>NC_074686.1:18512619-18837619 GCF_029448725.1 Salvelinus fontinalis
GCATATCAGTCAACCCTGAATGTCATGGGTCACCACTGAGGTGATGATGCCAAAATGTCATGGTAATATTGGCAAATGTTAACTTTTGGACCTGTATAAGTAGTCCCGGATAGATTCAGAGAAGTGTTTCTCAACTCCTGTCCCCACAACCCACTTTTTTCCCCCCAGCCAAGCACAAACACACAATTCAACTTGATGTGACGAACAATCTACTCATTAAGTCTTGCTTTATCAACCACACAATTTATCAGGTGTGTTAGTGCTGTGTGGACTATGAGATGGTGGAAAACACCATGAAGGTCATTGTCTAGACATTTACCACTCAGAAATATTTATATTTTAATTATGACATGGCAAACTACAGTCAATCTGTCTAGCTTGGGTTCCTCTTTTAATGTAAAGTTCATGTGATCATCACAAGGCGTTCTCCAATTTGCTTCTCAATATCAGCCTTCTGTAGAAAAACAGCGGAACAGAGAAAGAGACATAAGGCAATGATGAGGTAGTGAGTGAGAAGGTGTAGAAAGACAGTGAAAACACAGACATCTATTGTGTTGCATTCTAGGCCTATGTTGTGTAAAGTGCTGGGAGTCATCTCCTCTCTCTCTCTCTCTCTCTGTCTCTCTCATATTAACGTCCTCTGCTGGTGATCGCTGTCAAAAAATTCTGACCGGTTTTGTAAATCCTCTTACTTTTATAGTGACATTTGGTTTTGAGACCTACCCACACGTGCTGATCTCACACACAGAGAATCAAGTCTCTAACTCTCACCATTATCCTCAATTATTTCATACTGAAAACAGAAAAACTTTTGACCTCAAATGAAAAACTGCACAAATGCGGTTTTGTGGTGCCCTCCCTCTTTTGCCGCTGTTGCCCTAGTAACAGCTCACCCTGCTCACTTTAGCCCCGAAAGAGGAAGCCTTCCATGTCTACTTCCTGAGCAGGATGTCAACATGGCAACAGACATAAGGCTGTCCCTCACCTGACACACAGACAAAAATACATTACTTGGCACAACTCTAAAAGAATGGAAAGACATTGTTAACCCTTCACTGCTACCGTATACCTGTTTCTGCTTGAACAAGCAATCCCAACACAGGAAAATGTACAGGTTCAATGTGGCGGCAACTGCTTTTAGTTCCCAAGAAGTCAGCAATTTATTTTGCATGAAGTTCTACTTCATCAGACTGGTTCCCAAAGACACTGAACATTGCTCATGCTTCTGTGACAGGAACACACTGGAGTTTTTAGTTGGAGGTAGTATCAGCTATTAAGTTAGTTGTCAGGGTTACTATGACCTGCCTGGTCTAGGTAGCTATGGATACAAGATGATTGTGGACATTGCATTAGGAAATCCTCATTAGTGATGGAACGTTTTAATGATGGAACATTACGATGATAACAATGGGGTGTGTGACGGATCCGGAGGGGGGGGGGGGGACTCCCTCTTTAGCGTTTGTCATTCTCACATCTAATTTTGACACCTAAGAGGGCTACTGGTAACGCTTAGATTTCGCTTCCGTTTGCTATTGTCACAAGTTGTATGCTTTCCACCAACATGTTTCTTTAAGGTAATGATGGAATGTAAAAGGCCTCTTTTTAAAAGCAGAAGAGTAGGAGGATTAAGGGAAGTTCTGACACACGATTTAAACTCTTTAACCTGTCCACCTTATGTCAAAGGTGCCATTGTATGTCATCAGTGCATTCTGCTTCTCTCCTCCTTTTTTCATTTCCTCCCAGAATAAGGAGAAGGAGCGCATGAGGGAGAGGGAGAAGGAGGCGCGGGACAGGGAGGCGCGCTACAGCAATGGGCACCTCTTCACCTCCCTCACCGTGTCGGGGACCACACTTTGTTCAGCATGCAACAAGAGCATCACTGCCAAGGAGGCCCTCAGCTGCCCCAGTGAGTACTACTAATGCCCCTACAAATACTACTACTACAACTACTACTACAAATTAATACAACTACTACCACACACACAGCACCCCTATAGGTGCCCTTAACTGTCCCAGTAAGCCTTGCCTACCCACCAGATCCTTCAGATACAGGCCTGAGCTACACAGCATGTGTACCTCAGCAAACCAAAAGAGCATCTCAAAAACGTACCACACCCTGTACCTCCCTAAAACCCTAAGACGATTTACAAAAATGCAGCATCATTTATCAGGACATACATTGTCATATCACTCTATAGTGGCAGAATATTGAGGCACTACCAAAAGGAAAAATCTACGCTATTTATACCATTCCTTTACAAGCAAATCACCCTGTTAATCAACCTGTTAACTCTCCAAATAAGCTACAATACAGTAATGAACTACAATGTTACTATCAATTCCATTTAAAATAGTTACATTATGGACATTGATCTACATGCAGTCAGATAATGGGTGAGAGTTGGGGATGGTGAGCTTCTCACTCACTCAAAAACACCTCTCCACTGCCATCCTCACAGCCAAATTGGCCTAGAAGGAGCTGCAGCCCAATGTGTTTTCATTACATTTGATTTAACTTAGAATAGATTGTGCTGGAATACATTTTGGTTTGTGTCTTATGCTAAGTATTTATTTTGAAATATTTACATTACAGGAATACATTTTCACACAAAGTTCACACACAAATATACATATTAATTTATGCAAAACTTGCCACGGTGTGTGTCAGTCATGTGCACAGGCAAAACATTTCACACACAAATATAGACACGTGTCACACACACACATACACACCCTTTCCTGTTATGCCTATATACTTCACTTTTTCTGCTGCATTTCTTCATTTCTCAACCAAACCTGATTCAGTTTTCCAGACAGAGAGGGTTGGTTACAGATAACAAACAGTTCCTGTGTTGTCAGGACTCCATGCCCCTTGTACAGATAATAGCCCTGGTGTTCTGTCAGAACTGTGCACCCTGTGCTGGCCTGCACCAGACTCTGCTCTGATAGCCCATCTGTATCTGTGGCAGGCGGTAACCGCTAACAGAGCCATGCGCTAACTATGTACCTTGCAGGTTCTTCCTATTTTGAGGGGGAGTTAAAGGTTAAAGGTCACTGTCTCATGACGTTGTTCAAAGTCCTAATACTAAATTATGAAATATGCTAAATTTAGTTCAGGGTGAATACCATTAATGCTAGTACACTTACTCACCAGATTTAGTTTGGTTTGATTTCCCTGCACCAAATCAAACCGGTGAATAAGTAAAAGCAAATAAATTCAGTGTTCACTCAAACAATTGTCTTGTTATCTGTAACCAACCCTCTATGTCTCTAAAAAAATGTTTTTACTGCAACAGGGAGTCAGGATTCTTCAGTGTGTAAGCCTACAAATCTAAGTAGGCTTTATGTCTAGATTTGTATCAGGGAAGTGTTAAGGGCGGGCGGGGGAGGACCAGTGGAACTGGGTTAGAGGGTTCTGAAACACCCCTGGGTCTCTCCTCCCCTCCGCCAGTTGTGTCTAAACCCTAACTTCCTGTTCACAAACCCTGCACAGGAAGTGAAACGATGGCCACACAAACGAAGCAGGTGGGACAGGGAAAGAGAAGTGGGAAGAGAGAGGGAGATCCTCACCATATATTAAAAGTTTCTCCGTATTCGATGAAGGTTGACATAAAATAGAGGAACAAATTGAGAGAGACAGAAAGATACATATAGGGTAGGGGGGAAATTCAGAGAGAGAGAGAGAGAGAGAGAAAATGCTTAAAAGAGTGAGTCACGTGTGTGTTTTCTTTTTCTCACAGCCTGCAGTGTAACCATCCACAACCGCTGTCGAGACACGTTGCCAAACTGTGCCAAAATGAAACAGAGGGTAAGAGATAACAGAGGATTTATATACAGGGTATTCGGAAAGTATTTTAGAATGCGTTACAGCCTTATTCTAAAACTGATAAAAAAAATAAAAATCCCCCTCATAAATCTACACACAATACCCCATAATGATGAAGCAAAAACAGGTTATTAGAATTTTTTTCTAATTTATTAAATATCGAAAAATGAAATCACATTTACATAAGTTTTCCTACGCTTTACTCAGTACTTTGTGGAAGCACCTTTGCCAGTGATTACAGCCTCGAGTCTTTTTGGGTATGACACTACAAGCTTGGCACACCTGTATTTGGGGAGTTTCTCCTATTCTTTGCAGATCGTCTCAAGCTATGTCAGGTTGGATGGGGAGCATTGCTGCACAGCATACAATGATACTTTAGACGATTCTGTGCTTCCAACTTTGTGGCAACAGTTTAGGGAAGGCTCTTTTCTGTTTCAGCATGACAATGCCCCTGTGGACAAAGTGAGATCCATACAGAAATGATTTGTCGAGATTGGTGTGGAAGAACTTGACTGGCCTGCACAGAACCCTGGCCTGAACCCCATTGAACACCTTTGGGATGAATTTAATCTGACTGCAAGCCAGGCCTAATCGCCCAACATCAGTGTCCCATCTCACTAATGCTCTTGTGGCTAAATGGAAGCAAGTCCCCACAGCAATGTTCTAACATCTAGTGGAAAGCCTTCCCAGAAGAGTGGAGGCTGTTATAGCAGCAAAGGGGGACCAACTCCATATTAATGCCGATGATTTTGGAATGAGATGTTCGACGAGCGGGTATCCACATACTTTTGGTCATGTAGTGCATATGTATACAGGTGAAGTCGGAAATGTACATACACCTTAGCCAAATACATTTCAACTCAGTTTTTCACAATTCCTGCCATTTAATCCTAGTAAATATTCCATGTCTTAGGTCAGTTAGGATCTCCACTTTATTTTAAGAATGTGAAATGTCAGAATAATAGTAGAGAGAATGATTTATTTCAGCTTTTATTTCTTTTATCACATTCCCAGTGGGTCAGAAGTTTACATACACTCAATTAGTATTTGGTAGCATTGCCTTTAAATTGTTTAACTTGGGTCAAACGTTTCGGGTAGCCTTCCACAAGATTCCCCACAATAAGTTGGGTGAATTTTGTCCAATTCCTCCTGACAGAGCTGACCTAACAGTCAGGTTTGTAGGCCTCCTTGCAGTTTCAGGCCCGTTTGTAGGCTTTTTTCAGTTCTGCCCACAAATTTTCTATAGAATTGAGGCCAGGGCTTTGTGGCCACTCCAATACCGTGACTTTGTTGTTCTTAAGCCATTTTACAACAACTTTGGAAGTATGATTGTGGTCATTGTCCATTTGGAAGACCCATTTGCGACCAAGCTTTAACTTCCTGACTGATGTCATGAGGTGTTGCTTCAATATAGCCACATAATTTTCCTCCCTCATGATGCCATCTATTTTGTGAAGTGCACCAGTCCCTCCTGCAGTAAAGCACCCCACCTCACGGTTGGGATGGTGTTCTTTGGGCTTGCAAGCCTCCCCCTTTTTCCTCCAAACATAACGATGGTCATTATGGCCAAACAGTTATATTTTTGTTTCATCAGACCAGAGGACATTTCTCCAAAAAGTACAATCTTTGTCCCCATGTGCAGCTGCAAACCGTAGTTGTAACGGCTGTCTAATTCCTCCTCCTCAGATGAGGAGAAGGAGTAAGGGTCAGACCAAAACGCAGCGTTGTATGCAGACATAATTGATATTTATTAAAGACAAGACGAACACGAAAAACACTTGGAAAATTACAAAACAACAAAACGACGTAGACAGACCTGAACTTGAGAACTTACATAGACACGAAGAACGCACGAACAGGAAAGACTAGCCAAACAAACGAACAAACGAAACAGTCTTTCCTGTTCTTCGTGTCTATGTAAGTTCTCAAGTTCAGGTCTGTCTACGTCGTTTTGTTGTTTTGTAATTTTCCAAGTCTTTTTCGTGTGTGGTGCAACAGATACAAACACAGGAACAATCACCCACAAACAAACAGTGAGAACAGCCTACCTTAATATGGTTCTCAATCAGAGGAAACGTCAATCAGAGGAAACGTCAAACACCTGCCCCTAATTGAGAACCATATCAGGCAACACATTTAACCCAACATAGAAACACATAACATAGAATGCCCACCCCAACTCACGCCCTGACCAACTAAACACATACAAAAACAAGGAAAACAGGTCAGGAACGTGACAGTAGTCTGGCTTTTTTATGGCGATTTTGGAGCAGTAGCTTCTTCCTTGCTGAGCGGCCTTTCAGGTTATGTCGATATAGGACTTGTTTTGCTGTGGATATAGATACATTTGTACCTGTTTCCTCCAGCATCTTCATAAGGTCCTTTTCTGTTGTTCTGGGATTGATTTGCACTTTTCGCACCAAAGTACGTTCATCTCTAGGACACAGAACGCGTCTCCTTCCTGAGCGGGATGACGGCTGCGTGGTCCCATGGTGTTTATACTTGCGTACTATTTATTGTTTGTACAGATGAACGTGGTACCTTCAGGCGTTTGGAAATTGCTCTCAATGATGAACCAGACTTGTGGAGGTCTACAATGTTTTTTCTGAGTTCTTGGCTGATTTCTTTTGATTTTTCCATGATGTAAAGCAAAGAGGCACTGAGTTTGAAGGTTGGCCTTGAAATACATCCACAGGTACACCTCCAGTTGACTCAAATGATGTCAATTAGCCTATCAGAAGCTTCTAAAGCTATGACATAATTTTCTGGAATTTTCCAGGCTGTTTAAATGCACAGTCAACTTAGTGTATGTAAACTTCTGACCCACTGAAATTGTGATGCAGTGAATTATAAGTGAAATAAACTCTGTAAGCAATTGTTGGAAAGATGACTTGTGTCATTGTCACGCCGTGGCCATAGAGAGGCTTTTATTCTCTATTTTGGTTAGGCCAGGGTGTGACTAGGGTGGGAATGCTAGTTTCTTTATTTCTATGTTTTCTGTTTCTATGTTTTGGCTGGGTATGTTTCTCAATCAGGGACAGCTGTCTATCGTTGTCTCTGATTGGGAATCATACTTAGGCAGCCTGTTTTTCCACCTTAGTTGTAGGTAGTTGCCTTTGTTAGTGGCCTGGATAGCCCTAGTAAGCTTCACGTTCGTTTTTGTCGTTTCTTGTTTTTGTTGGCGACATTCATAATAAAAAATAAATGAACACTCACCATGCTGCACCTTGGTCCGGTCATTTCCCTGACGACGTTCGTGACAGAACTACCCACTACAAAAGGGCCAAGCAGCGTGGTAAGGAGGACTGGACATGGGAGGACATCCTGAATGGGAAAGGTTCCTGGACGTGGGAGGAGATCCTGGTGGGAAAGGTTCGCCTGCCGTGGGAGCAGGTGGAAGCAGCGAGGAAGGCGGAGGCAGCGAGTAAAAGGGCCCAGGATTACACAGGTTCACGGCTGGCACGAAAGACCGGGAGGCCACTCCCCCCAAAATTTTGGGGGACACACGAGGAGATTGGCTGAGTCAGGTTGGAGACCTGAGCCAACTCCTCGTGCTTACCGTAGGGAGCGTGGTACTGGTCAGTCACCGTGTTATGCGTGGAGCGCACGGTGTCTCCAGTGTGCGTTCACAGCCCGGTGCGCTACATTCCAGGTCCCCGCATCGGCCGGGCTAGAGTGGGCATCCAGCCAGGACGGATGGTGCTGGCTCAGCGCATCTGGACTCCAGTGCGTCACTACGGCCCAGGGTATCCTGCGCCGGCTCTGAGCACAGTGTTTCCAGTGCGTCTGCACAGCCCAGTGCATCCTGTGCCAGCGCCCCGCCTTTTCCGTGCGAAGGTAACCATCCAACCAGGACGGGTTGTGCAGGCTCTACGCTCGAGACCTCCAGTGCGCCTCCACGGCCCAGTGTATCCGGTGCCTGCTCCCAGAACCAAGCCTCCAGTATGTCTCCCCAGCCTGGTGAGTCCTGTGCCTGCTCCCAGAACCAGGCCTCTTGTATGTCTCCCCAACCTGGTAAGCCCTGTGGCAGCTCCACGCACCAGGCTGTCCATACGTCTCCTAACTCCAGTGATGATCCATGGCACGAAGCCTCCAGCGATGATTCATGGCCCGGAGCCTCCAACGACGTCCTCCAGTCCGGAGCCTCCAGCAACGGTCCCCAGTCCGGAGCGGCCAGCGAGGGTCCCCAGTCCGGGGCTTTTAGCGAGGGTCCCCAGTCCGGGGCCTGCAACGAGGGCCCCCAGTCCGGGGCTTGCAACGAGGGTCCCCAGTCCGGGGCCTGCAGCGAGGGTCCCCAGTCCAGAGGCGCCAGCAAAGTGGGGGTAGCCAGAGGTGGAGTGGGGTCTGCGTCCCGCACCGGAGCCGCCACCGAAGTAGATGCCCACCCGGACCCTCGTCTATAGAGTCAGGTTTTGCGGCCGGAGTCCGCACCTTTGGGGGGGGGGGGGGGGGGGGGGGGATACTGTCACGCCCTGGCCATAGAGAGGCTTTTATTCTCTATTTTGGTTAGGCCAGGGTGTGACTATGGTGGGCATTCTAGTTTCTTTATTTCTATGTTTTCTGTTTCTATGTTTTGGCCGGGTATGGTTCTCAATCAGGGACAGCTGTCTATCGTTGTCTCTGATTGGGAATCATACTTAGGCAGACGGTTTTTCCACCTTAGTTTTGGGTAGTTGCCTTTGTTAGTGGCCTGGATAGCCCTAGTAAGCTTCAAGTTCGTTTTTGTTGTTTCTTGTTTTTGTTGGCGACATTCATAATAAAAAATAAATGTACGCTCACCACGCTGCACCTTGGTCCGGTCATTTCCCTGACGACGTTCATGACAGTCATGCACAAAGTAGATGTCCTAACTGACTTGCCAAAACTATAGTTTGTTAACAAGAAATTTGTTGAGTAGTTGAAAAATGATTTATAATGACTCCAATAGACATTATAGACATAGACATTAGACATTATGGAGTATTATGGACACCAATAGACATTATGAAGTATTGTGTGTAGGCCAGTGACACACAATCTCCATGTAATCCATTTTAAAGGCAGGCTGTAACACAACAAAATTTGGAAAAAGTGAAGTGGTGTGAATACGCTCTGAAGGCACTGTATACAAGCATGTAATAATATGTGGTATATGATATTGAACTGTACTCTATTTAACCACAGCAACAGAAGATGGCTCTCATGAGGAACAACTCAGCTCTGCAGAACGTGACCCTTCGTACCAAAAGTCAGTACATGCAAATGCGCACGTGCCTGCTACGTGCTTTAAATTCTTTATTACATATGCAAACGAAAATTAATTTTTCACTATTGGACTAGAATGTAATAACAATGTCAGTTTCGCAATTGAGCAAAAGTATCTGTAGTTTCACTTTTGAACTCTGAAATTGTATCTGTGGAGACTCCTTTTTCATTATAAGAGTTTCCCTTTTACAATATTCCACTATATTCCTCCTCCTCTTCTCCTTCCTCCTCTATTCCCTCCTCTTCTTCCTCCTCCTCCAACTTTATCTGCTCCTCGTTAGCCCCCATGATGAGGGAACGCCCCAGCTCCGCCATCCTCCACTCTGACAATCTCCGCCAATCGCTGCTGGGCTCGCGCCGCGGACGCTCCGGCCTTTCCCTCTCCAAGAGCGTCTCCACCAATAACATTGCAGGGTGAGCCCCGCTACTGCCTGCTCATTGGCCAAAGCACAAAAAGGGGGAGGTTACGAGGGAAACGACAGTCAAACTTGTCATTGACATTGATAGTGACATCATGCCACATATACACTTTTCATAGTAGAAATGAAAGTCCCACTCACTAATTAATATATATACAGTACCAGTCTAAAGTTTGGACACCTACTCATTCCAGGGTTTTTCCTTATTTGTACTATTTTCTACATTGTAGAATAATAGTGAAGACATCAAAACTATGAAATTACACATATGGAATCATGTTGTAAGCAAAAAAGTGTAAAAAAAAAAATGTAACTTGAATGAGTAGGTGTGCCCAAACTTTGGACTGGTATTGTATACTCAATAAAAATATAAACGCAACATGTAAAGTGTTGGTCACATGTTTAATATGCAGAAATAAAAGATCACAGAAATGTTCCTTATGCACACAAAGCTTATTTCTCTCAAATGTTGTGCACAAATTTGTTTATATCCCTGTTAGTGAACATTTCTCATTTGCCAAGATAAGCCATCCACCTAACACTAGCCACAGGTGTGGCTTATCAAGAAGCTGATTAAACAGCTCGATCATTACACAGGTGCATCTTGTGCTGGGGACAATTAAAGGCCACTCTAAAATGTGGAAATTTGTCACCCAACACAATGCCACAGATGTCTCAAGTTTTGAGGGAGCGTGCAATTGGCATGCTGACTGCAGGAATGTCCACCAGAGCTGTTGCCAGAGAATTGAATGTTAATTTGAGGAGTATTTCTGCCTGTAATAAAGCCCTTTTGTGGGGAAAAACTCATTCTGATTGGCTGGGCCTGGCTCCCCAGTGGGTGGGCCTATACCCTCTCAGGGCAACTCATGGCTGTGCCAATGTCCAGTCATGTGAAATCTATAGATTACATAGGGCCGAACAAATGTATTTCAATTGACTGATTTCCTTATATGAACTGTAACTCAGTAAAATTGTAGAAATTGTTTCATGTTGCGTTTATATATTTGTTCAGGGTGTGTATGTGTGTGTGTGTGTGTGTGTATGTATATATATATATATATATATATATATATATATATATATAGTAATACTGTATCGATATCTCCGTTTGTACTGTTGTTTTCTGTGTACTCATACATATGTGGATGGTTTCTGTAAGCATGTTTGTGTTTACTGCATATGCATATGGCATGTGTATATTATACATGTTTATTGGTGCATGTGTATATGTGTATATTTGTGTTTTTGTACTGGCGTGTGTGTCCTCGTCCATGCCTCTGTATAGGAACCTGAATGATGACTCTCCCTTGGGGCTGCGCAGGATCCTGTCCCAGTCCACAGACTCGCTCAACTTCAGGAACAGAGCCATGTCCATGGAGTCGCTCAACGACGAGGGTAAGACCCAGGGATGTGGTTGTGTATCTCCTGGGATTAAACGTGGTACATTTGTGCTATGTATTTGCTTCTGATCTTAAGCCGAGGCATACAGATTGTGTAGCTTATGCAAGTCTGTGGGTCTGGGACAAGGTTGCATCCATTACATAGGGAAAGCCTCAGGGATTTTGGGTAGAGGGTAAAAGGTATATTGGCAACTCTCATGTCATGATGTCCATGTCTACATTGAAAACATTTATATAAAAAAAGGATGAATATATATTCATTGTCAGGAGAGATTTTAAGACATTTAGAGGCCATTTGTTGTTTACACTGGATGAATGTTTTCCTCTCTCAGGAGAAGTGTACTACGCCTCCATGCTGGAGGAAATGGAGATTGAGGGGCGGGATTTTGAGGCGGACTCATGGAGCATGGCGGTGGACTCGGGCTACCTGCAGGCGCATCGCAAAGACATCATCAAGAGGCAGGACGTCATCTATGGTGAGAGTGGTGACATGCACTGTACGTCTTGAACCTCTTTCCCTTTGTGGTGAAAAGGTCATGGGCTGGGCGATGGAAAAAGTGGCAATTGCAGAGGCTGCTTGTTTCAGATCATGGCCACCTTCCACTACTGTTGTGCCCTTGAGCAAGGCAATTAACCCCGACATAGCTCCAGAGGTGCAGCTCACCCTGTGCCTCCTCCCAAATGTTCATATGTGTGTGTTTCTGTCAGGTGATGTGTTTCTGTCAGGTGATGAACAGAGCAAAATATGAATTTCTTTCGCTAGATGGGCAATTCTATTTTATCCCTATGTTACATGATTGACTCTTTCTTTGCGTTTTTTGTCTTCCGCAGAGCTGATCCAGACAGAGCTGCACCACGTGCGGACGCTTCGCATTATGGAGCGAGTGTTCCGCCAGGGCATGCTGGAGGAGGTGCAGCTGGAGCCGGGCGTGGTGCACGCCATCTTCCCCTGCCTGGACCGCCTCACTGGCATCCATGTCCGCTTCTTGGCACAGCTGCTCACACGGCGCAACCACAGCCTGCAGACTGGCAGCACCTACAACTTCACTATCCACCAGCTGGGAGATGTGCTGCTGGAACAGGTACAGTAGGTAGACAGACATGGACATTATACCAACTGCCTTATGTGATGTATACATTTACCATCCTATATCATCCTACCCTGCCTTTCTTTTTTTTCTTAATTCATTTTTTTTTGCCCCTTTTCTCCCCAATTTTTGTGGTATCCAATCGCTAGTAATTACTATCTTGTCTCATTGCTACAACTCCCGTACGGGCTCAGGAGAGACGAAGGTCGAAAGCCATGCGTCCTCCGAAGCACAACCCAACCAAGCCGCACTGCTTCTTAACACAGCGCGCCTCCAACCCGGAAGCCAGCCGCACCAATGTGTCGGAGGAAACACCGTGTACCTGGCCCCCTTGGTTGGCGCGCACTGTGCCCAGCCCACCACAGGAGTCGCTGGAGCGCGATGAGACAAGGATATCCCTACCGGCCAAACCCTCCCTAAACCGGACAACGCTAGGCCAATTGTGCGTCGCCCCACAGACCTCCCGGTCGCGGCCGGCTGCGACAGAGCCTGGGCGCGAACCCAGAGACTCTGGTGGCGCAGCTAGCACTGCGATGCAGTGCCCTAGACCACTGCGCCACCCGGGAGGCTCCATTCTAAGTGTCTTCAAAAGCCAAGTTAACAGACAAATCTTCGACCATTTCGAATCCCACCATACCTTCTCCGGTATGCAATCTGGTTTCCGAGATGGTCAGCCATGCTCAAGGTCCTAAACGATATCATAACCGCCATCGATAAAAGACAATACTGTGCAGCCGTATTTATCAACCTGGCCAAGGCTTTCGACTCTGTCAATCACCACATTCTTATCGGCAGACTCAACAGCCTTGGTTTCTCAAATGACTGCCTTGCCTGGTTCTCCAACTACTTCTCTGATAGAGTTCATTGTGTCAAATCGGAGGGCCTGTTGTCCGGACCTCTGGCAGTCTCTATGGTACTGCCACAGGGCTCAATTCTCGGGCCGACTCTCTTCTCTGTATACATCAATGATGTCGCTCTTGCTGCTGGTGATTCTCTGATTCACCTCTATGCAGACAACACCATTCTGTATACTTCTGACCCTTCTTTGGACACTGCTAACTAACTACAAATACCTAGGTGTCTGGTTAGACTGTAAACTCTCTTTCCAGACCCACGTTAAGCATCTCCAATCCAAAATTAAATCTAGAATCGGCTTCCTATTTCGCAAACAAAGCATCCTTCACTCATGCTGCCAAACATACCCTCGTAAAACTCATGCTGCCAAACATACCCTCGTGACTATCCTACCGATCCTCGACTTCGGAGATGTCATTTACAAAATAGCCTCCAACACTCTACTCAACAAATTGGATGCAGTCTATCACAGTGCCATCCGTTTTGTCACCAAAGCCCCATATACTACCCACCACTGCGACCTGTATGCTCTCGTTGGCTGGCCCTCGCTTCATATTCGTCTCCAAACCCACTGGCTCCAGGTCATCGGCAAGTTTTTGCTAGGTAAAGCCCCGCCTTATCTCAGTTCATTGGTCACCATAGCAGCACCCACCCGCAGCACACGCTCCAGCAGGTATATTTCACTGGTCTCCCCCAAAGCCAATTCCTCCTTTAACCGCCTTTCCTTCCAGTTCTCTGCTGCCAATGACTGGAACGAACTGCAAAAATCGCTGAAGTTGGAGACTCTTATCTCCCCCACTAACTTCAAGCACCAGCTATCAGAGCAGCTCACAGATCATTGCACCTGTACATAGCCCATCTGTTAATAGTCCATCCAACTACCTCATCCCCATACTGTATTTATTTATTTATTTTTGCTCCTTTGCACCCCAGTATCTCTACTTGCACATTCATCTTCTGTACATCTACCACTCCAGTGTTTAATTGCTATATCGAAATTACCTCACCACTATGGCCTATTTTATTGCCTTACCTCTCTTATCTTACCTCATTTGCACACACTGTGCATACTTCCTTTTTTTCTACTGTATTATTGACTGTATGTTTGTTTATTCCATGTGTAACTCTGTGTTGTTGTATGTGTCGAACAGCTTTGCTTTATCTTGGCCAGGTCGCAGTTGTAAATGAGAACTTGTTCTCAACTTGCCTACCTGGTTAAATAAAGGTGAAATAAAAATAAATTAATTTAAAAAAAATATATTTTTTTATTAACCCTTTATTTAACTAGGCAAGTCAGTTAAGAACAAATTCTTATTTACAATGACGGCCTAGGAACAGTGGGTTAACTGCCTTGTCCAGAACGACAGATTTTTACCTTGTCAGCTCGGGGATTCAATCTAGCAACCTTTCGGTTACTGGCCCAACGCTCTAACCACTAGGCCCACCCATCCTAATGGGTCATTCATTCTTTGTAGACTTGAGAAACTATCTGGCCTTGATGGTCATATGTAATCTTAACTACACTGTACAGCCAGAGGAGTATGGACCTCCCCTGGTTCCTATCGAGGTTTCTTCCTTCTAGGGAGTTGATCCTAGCCACTCTGCTTCTGATTGGACTTTGGTGTCTAGGCCAGGGTACTTTAAATATATTTGATTTGATTGACGGATTGTTTCTCTCAGTTCTCGGGCCAGTGTGCTGACGAGATGAGAAAGACCTACGCTGAGTTCTGCAGCCGCCACCTGAAGGCTGTCAAGCTGTACAAGGAACTGCTGGCTAGAGACAAGAGGTTCCAGTACTTCATACGGGTAAGACAGAGGGAGAAGGGAAAAACAAGACGGATAGAATGAGTGATGAGACTTAATGCAATTTTTTATTTCTAAAACAATGCTTTTTAGAATGCTTTGGAACTATTCACAGAAGGTATTTCCTGTCAATAAAAAACCTTGAATTCAAATTGAAGGGGGGGGGGGGGGGGAGTAGAGTGAACGACAGAGGGAGAGCTTTTGTGTTTTCGTAATTTTTCATTAAACCCACATTTTTGTCACCGTTACAGAGGTCTTACTTGCGATGATCATAATATTTGGTCGTTTCACCTTCCTTAGCAGAGAGAGAGAGTGAGAGAGGGGGCACGTAGAAAGAAAAATAGGCCAATGAGAATGTGTGTGCACTTGTGTGTTAACTGATAATGAGTGTTCTGAACTGTGAGGAGTTGGAGTTGCATTACCGTTTATTTTGCTAACCTTGCCTTTTGTTACTGGCACCTATCCAATTACTAATTTATACTTTGTACAATATCATGTTTTATTTGATATTTTTCTATTGTAAATTGTATGTTTTATCTTTCAATTAGATTTAAAGCTCTTCAAGCTAGTTTTGAAGTTGTATCATTCGCATCGAGTGATGTCTCCAGAATTTCGGTTAAAAATATGATTTGCTCTTGATTGCATTACAAAACACAGATATTTGTTTTTTTCCAACCATCTCTCTTGTGTTTGCCGCTTTTCCTGTCTCTTCTCAACTCTTTCTGTCGTGTTCATATTAATTTCTTCCCTTCTGCTCTTTCGCTCGTATACCCTCTCTTTCACTCTCCTTCTCCTTTCTCTCTCACACGCTTTCCTGCTCTCTTTCACTCTAACTCTATCTTTCTCTCTCTCCCTTCTGTCTCGTTCACCTTTCATCTCTCGTTCACCCTCTCATCTCTCTTACACCCTCTCTTCCTCGCTCTCTGTTCAGCGGGTGTGTCGGGGTCACCTGTTGCGTCGCCATGGCGTCCAGGAGTGCATCCTGTTGGTCACTCAACGCATCACCAAGTACCCTGTCCTCATCCAGCGTATCCTTGACAACACCAAGGGTGAGAAAAACACCCTGTTGATACGAAAGCAGGGGCGAGGGTGATATATCAAAGTCATCCTCACTTTAGACTGAAATATATTGTTGGGGGCAAACAGTTACGTGGGGTGTAAAAAAATGTAGCCGAACTATGCCAGCTTTTTATATCATGAGGTGAGTTAGTTCCTCAGAACTAACTAAAAGCACAGGGTCTTTAAAGTCAATGACGGAGCATGGTAAAAATCAGCACTACTAATAATATGTCTAACCACCTTATATTCTCTCTCTCTCTCTCACCCACCCCCCTCCCAGACAATGAAGAGGAGGCCTCCTGTCTGACCCAGTCTCTGACCCAGATCAGGGAGCTACTCAGCTCAGTGGACCAGCAGGTGCTTTATTCATCCATTTATAGTTTGATTTACTCAAGTTATCACTGAGATCAATTCTGACATGAACCAGCACCTGTTAGTCAGACTGAAATAAAGGACGTCATTTTGACTTCCCCCACTTTATCTACAAACCCGTCCTTTTACTATGAGAAATGTACAATTACACAGCGCAGAAAATGTATTGCACACTAACACTATTGTGAACCAGGGTTGTGTTCATTAGGGCACGGAAATGGGTGATTCTCAGTCCGTTTGCTTCCAATCAGTGCCTAATGAACATGACCTTGCTGTCCAGGTGATGGAGCTGGAGCGGACTCATCGGCTGCAGGAGATCCGGGCGAGGCTGGACCCACGGGTCGAGGCCAAGGTGAGGGACGGGGGCCTGTTCAGGGGAGGAGAGTTGCTCCGCAGGAGACTCATCCATGAGGGAACGCTGCTCTGGAAGACCCCTGGGTCCAGGCTCAAAGGTGCGTGTGTGTGTGTGTGAGTGGAAGGGTCTGTGTGTGTCAGTGGAGGCTGAGGACAGGGACTTTGTAATGACTTGAATGGAACAGTATCAAACACATGGTAACCAGCCTCCACTAGCTTAATTTGTCAAGTAATTTTGTACAGTTCCTTCAGAAAGTATTCATACCTCTTGACTTATTCCACATTTTGTTGTGTTACAACTTGAATTCAAAATGGATTAAATATTTTTTTTTTCTCGCCCATCTACACACAATACCCCATAATGACAAAGTGAAAACATGTTTTTAGAAATGTTTGCTAATTTATTGAAAATTGAATACAGCAATATCTCATTTACATAAGTATTCACACCCCTGAGTCAATACTTTGTAGAAGTACCTTTGGCAGCGATTACAGCTGCGAGTCTTTCTGTCTAAGTCTCTAAGAGCTTTGCACACCTGGATTGTGCAACATTTGCCCATTTATTATTTTCAAAATTCTTCAAGCTCTGTCAAATTGGTTGTTGATCATTTCTAGACAACCATTGTCAGGTCTTGCCATATATTTTCAAGTAGATTTAAGTCAAAACTGTAACTCAGAACATTCACTGTCTTCTTGGTAAGCAACTCCAGTGAGATTTGGCCTTGTGTTTTAGGTTATTGTCCTGCTGAAAGGTAAATTCATCTCCCAGACCGAACCAGGTTTTCCTCCATGATTTTTCCTGTGCTTAGCTCTGTTGTTTCATTTTTATCCTGAAAAACTCCCCAGTCTTAATGATTACAAGCATACCCGTAACATGAGGCAGCCACCACTATGCTTGAAAATATGGAAAGTGGTACTCAGTAATGTGTTGTATTGGATTTGCCTCAAACATAACACTGTATTCAGGACAAAAAGTTAATTTCTTTTCCACATTTTTTGCAGTATTACTTCATTGCCTTGTTGCAAACTAGATGCATGTTTTGCTATATTTTTTATTATGTACAGGCTTCTTTCTTTTCACTCTGTCAATTAGGTTAGTATTGTGGAGTAACTACAATGTTGTTGATCCATCCTCAGTTTTCCCCTTTCACAGCCATTAAACTCTGTAACTGTGTAGCTGTTTAAAACATTGGCCTCATGGTGATATCCCTAAGTGGTTTCCTTCCTCTCCGGCAACTGAGTTAGGAAGGACGCCTGTATCTTTATAGTGACTGGATGTATTGATACACCATCCAAAGTCTAATTACTAAATTCACCATGCTCAAAGGAAAATTCAGTGTCTGCTTTTTTTTTTTTTTTTTTTACCCATCTACCTTTAGGTGCCCTTCTTTGCGAGGCAATGGAAAACCTCCCTGGTATTTTTGGTTGAATCTGTACTTGAAATTAACTGCTTGACTGAGGGACCTTACAGATAATTGTATGTGTGGGGTAGTCACACAAACATGTTAAACACTATTATTGTACACAGAGTGAGTCCATGCAACTTATTATGTGATTTGTTAAGCAAATGTTTACTCCTGAACTTATTTAGGCTTGCCATAACAAAGGGTTTGAATACTTATTGACTCAAGACATTTCAGCTTTTCATTTTTTTGTTGAAAAACATAATTCCACTTTGACATAATGGGGTATTTATTGTGTGTAGGCCAGTGAAAAAATATCTCAATTTAATCCATTTTAAATGCAGGCTATAACGCAACAAAATTGGAAAAAAGTAAAGGGTTGTGAATAATTTCTGAAGGCACTGTAGGGGATGGAACTATCCCAAAAACATGTTGCTTACTCATGTTTTAAAGGTTTTTCTTTCGTGTGTGTGTGTGCGCGCGCGCGCGCGTGTGTGTGTGTGTTTAGATGTGCAGGTCCTGCTGATGACCGACATCCTAGTGTTCCTACAGGAAAAAGACCAGAGGTTCATCTTCCCTTGTCTAGTAAGCACACACACACGGACACGGACACGGACACGGACACGGACACGGACACGGACACGGACACGGACACGGACACGCACACGCACACGCACACGCACACGCACACGCACACACACACACACACACACACACACACACACACACACACACACACACACACACACACACAGAGAAATATATCAAACAAAAAACACTTGAATATAGAGAGACTTGTTTCGTCACAATTGAATATACTATATGGAAGGTCAGGGAATATAGCAAATCCCCTTTCTCTTTTCAGGACAAGTCTCCGGTCCTCTCCCTGCAGAACCTCATGATTAGGGAGATAGCCAATCAGGAACGAGGGCTATTCCTCATCAGTGACTCCTCCCCTCCGGAGATGTACGAGGTCCATGCTGCCTCAAAAGATGACAAGAACACCTGGATACGCATCATACAGCACACTGTCAGCAGGTATATACATAAACACACACACACACACACACACACACACACACACACACACACACACACACACACACACACACACACACACACACACACACACACACACACACAAACTGCTCATATACTTACTATCTTTTCTGTCTCTGCAGTTGTCCTTCCAGGGAAGAGTTCCCACTCATAGAGACTGAAGACAAGGCCCTTCTGAGACGACTGAAAGGTCAGCAATGAACACACACTCATACAGATCTATATGTAACGTAGGGATGGCAAGATTGCGCCGACATACACGGCGGCCCTATTTATTACTTTATTTGCTCAGGACGTTTATGGTATAATTTCCAATAAGAACTTCTGGACATTAGATCGCCTATAAACATCACCACAAATTCAACTTCCCAGACCTGAACCCTTTGTTTCATATTCTGGATAATTTCTTGATTTCTTGTTTAGATTTTTTATTATTCGTGTATTTGTGTTGTATTCTACTGCACTGTTGGAACTAGTAACATAAGCGTTTTACTCTACCTGCTATAACACCTGCAGATCTGTGTACGTGGCCAATACACTTTGATTCGATCTGATGTAGGAATAAACACACTTGTTTGCACATAAGAACTCAGTTTCACTTCTTCTCTACATAACCCTCTGTCTATCTGTCTTCCTTTCTACCCTTCTCCATCGTTCTTTCTCT
Organism: Salvelinus fontinalis; assembly: GCF_029448725.1. Classification (NCBI taxonomy): domain Eukaryota; kingdom Metazoa; phylum Chordata; class Actinopteri; order Salmoniformes; family Salmonidae; genus Salvelinus; species Salvelinus fontinalis. The sequence continues at coordinate 18,532,166 of NC_074686.1, forward strand.
ATCAACCCCTTTGACCATCTCCATTCCTTCCTTTCTCTATTTGCACGTCTCCCTTTCAAGCTCTCTTATCTCTGTCTCTCTTCACCTCTCCCTTTCTCTCTCTCCCTTCCTCTTCACCCCCCCTCTATCTCTCCCTCTCTCTACATGGTGCCTACAGTACAACGTGCAATTCTCACTCTGTGTGTAGGAGGACAAGTGTGAAGCCTGCCTCCTACTCAATCCCAGTGGAGGAGCTCGTCAAACTATCTTTCCATCACAGCTTTTCTGTCTCTCAATTTCACTCTCTTGGACTCTCTCATCTTTCTTTTCTTTCTTTATTCCCTTACTTTTTTTTTCTTCTCTCTCTTTGTCTCTCCCTCTTTTCTCTCTCCCTTCTTCCTTTTCTCAATCTCTCACTTATAGCCTACATCCAACTGAACAATGTGTGAATATGATTGCCCCCACTGTTAAGTCAAGAGGTCTTTAGGAAGAGCATCAAATCAGTATTTCCCTCTCTCCCCCTCCTCTTTCCCTCCCCCTTTCTTTCTCTCATTCCTTCCCGCTTTCTCTCAACTCTTTCCTTCTTTCTCCCGACTCCATCTCTTTCTCCCCCCCCATCCCCCCACCCTACCCTCCCATCTTCCTCTTTCCACTTTCATCTCTCCTTCCAGCGGACATCCAGCAGAAGGACCGGGAGGTGCTGGAGCTGCTCCAGGAGCGGGTCACCTTGTTCTCGGACCTGGCTGAGGTGACGGGGGGTCAGGAGGTCATGCTGCCGGGGGGCCCCAACTCCCGGAACCTGTTCCGGGCCGAAACGCCCCATGCGCCACTCGGCGAGAGATTGCTCACTGATGCCATCGCAGAGGGTGAGGGGTTGGTGGAGGGAGTGGGGAGGTGGGAGCAGAGTGAGGGAGAGGGGGGCGATATAGAGTTAGGGCAAGGGAGAGCAAGAGTGGTAGAGCACAAGAGAGTTGTTAAAGGACCAGTGCAGCAGTTTTTGATCTCAATATCAAATAATTTCTGGGTAACAATTTATTACCTAACAGTTTTCCATAAAAATTGTCAACAGAAGTTGCTTTTTTAGCAAAAATAACTCATTATCAAGCAAAAGTTTTGCTAGGACTGTCTGGGAGTGGTCTGCGGATCTACCTAATTGAAGGGTCCAAATAGGAAGCATATGTAACCTGAAGACTAGCTGTTGTCAGAGAGGTTTGGAACTCTTTGTTATTGTTATCTTAACTTATATCGCCTGGTGATGTTACCAGGCAAGTCACAACTCCACCTATGCAAAACCTGATGTAAATTGTATTTTCAACTAGCAACTATCAAGAAATAACACTGATCATATTTGTTCACACTTTTACAGTTTTAGTTTCATCAGCTGTTGTACAATATGATACAGAACACAGGGAAAACATAATTGTGAGTGCACTGGGCCTCTAAGCAGATTTAGAGAGGGTTAGACTGGAAGAGAGGAGAAACAGGAAAATATAGAGAGGGTGATAAGAGGGAGCGCGTTAAAGGGAGATGTTGAAACAGAGAGGAGAGCAAGACTAGAGAGGAAAATAAGCAGACAGGAGATAAAGATGGAGAAGCGCAAATAGCCTGTTTAAATGCAGAAACACAGCTGCTACTGTGCTTCCACCTAACTGACTGCAACGATACTTCAAAGTTGAATTATGGCAGCTATGAAATGCCTTGGCATGTTTCCAGTTGTACTTGGCAATGCACTTAGTCTAAGCATCAACTGTCGCTATTCCTTTACTCACTATTCTACGGATGCATGTGCAATGTGTTGCCACAAAATGGCTGTCATGGTGGTGGTGAAGTTGCCAAACATGCCATACATTTTAGATGACTGACTTCAAAGTTTCCTTCATAGAAGGCCACTGGTTGGCTTACATTACAGTTTTACTTGACTTGGAACAGTCAAACAGACATTTGAATTGTGTACTGTCTGTACAATTAAAGATTAGAACTTCTTTTTCAAAGCCTTCGAGCTACATTTACATTTACACAAACAGCAAACTATCAACTCATCATCACCCAGACATTGATTGACGTGTACAGTTGTCCAGTTCCCTCCCTACATACAGTGAAGATGGCAATGTCTTCAATGGGTATCATGTGTATGTTTATGAATATCCAATGTTAAATTTGAAGTGGCTGTCAACCCCTAGGCTAATGTTGCTCTCATGGAATGTCATTCCTTGAGCACTATACCATAGAAAGTGCTAACTGCATGTGAAATGTCATGGGGTGCTTTCTTTCCATTGAGTCTGGATTCTGACAGTGTACATTTGTTTTAGCTTGCCCGCCCATATGGAAAACAATCATAAAAATCAAATAAGAATCTTGTATGGCAGGAGAAGGTTACTTAAAACATTTTCTTTTACAAATAATCTGGTAAAATGTTAGGTTTTACCTTATATGTCAGTAGTGTACAGTTGATGTCAGAAGTTTACATACACTTAGTTTTGACTCATTAAAACTTGTTTTTTAACCACTCCACAAATGTCTTGTTAACTATAGTTTTGGCAAGTCAGTTAGGACATCTACTTTGTGCATGACACAAGTCATTTTTCCAACAATTGTTTACAGACAGATTATTTCACTTATAATTCACGGTATCACAATTCCAGTGGGTCAGAGGTTTACATACACTAAGTTGACTGTGCCTTTAAACAGCTTGGAAAATTCCCGAAAATGATGCCATGGCTTTAGAAGCTTCTGATAGGCTAATTGACATCATTTGAGTCAATTGGAGGTGTACCTGTGGATGTATTTCAAGGCCTACTGTCAAACTCAGTGCCTCTTTGCTTGACATCATGGGAAAATCCAAAGAAATCATCCAAGACCTCAGATAAAAAATTGTAGACCTCCACAAGTCTGGTTCATCATTTGGAGCAATTTCCAAATGCCTGAAGGTAGCACGTTCATCTGTACAAACAATAGTACGCAAGTATAAACACCATGGGACCACGCAGCCGTCATACCACTCAGGAAGGAGACGCGTTCTGTCTCCTAGAGATGAACGTACTTTAGTGCGAAAAGTGCAAATCAATCCCATAACAACAGCAAAGAACCGTGTGAAGATGCTGGAGGATACAGGTACAAAATGATCTATATCCACAGTAAAACTAGTCCTATATCGACAAAACCCGAAAGGCCACTCAGCAAGGAAGAAGCCACTGCTCCAAAACCGCCATAAAAAAGCCAAACTACGGTTTGCAACTGCACATGGGGAAAAGTATCGTACTTTTTGGAGAAATGTCCTCAGGTCTGATTAAACAAAAATAGAACTGTTTGGCCATAATGACCATCGTTATGTTTTGAGGAAAAAGGGGGAGGCTTGCAAGCCGAAGAACACCATCCCAACCGTGAAGCACGGGGGTGGCAGCATCATGTTGTTGTGGTGCTTTGCTGCAGGAGGGACTGGTGCACTTCACAAAATAGATGGCATCATGAGAAGGAAAATAATGTGTATATATTGAAGCAACATCTCAAGACATCAGTCAGGAAGTTAAAGCTTGGTTGCAAATGGGTCTTCCAAATGGACAATGACCCCAAGATACTTCCAAAGTTGTGGCAAAATAGCTTAAGGACAACAAAGTCAAGGTATTGGAGTGGCCATCACAAAGCCCTTTAAACAATTTAAAGGCAATGCTCCCAAATACTAATTGAGTGTCTGTAAACCTCGGACCCCATGGGACTGTGACGAAAAAAAGTTAAAGATGCAAAAAATCATTCTCTACTATTATTCTGACGCTTCATATTCTTAAAATAAAGTGGTGATCCTAACTGACCTAAGACAGGGAATTTTTACGAGGAATGTCAGGAATTGTGAAAATCTGAGTTTAAATGAATTTGGCTAAGTTGTATGTAAACTTCTGACTTATGTCAATAATTCTCAAACCTCTCCTTGTGGAACCCCAGCCGAATACATGATGTTGGTCATTTTCCCACATAGATATGGTATGACATATTTGAGACAAAATAAATGAATTAAACCGTATGAGTCATAAATTAATGTTATAAGAAAAGTGTATGTCTGATAATGTAACCTCTACAAAATAAATGCTTTCCTTATAGGTTTCACATTTTTTCTATAAGTCAACATATAAAAAACGATGGCAATTACTATCAGAAAAATACAATATTTGTAGATTCATTTTCAAGAATGAGTTTCCATGGTAAGAAAACAATACTGCACCTCCTACTGGACAGTTGATTTATCTAAAGGTATCCCTTTACTCTCCAATCCAGGATTTTAACCAAGCCCAGCCCTGCTTAGCTATGATATTTGTCACTGACTACTACCAATGTGCTATCGAGAGAATGATTGTTGAGATAAATATTTTACCAGATACTTATTATATTATTTGTTAGATTATTGTACAAATAATCTTCTTCTGCCATAGAAGATTCTTATTTAAATGTTCATTATTTTTTTTTAATTAATCTTGTTTCTGTATTTGCTGCCATATGTATTACTTAGAAGTTCCAGGTAGAACATCTTTCTATATCTTTTCTTTGTGGGCGGTGCCCCGGGTGGGCGTAGAGTTCACTTTACGAGCAATGGAATGGTCTAACATGTCAAAACTCGACCAACGCTGTGTCGTAGGTGAGTTAAAATGAATGCACCATACATTTTGTTAAGGCACTGATGATGTGTTGTCTGTCTTTGTGTCTCCCAGTGGATAGGCTGAGTGAGCTACTACTGGGCTCCACCTTTGAAATGCCTCTGGCCTGCAGTTTCAACGGTCACCCGAACCACACAGGGGCGTTAGTGATCAGTGAGTGACTCCTTTGTGCCATTGATTGACAAGTTGTATACTAGTCTAGACTCCATAGCACTGTGAGCAATGATCATTGAGTGACCGTTGTGTTTGTTTGTAGACGGTCAGGAGGTGATTGTCAATGGAACGCACGGGTCCCCAGCAGCAAAGGTGAGGTCCTAAAAATAATAATAATAATATGGTCATTTACTTTGGTCGACCAGGCTTAGAACCAAGGTCTCCCATGCGCCACAAAGCCAAGCTAAAGTCATGCACTCAGCTACAGTAAAGCCAAGTCCTTAGCTCGGGAAGCTAACAGAAGTCTTCAGGACGCAGGCAAGATTGCTCATTGTGAGCATGGTTCATGTGTGGGAATCAAATCAAGGTGTAGACTAACAGTGAAACGCTTACTTATGGGTCCTTTCCAACTGTACAGAGGGAAAAACATTGAAATAATAGAACAATTATAACACGAGGAATAAATACAAAATGAGTAATGATAACTTGGCTATATACACGGGGAACCAGTACCGAGTCGATGTGCAGGGGTACGAGGTAATTGAAGTAGATATGTACAGTACCAGTCAAAAGTTGACCCAACACACCTCCAGGCTGTGTTAGGGCTATTTGACCAAGAAGGAGAGTGATGGATTGCTGCATCAGATAACCTGGCCTCCACAATCACCCGACCTCAACCAAATTGAGATGGTTTGGGATGAGTTGGACTGCAGAGTGAAGGAAAAGCAGCCAACAAGAGCTCAGCATATGTGGGAACTCCTTCAAGACTGTTGGAAAAGCATTCCAGGAAAAGCTGGTTTAAAGAATGCCAAGAGTGTGCAAAGCTGTCATCAAGGCAAAGCGTGCTACTTTGAAGAATCTAAAATATAGAGTATATTTTGATTTGTTTAACACTTTTTTGGTTACTACATGATTCCATATGTGTTTTTTCATAGTTTTGATGTCTTCACTATTATTCTACAATGTAGAAAATAGTAAAAATAAAGAAAAACCCTTGAATGAGTAGGTATGTCCAAACTTTTGACTGTACTGTACATGTAGGTAGTGATAAAGTAACTAGGCAACAGGATAGATGAACAGTAGCAGCAGAGTATGTGAGTCAAAAGAGTTCATGCAAAAACGGTCAATGCAGATTGTCTGGGTAGCTATTCGTTAACTATTTAGCAGTCTTATGGCTTGAGGGTAGAAGGTGTTCAGGGTCCTGTTGGTTCCAGACATCGGTACCGCATGCCGTGCAGTAGCAGAAAGAACAGTCTATGACGTGGGTGGCTGGAGTCTTTGACCATTTTGGGACTTCCTCTGACAACGCCTAGTGATGTACTGGGCGTTACACACTACCCTTGCACCTTGCAGTGGGATGCCAAGCAGTTGCCATACTAGGCGGTGATGCAGCCAGTCAAGATGCTCTCAATGGTGCAGCTGTAGAACTTTTTGAGTGCCCATGCCGACTCTTTTCAAGAGACGTTGTTGTGCCCTACTCACATCTGTGTTGGTGTGTGTGGACCATGACGATTCCTTAGTGATGTGGATACCGAGGAACTTGAAGCTCTCAACCTGCTCCACTACAGCTCCATTGATGTGGATGTGGGAGTGCTCGCTCCTCCATTTCCTGTAGTCCATGATCAGCTCCTTTGTCTTCCTGACATTGAGGGAGAGGTTGTTTTCCTGGAACCACACTGCCAGGTGATCAGGCCACCTACCATCGTGTTGGCAGAGTTAATGATGATATTGAGGTTATGCACGGCCATGCAGTTCTGGGTGAAGGTGAACAGGGAGTACATGAGGGGACTAAGCACACACCCCTGAGGGGCCCCTGTGTTGAGGGTCACCGTGACGGTGTTGTTACCTACCCTCACCACCTGGGGGGCGGCCCGTCAGTAAGTCCAGGATACAGTTGCAGAGGGAGGTGTTTAATCCCAGGGTCCTCTCGCCCTGCCGTCCAGGACAGCTGGTGCTCTCATGCATGGTTCGGGTTGCTAGCCTCGAAGCGAGCATAGAAGGTATTTAGCTCGTCTGGTAAGCTTGCATCACTGGACAGCGCACTCCTGGGTTTCCATTTGTAATCCGTGATAGTTTGCAAGCCCTGCCACATCCGACGAGCATCAGAGCCGGTGTAGTAGGATTCAAACCAACAGCCCCTGTGTTGGTAGCACCATGCTTCAACTAACTGATCAAACGGAAATTTGATAGTGATAGTTATTTACTATATACTTTTCATTGGCAGGGTTCAATTCCATATTACACTCTGGAGGTGCCCTAAATAGAAATAGGGGTTTGTACCATCGTTGATATTTGAAGAGGATGCCCACAGTGATATTTAAGTGCTTATGAGGTTATGGCCCTGATTTGTCATACGAGTGGCACCACAGAGATAAATCAATCCAGTTATGAAGGTTAATTGTGCCAATAACATTGCAGACTGAAGTTCATGTTTAGCTTGCCATTTTACAGTGTCATGTCATCATCCAGCTTCTTTTAGTCTAAGATTGATTTATGTCTGGTGGCAACAGCCCCAGGTCTGTCATAAGACAAAATAGGTGTAGACAACATCCCTGCCTACATACTGGTCAACCCAAATAAACAAATATTGAAGATAGATTAGCAGTTCTAGTAATTTTTAATATAGGCTTATGATCACTTAAAGCTGGGTCATGTTCATTAGAGCAGTGGTTCCCAAATGTAAGGGTGCGAGGGGTCGACAGGGCGGGCAGGGAGTCAGTCATTGCAGACATTCGAGAGATACTATTTATAACATGTTAGAAATGTCCAGATCAACTAGTCCATGTCAGCTAACGTTTTTTGGCTAGGTTGTTTAGCATATTGATTTTATTGTAATGTTTGAGTAACCCATATCACATAAACACAAATAAGACATGGCAAAATGTATAGAATTGCAGGAAATAAACTTTAAACCAGCAAATTGTTATCTTTGCTAACAAGATGGGTGTGGACAGTTTGTGTCGTGAACTGTGGTTGTGCCCATAGAAATAGACGTGACGTGCGGGGGACCCTTTGAATTAGCAGTGAGACACCCATTTTTTATTGGTCACTTTGGTGCCAGTGAAATAAATGTAGCTGGTCATGTTAGTTTTTGGTTCACAATTAGCTTTTATTTTTATTAATATTTATTCCACCAGTAATCGGTATGCAACAATTGATATGCAGACCAGGTATTCAAAAGGTTTGGTCCGAAGTCTTGGTTGAATCTTTGCAATGCACAAATCAGTCATCATGCACTCATCATGCACTTTCCCTAAAAAACTTTCCAATTAAAGTTTGACTGGAAAGTAGAGCTACCTGGCAGAATGATATCATGATGATTAGTATCAATCGTGGGGTATTTGTTTTGCAAACTCTGCCATCACATCAAAACTACATTTTACATTGTACAGTACAAAAACAAAGCTATCCAAACACAAGTCTCTTGCTAGGTGTGCAATTGAATGAAAGAGCAACTACACCCTCCAAATTATAATTGTTCCCAGACCTCAAAAGTGGTCTCCTGATGTGGTTTAAGCATTGTTGTAGACGAGTTTTTCTTTAAAAAAATAAGTGTGATTTTGAGAATGAAAGTCGGGAAAAATCTAACCCGGGAAAACAGAATTTTCCAAAAGATAAAATAGATTTTATAGGGTCCAATAACTATAGAGTGACTGTTCAAAATCGCTGACAATAACACCCTTTTTGAGATTGCGCAAAGGGTAGAGTTTTTTTCTCCTCCAAACAATTAATGGAAAATGTAATTTTGTGAATGCAGGGTAGGTCATTATAGGCTATAGACTACTTACTCAGCCTGAAAATTAAATATAAAATGTAAATGATGTGCGCATCATCTGCTTTCCCGGGCCAGTATTCTTTTCATTCGGGCCAGTAGCTTTCAGTTGGCACTGGCCTGGTGTGCCACGGGCAAATTTGCCTTAATGTCAAGCCCTGCAACGGCATGCTACTTTAAAATATCATCATTAGCTTGGTTCTGTATGGAATGCGTGTACATTATGGAACACAGGTCAGGTCATCATTGGTGCGACCAAATCATGTGCTGGTGCCATCAACTGAAAAAGTTAGTCTAGAGCCCTGGCCCTAGTGAAAAAGTTTGTGAATCATTGCATTAGGGCATTTGCAATGGAAAACAAAAATTGTCCATGTAGTCCCTCCCTGTTTCAGTCCGATTTCTGTTTGGTGCCTAATGAATATGACCTTATGTTTGAAGTTTCAAGTGAAGGCGTCCGTTATTCATGAGTCTTCCACTCTGAGTTTTTATACCTTGACAGCTCTGTTTCAGACAGTGCCGTGGAGTATCCATGGCAACATAAATTTTTCCAATCAACATTCTTCTCTGAAGCCTGTTTGACAACTCTATTCTGAAATGTCATTATAATTATAGGAATGTTTCACAATAAAACCATACTGGTTTCCTTAGAGAAATATTCATAAATTGCAAAAGTTGAAAAGTATTTTGTTAGCAAACATTTTTCACCTCCACCAAAGGAATGGAATTTCTATTGTGATATGAAGCAATGCTATACTACGGTCCATCAGTGAGTAATTTGCTTACTTTAATGGCATTTTGAATCTCAATATACAGAAACAAAGTGACATGAGGATCATACAGATATTTTGCATAGTTTAAAGTATTATTATGTTTGCATGAAACACTTATCAGTTTAGCTCTGTGGCATTAATTGTTGTTTCTTTTAATACATTTTTCTTATACCAATTAATCTGATATTGCTTTGTGAATAAACAATTGTTTCGACATTTAAGTGTTGATTAAGATAATAATATTTCAAATTTCCCAGGACCGGAATGGGAATCAGGCTGGAGATAGGCCCTCAACTGAGGTACAGTGGTCAATGCACACTGAATCCACACTATCTTATAATGAACTACTCTCACTTTATCCATACATGTCTAACTAGTTAAAAGAGAACCCAGTGAAATATTTGGCTAGAGATGACGAGAGGTTGTGTGTCTGTGTTGTGTAGATGTCTGTGTGTGTTATGTAGATGAGAGCTTCAGTGTGCCTGTCTGTATAGCCTATGAGATAGAGCAAGGTATTGGTACAAGGCATTCGGATAGTAGTCAGACCCCTTGACTTTTCCCACATTTTGTTACATTACATCCTTATTACAAAATGTATTACACCCCCCCCCCCCCCCCCCTCATCAATCTACACACAATATCCCAATAATGATAAAGCAACAACAGGTTTTTAAAAATGTTTGCAAATGTATTAAAATAAAGAACTGATATCACATTTACAAAAGTATTCAGACCATTTACTCTGTACTTTGTCGAAGCACATTTGGCAGCGATTACAGCACACCTGTATTTGAAGAGCTTCTCCCATTCTTCTTTGCAGATCCTCTCAAGCTCTGTCAGGTAGGATGGGGACCGTTGCTGCACAGTTATTTTCAGGTCTCCGGAGATTTTTGATCGGGTTCAAATCCGGGCTCTGGCTGGGGCACTCAAGGACATTCAGAGACTTGGCTGTGTGCTTAGAGTCGTTGTCCTGTTGGAAGGTGAACCTTCGCCCCAGTCTGAGGTTCTGAGCTCCCTGGAGCAGGTTTTCAACAAGGATTTCTCTGTACTTTGCTCCGTTCATCTTTGCCTCGAACCTGACTAGTCTCCCAGTCCCTGAAGCTGAAAAACATCCCCACAGCATGATGCTGCCACCACCGTGCTTCACCGTAGGGATTGTGCCAGGTTTCCTCTAGACGTGACGCTTGGCATTCAGGCCAAGTTCAATGTTGGTTTCATCAGACCAGAGAATCTTGTTTTTCATGGTCTGAGAGTCTTTGGGTGCCTTTTGGCAAACTCCAAGCGGGCTATCATGTGCCTTTTACTGAGGATTCGCTTCCGTCTGGCCTCTTTACCATAAAGGCCTGATTGGTGGAGTGCTGCAATGATGGTTGTCCTTCTGGAATGTTCCCCCATCTCCAGAGAGGAACTCTGGAGCTCTGTCAGAGTGACCATTGTGTTCTTGATCACCTCCCTGACCAAGGCCCTTCCTCCCGACTGCTCAGTTTGGCCGGGTGGCCAGCTCTAGGAAGAGTCTTGGTGGTTCCAAAGTTCTTCTGTTTAAGAATGATGGAGGCCACTGTGTTCTTGGGGACCTTCAATGCTGCTTATATTTTTTGGTACCCTTTCCCAGATCTGTGCCTCGACAAAATCCTGTCTCGGAGCTCTACGAACAATTTCTTCGACCTCATGGCTTGGTTTTTGCTCTGACATGCACTGTCAAGGTGGGACCTTACATAGACAGGTGTTTTCCTTTCCAAATCATGTCCAATCAATTAAACATACCACAAGTGGACTCCAATCAAGTTGTAGAAACATCTCAAGGATGATCAATGGAAACAGGTTGCATCTGAGCTCAATTTCAAGTCTCTTACCAAAGGGTCTGAATACTTATGTAAATAAGGTATATCGCTTTGTCATTATGGGGTATTGTGTGTAGATTAAAAAATAAATCCATTTTAGAATAAGGCTGTAAGGTAACAAAATGTGGGAAAAGTCAAGGGGTCTGAATTCTTCCCGAAGGCACTGTATATGCTCTTAATGGCATTGACATATTTCTTGTGTGTACTGATGGTGTATGTTTTTCAGGAAGCGTATCAGAGGCTGGTCAACCTTAGTGCCTACCTTCATGCCCTCCAGGTCAGTGGATGTGTCTCTTTGTACCCAACCTGAGTCGAATACAACTGTCAAATATTTTCTAATACTTGACTGTATTTGAGATGCTCTTTATTTAGCCGAGTTTTCGGGACTATTTAATTGGTTTTAATGTGCTGAAGTTGTTGAGAGTATTTGACCCATATCTCCTATATATTTACTATGGAGGTTACAGTAGGACATGCCATCTATCATGTAGAGTTAAGTTACAGTTTTGCAGTAGACCTGCTTAGGCTTTTGCTTGTTTTAATCAGCTTGAATAGTAATGTATTATTTTCCTTTCATGATCTCACAGTTGATCAAATATTTTCTACTGTGACATCTATCAATATATTCCTGTCTATAGCTTGCCCTCTATGTGCCTTCATTCCTGTGGATCAAACAAAAATAAAAGTTTATTGGTTGCGTACACAGATTTGCAGATGTTATTGCAGGTGCAATTGCTGCTCCAACAGTGCAGTAATACCTAGCAATAAAACAACTATACACATATTCCAGAAAAAAGAAAAAAAAGTTATAGGATGAGCCATGACTAGAATACAGTATATATATATATATATATGCAGGGTAGCGTACTGGGCTGTAGCCGGCTAGAACAGTGACTAAGGTTCAGGGCAGGGTACTGGGCGGAGGCCAGCTAGTGGTGACTCTTTAACAGTCTGATGGCCTGGAGATACTCCCGTCACATTTTTATTTTACCTTCATTTAACTAGGCAAGTCAATTAAGAACAAATTCTTATTTTCAATGACGGCCTAGGAACAGTGGGTTAACTGCCTTGTTCAGGGACAGAACAACCATTTTGTCTCCCCCTTGTCAGCTCGGGGATTCAATCTTGCAACCTTTCGGTTACTAGTCCAAAGCTCTAACCACTAGGCTACCCTGCTGCTCCAATGATATGGAGTCAGCAATGCTACCACTAGATCAGTCTCCTCATATCTCACTACATTCCCTTCTAACTTATTCTCCTTCTCCCAGGGCACCGTGATCAAGCAGGACTCCATCCTGGAGCTCTGCCTGCGCTCTGAAGGCCCACCAGTCGAAGCCCCGACCACACCCACCGGACGGGTCTGGCGCTCCCTATCACGTGACGCGGGCATGGCTGAGGCCAGCACGGGGGCGGCCATCGGGGAGCTGGCCCTGCTCCAGAGGCAGCACAGCCTCCTGCAGGAGGAGCTCAGTAGGCTGCGGGGTACCGAGGGCCGACTGAGGGATAGTGAAAAGGCCCGCGCCCAGCTGGAGAGGCAGGTCCGCGACATGAAGGCCCACAGTGCCACCATGATGGACAGTGTGGGAACTGCAGGCTCAGAGCAGGTATGGGCAACTTTGATGGGGGTGGGGGGGGGGGGGGGGGGGGGGGGCACAAAAAATCTGATCACTCCATTTGCTCGCGGGTCTGCGTACCCCACCCCCACACACACACATTGCGAGTAAAACATTTTAGTGACCCCCCTCTTGACAGTGGCGATGGAAAAAAATCAGTTAGAGTTCATTTCCTGCACTTCTACACATTTTGCCATAGGGTGGGAGAAATGTTTGCAGTTTTTAATATATCTGAGTGAGACTGACTAACAAAATCAATGGGGGGCCCCACAGCCCATTCGACCATGATAACAAGTTTACATAGCTGGGTGCTAAACTAACTTAGCAATCTAAAAAAAATGTAGCTGACACAGGCTAATTGACTGACTATCAGTGACTGACAACAGAAAAACTGCTGATGCACAACCAAATTTCTAAATTGCACCTTGTGTATTTTACTATTCCAACTCGCAACAGTAAGTTGAGAGCCCAACTCTGACACTGTGGGTAGTTGCACTTAGCTTAACTATAGGGGGTGCACTGATTTTTTACCAAGGTCATTGTTGTAGATGAGAATCTGATCATGGGATTATGCTCTCAATCATCTGAGTTGAGTAAATGCCTTCAGAAAGTATTCATACCCCTTGACTTATTCTACATTTTGTTGTGTTGCTGTGAATTCAAAATGGATCAAATATATTATTTTTCTCACCAATTTTTTTCTCACCACACAATTGCCCATAATGACAAAGTTTAGCCAATTTATTGAAAATGAAATATCTAATTTACATAAGTATTCACACCCCTGAGTCAATAGAATCACCTTTGGCAATTATTACAGCTAAGTGTCTTTTTTTGGGTACGTTTCTAAGACCTTTGCACACCTGGATTGTACAATATTTGCACATTATTCTTTAAAAGATTATTCAATCTCTGTCAAGTTGGTTGTTGATCATTGCTAGTCAGCCATTTTCAAGACTTGCCATAGATTTTCAAGATATATTTAAGTCTAAACTGTAACTCGGTGACACAGGAACATTCAATGTCTTCTTGGTAAGCAACTCCAGTGTATATTTGGCCTTGTGTTTTAGGTTATTGTCCTGCTGAAAGGTGAAATGGTCTCCCAGTGTCTGTTGGAAAGCAGGCTGAACCAGGTTTTCCTCTAGGATTTTGCCTAAAATTCGCTCTATTCCATTTATTTTTATCCTAAAGAACTCCCTAGCCCTTGCCGATGACAATCAATCAATCAATCAAATGTATTTATAAAGCCCTTTTTACATCAGCCGATGTCACAAACTGCTATACAGAAGCCCATCCTAAAACCCCAAACAGCAAGCAATTCAGATGTAGAAGCACGGTGGCTAGAAAAAACTCCTTAGAAAGGCAGGAACCTAGGAAGAAACCTAGAGAGGAATCAGGCTCTGAGCGGTGGCCAATCCTCTTCTGGCTGTGCTGGGTGGAGATTATAACAGTACATGGCCAAGATGTTCAAACATTCACAGATGACCAGCAGGGTCAAATAATAATAATCACAAGCATACCCATAACATGATGCAGCCACCACCATGCCTGAAAATATGAAGGGTGGTACTCAAACATAATGCAAAACATAATGCTTTGTATTCAGGACATAAAGTGAATTTCTTTGCCACATTTTTCGCAATTTTACTTTAGTGTCTTTTTGCAAACAGGATCCATGTTTTGGAATATTTTTTATTCTGTAGAGGCTTCCTTTTCACACTGTCATTTAGCTTAGTATTTTGGAGTAACTACAATGTTGGTGATCCATCCTCAGCCAATAAACTCTGTAACTGTTTTAAAGTCATCATTGGCCTCATAGTGAAGCCCCTGAGCGGTTTCCTAACTGAGTTAGGAAGGACGCCTGTATCTATGTATTGATACACTATCCAAAGTGTAATTAATAACTTCACCATGCTCAAAGGGATATTGTTTTTTTTATACATCTACCAATAGGTGCTCTTCTTTGCGAGGCATTGGAAAACCTCCCTGGTCTTTGTGGTTGAATCTGTGTTTGAAATTCACTGCTCGACTGAGAGACCTTACAGATAATTGTATGTGTGTTGTAGTCAAAATCATGTTAAACACTATTATTTAGAACATTTTTTACTCCTGAACGTATTTAGGCATGCCATAGCAAAGGGGTTTAATACTTATTGAAAACATATCAAGTTTTCATTTTTTATTAATTTAGAACATTTTTATGGGGGTGTATAGTCCAGTGACACAAAATCTCAATTTAATACATGTTTCATTCAGGCTGTAACACAACAAAATGTAGAAGAAGTCAAGGGGTCTGAATACTTTTTGAAGGCTGTAGGTTATATATTAGCCAAATATAGAAAAAAAGTGTCAGTGGGTGTCACAATTGATCTGGTGTGTCGTTCCACTTGTCATCTTGCCTAGGCTCCACCCCTTCGCAGAGCAAGTGAGACCAACGCAGACACCCAATTGGCCAGCCAGGAGTCAATCGATCATTCGGAAGGGCATCATGATGGCAGTGACCTGGATGTGGAGGTGACGTCAGATGAGGAGGAGGAGGAGGCCAAAACATCACCGCGCTCGGAGAGTCCTCATGGTGTGTAAAGAGTCTTAGTAAACAACACATCCAAGTGTACAGTCGTGGCCAAAAGTTTTGAGAATGACACAAATATTAATTTCCACAAAGTTTGCTGCTTCAGTGTCTTTAGATATTTTTGTCAGATGTTACTATGGAATACTGAAGTATAATTACAAGCATTTCATAAGTGTTAAAGGCTTTTATTGACAATTACATGAAGTTGATGCAAAGAGTCAATATTTGCAGTGTTGACCCTTCTTTTTCAAGACCTCTGCAATCCGCCCTGGAATGCTGTCAATTAACTTCTGGGCCACATCCTGACTGATGGCAGCCCATTCTTGCATAATCAATGTTTGGAGTTTGTCAGAATTTGTGAGTTTTTGTTTGTCCACCCGCCTCTTGAGGATTGACCACAAGTTCTCAATGGGATTAAGGTCTGCGGAGTTTCCTGGCCATGGACCCAAAATATCGATGTTTTGCTCCCTGAGCCACTTAGTTATCACTTTTGCCTTATGGCAAGGTGCTCTGTCATGCTGGAAAAGGCATTGTTCATCACCAAACTGTTCCTGGATGGTTGGAAGAAGTTGCTCTCGGAGGATGTGTTGGTACCATTCTTTATTCATGGCTGTGTTCTTAGGCAAAATTGTGAGTGAGCCCACTCCCTTGGCTGAAAAGCAACCCCACACATGAATGGTCTCAGGATGCTTTACTGTTGGCATGACACAGGACTGATGGTAGCGCTCACCTTGTCTTCTCCGGACAAGCTTTTTTCCGGATGCCCCAAACAATCGGAAAGGGGATTCATCAGAGAAAATGACTTTACAGTCCTCAGCAGTCCAATCCCTGTACCTTTTGCAGAATATTAGTCTGTCCCTGATGTTTTTCCTGGAGAGAAGTGGCTTCTTTGCTGCCCTTCTTGACACCAGGCCATCCTCCAAAAGCCTTCCCCTCACAGTGTGTGCAGATGCACTCACACCTGCCTGCTGCCATTCCTGAGCAAGCTCTGTACTGGTGGTGCCCCAATCCCGCAGCTGAATCAACTTTAGGAGACGTACTGGCACTTGCTGGACTTTCTTGGGTGCCCTGAAGCCTTCTTCACAACAATTGAAGCGCTCTCCTTGAAGTTCTTGATGATCTGATAAATGGTTGATTTAGGTGCAATCTTACTGGCAGCAATATCCTTGCCTGTGAAGCCCTTTTTGTGCAAAGCAATGATGACGGCACGTGTTTCCTTGCAGGTAACCATGGTTGACAGAGGAAGAACAATGATTCCAAGCACCACCCTCCTTTTGAAGCTTCCAGTCTGTTATTCGAACTCAGTCAGCATGACAGAGTGATCTCCAGCCTTGTCCTCGTCAACACTCACATCTGTGTTAACGAGAGAATCACTGACATGATGTCAGCTGTTTTTTTTGTGGCAGGGCTGAAATGCAGTGGAAATGTTTTTGGGGGATTCAGTTCATTTGCATGGCAGAGAGGGACTTTGCAATTAATTGCAATTCATCTGATCACTCTTCATAACATTCTGGAGTATATGCAAATTGCCATTATACAAACTGAGGCAGCAGACTTTGTGAAAATTAATATTTGTGTCATTCTCAACAATGAGTAGACAATGCACCAGAATATTAAAAGCCTTTTAAATGACTAAAACATCACCCATAATATTCTTTCTGATAAAAATGCTAAAAATGTGAGAAAAAGTCATTTTTCTCATGTCAAACTACCAGGAAGTCTGAAAAGACCGACCTGAGTGGGTGGGGAGCTAGTAGGCTGAGCTTACCTTGACTGGCGGTTCTTTGAAAACGCCTATGTCAAGCAACATTATCTCAAGCAAATTTGCTTCTACACAAAGCAACTCAAACAACATTGAAATTGCATGCAACATCCAATCCTGTCGTACATCTCATCATGGCTTCACAAATGATTTGTTTATTCAACTGTTTGGTTATTGTAAACAGCATCAATATAGACAAAATGTTGGCTGTATAATTTAGCTAGCTAGCCCAAATGGAATTGTCAGCGCTATTTATCAAGTTAGCTAACTAGTCGATTGGACAATGCCAAGAGTGTGCAACGCTGTCATCAAGGGAAATGGTGGCTATTTGAAGAATCTCAAATATAAAATATATTTTGATTTGTTTAACACTTTTTTAGTTACTACATGATTCCATATGTGTTTTTTCATAGTTTTGATGTCTTCACTATTATTCTACAATGTAGAAAATAGTAAAAATAAAGAAAACACCTTGAATGAGCAGGTGTTCTAAAACTTTTGACCGGTAGTGTGTGTGTGTGTGTGTGTATATATATATATATATATACATATATATATATATATATATATATATATATATATATATATTATAGTAAATACTACAATATTTAATGTGCATATACCCTGCCCATTCCCCTCCCCCATTAAAAAAGAAACGAGTATCTATAAGTGGTTTTTATTTGTTTTAAATGATGTGGGACAGCAGGGAGCGTCGGTACCAACACAAGAGTAGCTAAATGAGATGCAGCTGATGCTCATGGAGAAGGAGATAGAGAGAGTAGAGATAGAGACTTAGAAACTGAGTGGAAAAAATACTAATTAGAGCTTGAGAAAAATAAATTACATTTGGAAATTAGGTTCCTTGAGCAACAACAGCAGAAGTTCATTGTAGCGCGAGCGGGAGCAATAATAAGACATTGTACATTGAATAGGCCTATTTGTTTTACAATCATTTTAAGTGTAGGCTTTGCATTTGTAAATAGTGCCTGTAAGACTTTCAAGACTGAAGGAAGGAAAGGAAGATATGCTTTTTAATCGTTACAACGTATATATTTATTGATTGGTTATGCTGGTTATATAAGTTTCTACGTCTCTCATTTAACCTAGACCTATTGGCTATATTTGATCGATGATTTGACCAGTCGACCTTTGATGTTGTCTGGACTAGCAGGTTCCCTATGGTTTTCTTGTGCCCTGGTTCAGTCATGGGATGGGGCAGCCTCTTCTTCACGCAGCTATTCTGCAATACCACTGTGGCAGCGACAATGATGCAGGTCCTCTCTGGTGCAATTCTTATCTCTCCGTGTAGGCAGTGGAACCTAGTGAGAGCACAACGCAATAAAACTGTGTGGTAATGCAGTCCTCTTATGTTATTTGGTGCATTTCATAGCCTAATGAAAAAATAGGCTACTAACCTGTGCTTCAGCATCCCTATGCAGCACTCAATAAGGCACCTCGCCTCAGCATGAGCATTGTTGTACTCCCGCTCCTGGTATGTCCTGGGTGCCAACATTGGTGACATCAGCCACCTTTTTAGTGGATATCCACTGTCCCCCAGCAGGATGCCACAAAGTCTAACCTCTACAAACTCCCGCTGGAGTGCGCTCTCTAGTAGGAGCCACGCGTCGTGGGTAGACCCAGGCCACCACGTCTGTAATCTTCATCCCCTCATTGCAGGCAAGCTGTACGTTGATGGAGTGAAATCCTTATCTGTTGACATATCTGATTCATGGTCAGAAGGGGTCTGTATCCTGACATGAGTCAGACTGGTATGACTGGTATTCCGTAGACTGTGGATCTGCTGACATTTATCATGTCCTCCACTGTTTTGAAATGCACCTTTGGCATAGAACTGAAGCGCAATCAGAGTTTGCAATGCCGGGGACAGCGCCGGTGAGAGCTCATTGATTATTTCAAACTGATCAGAACTGCTATAGTGGAACGTCACGATACACTCCCCGTCTGTATACATATCCAGAGTGTTGCTCCGATATATTATTATTCGTTCCCGTCTAAAGGCCCGCTGGTTGTGAAACCGATAGACAAAGACGCGCCATGCACCGTTATTGTAGTTTTTGAATTGTGTTTCTAAGAAGAATAGTGTTACCATGGAGAATATTCGTGAATCTACACACTTTGGTGCGCTTCGCCTGCTAGCTACTAGGCGAAGAATCTACGCCAAGGCGTAGCTCATAAAGGGCTTACGCCCAGGTGGTGCAACAGGTATCATTTTTAGGTCAGGTGTAGAGCACATTTTACATCGGGCGTAGTTACGACCCACTTACCACCAACTGGTGCAACCGGCCCCAGT
Organism: Salvelinus fontinalis; assembly: GCF_029448725.1. Taxonomy (NCBI): domain Eukaryota; kingdom Metazoa; phylum Chordata; class Actinopteri; order Salmoniformes; family Salmonidae; genus Salvelinus; species Salvelinus fontinalis. Next base: position 18,551,582 of record NC_074686.1, read on the forward strand.
AGACTAGCTACCTAGCTATGTAAACCACGCCCCTCTCCGAACACGCCTTCTGCGATGTTGGTTACAAGGCGGTACTTATTTCAATAAGGTAAGAGAATAAGACGTTACCATTAGTGTATTAATAAAGCCCTTGGTTATCCTGCCTCTATCCGACCGTCAACACTCAGATGCATTGTTCACCAGTTGGACGGCTGTTACGAGATCCATCTATTCTGACCGGAGCATTTTGTTTGGTGGGTCAAAAAGTAACAGAATCTTGGTTACCACGAGAGTGATAAACCTGAAGCTGGGCTCGATATGGTGCTCAGCAACCCCACTTCCTTGACTTTCACATCTGCGGGAAAAGCTTGTTCGTTTTCAACCTGTGTCAGCTATTGGGATATATCCTGGGAGGACTTAAGGATAACTTGTACAGTGGCTGGTTCAGCAGGCGTTTGTGTTTCCCCCTTGTAATGAACTCCAACAGTGGGCTTTCTTAAGTATTTGTAAAGGTTACAAATGTTTAAAAAAATCTCCGATGTCCTCCTCAGAGGACATGGCATGGACCACCACCAGATGAAGATGGTGGTTAAAGCAATGAACATAAGGTATGTCTCAACCCAATTTCTCCTGTAGAAGTTTCTGCACTCCCCCTTGCTTCCCCGACATCACAGAGGCTCTGTTGTAGACTTGACGGAGGATTTTGTCAGTTTCTGTGAGAGTGTTGGCATCACCTGCATCTGCAGTGGCTATGGTCAGAAGGCTCTTTTATTTCATAGTTTCCATTTACAAACCGAAGTACGATTGAAAAGTTTTCATAGCCTGTTGGGTCTCTCGTTCTGTCCACTTCCCCAACAATATGCTCTGTTACTAAGTTGCTCATTTGTTTTATTAAGTTGTTCTGGGCGTCGTGGCTCGTATAGGTTGCATTATGGGGAATGGTTGGTGCTACCTTATTTTATTTGTTTAATTTTACCCCTTTTTCTCCCCAATTTTGAGGTATCCAATTGGTAGTTACAGTCTTGTCTCATCCCTGCAACTCTTATACGGACTCGGGAGAGGCAAAGGTTGAGAGCCATGAGTCCTCCGAAACACAACCCAACCAGGCCGCACTGCTTCTTGACACAATGCCCGCTTAACCCGGAGGAAACACCGTACACCTGGCGACTGTGTCAGCATGCATGCGCCCAGCTCGTCACAGGAGTTGCTCGAGCGCGATGGGACAAGAACAACCCTGTCGGCCAAACCCTCCCCTAACACGGACGACGCTGGGCCAATTGTGAGCCGCCCCATGGGTCTCCCGGTCAAGGCCGGCTGCGACAGAGCCTGGACTCAAACCTGGATGTAAGTGGCTCTGGCCCGTGTGATTTAGCATTGCTAGCAGCTGCTGTTTAGCTGGGTGGTGGCAAGGAGGCTGGTGGCGGGACTGGGAGGGGGGCTCTGCTAGCTTCACCGTTGACAGAGACTAAGCTAGCCAAACTCTGTGGGCTAGCCACTGCATTGCCATGATCGCCAGCAACTGTAGCAGTGGTTTTGATGAGTGGATTTTCAACTGCACTTGTTGTAGGCTGGACAATAGAACGAGTCAAAATACCGAACGTTTGCAGAGCTTCTTCTGACTGGAGTGACGCTTAGAAGTCCATTTTGCCTAAATGGCACCAAAAAACGTATCCCTTTTTATTTTACCACCACAATCTGTTCTTAGGATGAAATTGAAAACTAACAACTTGTGTAGAAAGTAAACATCCGCACCTCGATGGTGCCAAGTGTGCTTCTGTCTGCATAACGAGGAAGTAGGGAAAAAATGGCAACTTTTGACTATTTCTGGTCTGGTGATCGATGACAGCAGAGTACGCTATCCAACCTTATGTAATTAGAAAGAGGAGATTATCCTGATTAGAATTGTGTCCAACTGGAGAAAATCAAAATATACACATTGCGAGATATTTGGTGAAATGTACCAGTGTCTCTCCATAGGAAAACAATGGGGGAGCTCAGCGTTCCAAGGGCAAACGGGATTTTGGGGCTAGTGTTTGATGACAACAGAGTACGCTGCCCAGCCTTACATAATTAGAAAGAGGAGATTATCATGATTAAAATGGTGTCCAATTAGAAAAAATCTAAACGTACACATTGCGAGATATTTGGCAAAATAGACAGACATACCTATATTTCCCAATAGGAAACAACCTCAGAGTTCCATGAGTCATTTTTTGTTGTTTACATTTCAACTACCAACAACATGGGCCAACAATAGCAAAGCAGGCATTGTGACGTAGAACAATAGACTGGGAATAGAATGTTCGGAAGGCGAGTTGGTGCCACGGTGCTAACTAATAGTAGCTGGCTGGTTGGAAATGCCCTAAAATAAGGCCTGTTTTTTCGTGATTACTTCAAACAGCAAAAAGCAGCAAAATACGAAATATAAAGAAATACACAATTCCCAACAGGGGATATCCCCCTGTAGTATAATTATATTGAGATGTGCTTTAGCAGAGATAGGCTTACCTCTTTCCTCTCCATAATGCTAATGCAAGCCCACACACAGTTTTATATAACACATCGATTTTGTGACGAGGCACAAATTGTCTCTTTCTGGAACACACACACCATTGCTGCCCTTCTCACCTCATGTTCTCTCTGTGTGTGCATGCGAACAACTCACATCCCTCTGCTTCTCTCAGTGTTTGGTGTGTGGGTGGAGATGTCTTTCCAGGGCTAGTGCTGAGCGCCATCATTCTACTCCCTGTTGAGAGAGAAAGAAGGGGAGAGAGAGAGATCCCAGTAAAGGAGTGCACTACACCAACGATTTCTAGCCCAACGAAACAAAAGACTATTAGTACCCTCCAAGTTTGCATGAAAATAACCTATTTGTCACTATTCGAAAGAATCTGTCATTAACCACCATCTCTGGCATCATAATAAAGGCCATGGTGTTTGCTTTGATATACATTGTTTATATGCAAATTGTCTCTTTACTCAGATCTTCAGGACATTCCAGAGGAGAGCGAAGCTACAGCAGAACCACCACGAGAGCCTGACGTGTCACACTGCTCCCCTACTCTCAAAAATAAGCCAAAGAGAACAACAGAACTGAACTTGAAATAGTCTTCCTCTTTTTACACTTAAAAGGAAGTATTATATTAATTTTCAAATACAGTATATATATCTATTTGTTTTGTGGCTTTTGCTTTACAGTACACGACCAGCGGCAATATGTGACTACGCTATTCTTTTGTGTTTCTCGCTTGGGATTATTTGGATTTATACTGCTCCCTTTTGGAATCGATGCTGGACTAATGAGGACCTATTAAAGTGGCGTGAATAACAGGAAGGGAGTTATGCAATGATGATTTTCCAAAGAAGAATATGTAGGAAATGGACAGCAAATATAACAGCAGTGAATGGATAACCAAACCTGAGGGTTTTGTCTAAGTGAATGGGACACTGCATTAATGATGGTTGGGTAGCTGCTTCTTTGCATTAGGATGTTGGATGTGGATGTGAATATAGCAGCTTGTGCTGAGACACATGGATATGCACAAACACACACCACAGACACACCACAGACACAAACGGTCATACATGCTCTCACACACACATATTTGAGTCCATTTCCATAATTAGGATGATCTAATTCTCAACGCTGTTTATGATGCTGATGATTTGTTTATTTATTCTTCCTTCCTTATTTAAGCAGGTAAGTTAAGACCTCTCATGACACAGGCCAAACATTAGAGTGACTGTATAAGAATGAGGTTGCACTGTATTTCTCTCCCCTAATTACCATGTTTTTACTTAGAAACCACATGGCAACAGCATAATGACAATTATTATTCCAAAATAACTTACTTATCCACTGATTTGTGGTTCATTTCCTGCAGGGATCACATACGTATGCTTTATATGCTCAAAGTAATGTAACTCGCTTCGTGGCACATACACTACCGTACAAAAGTTTGGAGTCACTTAGAAATGTCCTTGTTTTTGAAAGATTTTTTTTTTTTTTTTGTCCATTTTTAAAATAACATCAAATTGATCAGAAATACAATGTAGACATTGTTAATGTTGTAAATGACTATTGTAGCTGGAAATGTCAGATTTTTTTTATGGAATATCTACATAGGCGTACAGAGGCCCATTATCAGCAACTATCACTCCTGTGTTCCAATGGCACATTGTGTTAGCTAATCCAAGTTTATCATTTTAAAAGGCTAATTGACCATTAGAAAACCCTTTTGCAATTATGTTAGCACAGCTGAAAACTGTTGTTCTGCTTAAAGAAGCAATACAACTGGCCTTCTTTAGACTAGTTGAGTATCTGGAGCATCAGCATTTGTGTGTTCAATTACAGGCTCAAAATGGCCAGATACAAATAACTTTCTTCTGAAACTCGTCAGTCTATTCTTGTTCTGAGAAATGAAGGCTATTCCATGCGAGAAATTGCTAAGAAACGGAAGATCTTGTACAACGCTGTGTACTACTCCCTTCACAGAACAGTGCAAACTGGCAAGAGCAGAATAGAAAGAGGAGTGGGAGGCCCCGGTGCACAACTGAGCAAGAGGACAAGTACATTAGAGTGTCTAGTTTGAGAAACAGACGCCTCACGTTCTCAACTGGCAGCTTCATTAAATAGTACCTCCAAAACACCAGTGTCAACGTCAACAGTGAAGAGGTCGCTCTGGGATGCTGGCCTTCTAGGCAGTTACAAAGAAAAAGCCATATCTCAGACTGGCATCCCTGTGGAACGCTTTCGACACCTTGCAGAGTTCACCCCCCAACGAATTGAGGCTGTTCTGAGGGCAAAACTCAATATTAGGAAGGTGTTCCTAATGATTTGTGCACTCTGTGTATATTACTTGAGGATTCTTCGTCACAAATACCAGAAAGTGACAATTGTTAATAATTAATTTCAAGTAACTACCAGAAAGAATTATGCTATTACCATGTAGTTACTAAGTAAATACCTGGCAATAAGGGAGCATAAAATAAAGTTTTACCTAAATGGACAAAAAACCTAATCCCTATATGGTAGACTATATAAAAGAAGCAGTCAAAAAAACAGACATTGGAAGATGGAACTAAGACAATACGCCATGTAATCCATTTTGAGATGCATTGAGAGATAGGGGAAATCAACAACTTTTTGCCAACATCGGATTATAAAATGGAGTCTTCTCTATTAAGGACTAAACCAATGACATTGGGGACTGTTTTTGAACAACGGCTAGCCAAGCAACCGTTATATTTGTCTATAAATTCTTTTGAAACTAAAATGCTTTATTTGAGACTTTCTTTATTCTTGTAATTTCTTGTCATCTTAATTTGACTCATGTACCATATTTTGCTGGCTTGCATAGTGTGTATCAATCTGGCTAAAAATGACATGGGCAATGATTTGGTGTCTGTCTTTATTTGACGAGGAAACTACTATATTCAATTTATGTTTATAGAAGCCCATACTAAAGATATGAATGTCAAATCCAAATGTTGCCTTTCAAGTTATCAAAGTTAACTTGTCATATTTATGTATCAATGGCATCTATTCACTCGTTTTGACAAGTTCTGTGCTGGTGTAAAAAGGGTCTTCTTGATTTGTGCTCTTATTACAGATAGTTAGGATTATCTAGGTCCACCTCACGTGAGCCCTCTGTCAAAACAACAGGTGGTGTAGTAATGAAGACTTATTTCCACAATTTATCATGGTCCTAACACAAACTGTTATTATGATAGGTTTGTTGGCATTATGCCTATCCTAATTGGAATTAATGCCTAGGTAAACCTAACAAAGGTTTGTAACAGTTGTCATAAGCGGTCATGACTGTTTATGACATATGTATGTCATTATTATGACGGTGTTAGGTAGACCTTGTGATAAAAAAGGTTCAAAGGAAGTGTTACCAACAGTTCCTCTTACCTGAAGCATTACCACTGCATTCTGGTAATCGAATCTAGCTCTGCTATAAACTGGCACATTGTACAGACAATGTGGCTACCAAAGCTCAAATCAGACTATGACGATCCCCGTAGTACGTCAATCCAATTCTGTGGTAAAACGCAGCTGTCTGTTGGAGGGCCTTAGCTCATGTATCCCACTGTCTCACACTCTATATCTATCTAATTTAGGCTGACACCACTTCCCCAAATACCTCCCCCTAAACCCCTCACGGTGACTTGATGCCTCTACCAAAACAGGTCAAATCTATCAAACCCCAACAAACTTAACTCTCTCACCTTCTTCACCATCTCTCTTTTCCCTTTACCCTTTTTAACTTCCTGTCTCTATGCCATTTTTAAAAATGAATTCCACCGCCCATCTGTGTCCATCTCTCTTACTCTCTTTTCCACTACCTCTCTTTTTCTCTCTCACTCTATGGCTCCATCCAGAAACAGCCCTTAGTCCCTACCCACCTGTCCAATTGTCTCATCTCCATGAGGAGTTGTTTACGGACAGGTTCTATCTCACTCTCTTAGCCATCTCTTCGTTTCTCTTTCTCCCTCCCCCTTCCTTCTTTCCACAGTCTAAACCTGGACACTGTTGACCACATGACTTGTATTCTCTCCTTTCTCTAAACCTCTTACTCTTGTCCACTACCTCTCTCTTTCTTTTTAGCTATATATACAGTATATCTCACTCCCTTCTCCATCTCTTTTTGTTTCTCTCTATCCCTCCCTCCCTAATGCTGGGGACAATGTCAGCCAAGTAACATGTATAAATATCCCCATTGGGGGACATAGTTGGCATAGTGGGCGCCTCTCTATGGCCCGCCTGCACCCCATTCATCATTGGAATTGACCAACATTGGGGATGCCTTGGCACTGTAAGCCCCGACAAGCTCTGGTGGTCTGGGAGAGAAGCAGGGGGAGTGGTGTTACCGGGAAGCTGTACTGTGGCCCCTTCTTCAAGCTTTCTCCATGTCTCTCTCTATTTTTCTCTCGCGCTTAAATAATTGCCTGATTATGGTATTCTTAACGTTTTAGGTAGGTCACAGTACAACCAAACTGGCTTAAATTGTTCTTACATTTAACAACTGTGGTAACTATTAGAAAAGTACATGAAACCTTGGATTTGACCTCCAGAACTAAGGCCTGGATTCAATCAGATCAAGCGCTAACTGGCGATAGCCGACACTCGCATAGCTTATGTTCTGGCGGGGTGTCAGAGCTGTAACTTCATTGGAGCTGTCAAATCGGTGAGCAGCTGCTCTTGATCATTGTCACGAAGCCACACCCGTCCCACTCACGTTAGAAGTTCAGAACGAGAAAGTGTAGGCTATATAGAAATAACAAGGTTCAAATTGAAAATCATTCAACAAAATAATGAGGATTTCTATCAGCCTAATCGAGGTGTAGGTTACATCTCACATTCCTGTGTTCGAACTTGTAAACAAGGCTGCATGGGATTTATTTTAATGCGAGTCCGTGCAGCCAATGGCAATGTCTGCTTTAGGTATAATGTTGGGAGCTGCTTGTGGATTTGACAGCTCGCAGTTCCGGCACCATCAAAACATCAGCTATGCGGATGTCGGCTAAAGTGGATCTGATTGAATCGGATCTTAAGTGTTGTTGACTTTTGTACCTTGCTCTAACCCCTTTAACCTAACATTAGCTAACCTTAACTAACCTAACGTAAACTTGCTAGGCGTCTCTCTTTCAGTCACTCTGTATCTTTGTCTGTCAAGTTGATGTTTAAGAGAATTGGAGTTTGCAGTAGTGGTGTCAGGCACATGAGCAGGTGTTGCTGTTGTAAAAGAGTTATGAAGTAGTATAAGTTAATGATCTCTTAATATTTACTATGCCATGATTCTTTGGCGTAAGCTGTTGAGATGTGCTTTCTCCTTGTTAGCATGTTTAGCATTTCATGTCCAAATGATCGCAAATTGTCTCAAATTAATTGTCTACCTCAAAGTTACTTTTTAAGATGATTTGGACATGAAATGCAAAACATGCTTATATCGTGGATATTGACTTGTATTGGTATTTGGACAAAAATGCACAAAAGTTATTCTTTGGAGACAGCGGCTAGTAAAAACTAAAGGATAGATTGCTGCCTTACCTTGTCAATAGACTCCTTACAGGGTAAGGAACCCAATATGTAATTTTGTAGTTTGGATGATTAATAAGGAAAATTACTACTGTTGTTTAGTTGCCGAGGTTGTCATTTCAAACCCTGAAGCTAATATTTTCAACATTTAAGTGGTGCCCAAAGCTATGGTATGGGGGATTCCTGATTTATTATGGTAGTGCTCACTCCCCACACTACCCTGCACTCCTAGACCCCTCTGTAATTTGAACCCTGTGTGTGTGTGCGGTGTGCATGTGTGGAGGACAGAAATAGAACTGTCTCTTTTGTTTTATGACAGCATCTGCCTAATCCTCTATGCCCTGCTCATTGTCCTTCTCTCTCTCTCCCACCACCTTTGTTTTTATTACTAAAAGCCCACCACCTTTGTTTTTATTACTAAAAGCCCACCACCTTTTGTTTTTATTACTAAAAGCCCACCACCTTAGTTTTTATTACGAAAAGCCCACCACCTTAGTTTTTATTACGAAAAGCCCACCACCTTAGTTTTTATTACGAAAAGCCCACCACCTTAGTTTTTATTACGAAAAGCCCACCACCTTAGTTTTTATTACGAAAAGCCCACACAGCAGGAAACATACAATATATGTCAATTATGGCAAAGAATATGAAAGCTGACACAGGAAGACAGAAGGAAATGGATGCGAACAGGCTTTCTATCTGCCGGTAGAAGTTGTCCGTATGCACAGATCTAGAATCAGCATGCGTTCCCCAAACCTGACCTTAACCATTAGGGGGAACAACGCAACATCAAGGTAAGCTCATCCTACTTTGCTTTATTATAGAGAGGAAGGCTCAGTAGATACATTTAAAGAACTGACCTTTAAAGGATTGAGTTGGGTGGAGCCAGTAGGCTAGAATGGGAGGGGCATGTTTGTGGGTGTGGTCATCTACTCTTTGGGATATATATGTTCTCTTTCTATCCCAGAGTTTGGTCTCTCTTCTGCTCTTTCTCCCTCCCTCCTTCTCTCTCTGTCTCTCCTATTCCACTGACTTGACAGGGCCGTCCCGCACCCTTTATCCTTCTTTTCCCTCCTTTTCTCGGTCAAAAAGCCCAAAAGACCTTCATAAAAATGGAGGCAGTCAAGAAGAAGATGCTTATGTTAAAGCTGGATAAGGAGAACGCTCTGGACGCGGCAGAACAGGCCGATACCGACAAGAAGGCAGCCGAGGAGAGGAGCAAGCAGGTGGGCCAACCACATCACAGAGAGTGGGGGGATCCTCTATCATGGATGAGGACATGGGCACCTTGGGCAATCAAATAGGCAACTGTAGGTTACTACTACCCCCAGGGAGCAAAACTGGTTGCAATGATGTCATTCTGTCATTTTTCTACGTCATGGTCAGGTTGTATAGCTATTGTACCGACTTTAAGGACTTTTCAGATGTATTTTTTAGTGACCAGAAAAAGATGTGTGGGTGTGTCACACATGGCATCCTCGTCCCTATATATTGAACCTATTTAAACCAGGGCCCTGATTTGAATTGTCTGTACAACTGGAAATCCAATTAACCACCAAAAATGTCGTCATGATGGGGGGTGGAAGTCTCGAAAGGTGAAATGGCTTATTGGTTACCATAATGTTGCTGTGTGATTGGAAATGGTCTGCTTAGATACAACTCCTAGGCCGGTCATCGTTAAACGATAGAGTTAGAAAGTAATTGGTCAAATAGATGTGACATTTTTTACCGATATTGTAATATAATGGTTAGTGAAGGAATCATCTCACTTGCTTTTCTAGATGTGTTTGTAACAGATTTATTATATTTTCTTTATTTTTTAAAATATAACATTTTGAAGGGTTTTGTTTTACATTCATTTTATTCTTCTTGAAAATAAGGTAACAAGTTCATGACATTACTATAAATACTAGAGGTTAGAATATGGTTAAGAATAGGACAGAGTTGACAAGACTTAACAACTGAGTCCAAAGTGACCTCTGTCCCCCAAAAAATGACAACTGGAAAATTCTAAACCATGCCAAGACAATTTGAGAGAAACGTTAGACCGTATTTCTCTCATTAGCGAGGCCAGACAAGCTGTCAGTCAAGGCTGGATGGTTTAGCTAGTGATCTCTCCACAGAGAAATTGCGAAGGGCAAGACACTAGGATGGAATACGATGGTGGATCCTTTCACTGAGTGATTGTTAGGGGATGTTACCATCCAGAGCGAGTATTTATATCTAGATGTCATTGAAGTGGAACCATGGCAGGCATGTCCACCAGGCTTTAGATTACTTGTGACAAGAGGACAGGTGAGGTGGCTGCAGACATGGGTTCAAATAGTATTTGTTTTCTTTCAAATACTTTTCTAGCTTTCCTGGCACAATGGAGCCAATGGAATAGTTCCAAAAGTGTCAAACCGGTCCATTTGCCACTCCACAAAGGCTCAAGTGCAAAAATTATTTGAAAGAAGACAAATACTATTTGAACCCAGGCCTGGGTGACAGTCAAGATGCCTTGATAAATGGAGATGGACAAGGCTATGAGGCTATCAGTTAATGAATACTATTTTCACACTATTAAGCCGAGCTTAACTGTGCTGGCCTGGTTATGTATCCGCCGTAGTTGCTGGAACAGTGCTGGAAAGGTCAAGGTGAAAAGAAAATCCGCACAGTATGATTCAGGTCCACACCATAGTGTGAAAAGAGTGTACAAATCTCACCCACCCTTTCTCCATCTCTCTTTCCTCATCTTGCCCTCACTCCTTCTCTACGTCCTTCTCTCACTCTTGCTCTCTCTATCTCAGCATGAGGATGAGTTGCTGCAGATGCAGAAGAAGCTGAAGGGGACTGAGGATGAACTGGACAAATACTCTGAGGCCTTGAAGGATGCCCAGGAGAAGTTGGAGGTTGCGGACAAGAAGGCCGCAGATGTAAGTGTGTTGTGTTCTTCCAAGGTCTTACAGGTCTAGTATCAGATTACCCAACCCCATTTCCTAACCTTAAGTATTAGGAGGACGATAAAATACAGTAGCTGACCCTTGACCAGTGGTTAGGTGCAACATCTACCAACTTGTGTTAGCTCCAAGAACTGATGCCTTGGCTATTTGTTATGTTACATGGTCTTGAGTAGCAGGGATGATCCTTGTTTGACACCAGGCCGGTCACATTGGTGCCATGGCCTGGATGCTGGGGTTGCTTTGGAAACGATGCGAAGATTGAAGAGGTGGTGGAATTGGTCCAATGATCATCATCAACAGCAGAGGGTGTAGAATAGGTCTAGCTAGATGCCTTAGAAAGTCCCAAAGTTATAATAGGTTAGAGATAATAGCTTTGAACCCGGAGCGATGCAGGTTCTGTGCAGGAGACCCATTAAGGATTTACCAAGCTTGAAGGTACCAGAAGCCTCATACCTGCTCATATGACATAGTGTATGACAAAGCAAACACACTTGTGCTATGAAAACACAATCTGCTCTTACAGGGTTAGACAAGTTTAAACCACAGGAGGTTAAACCTGGTGCGTGGTGTCTCCCTTAGCTCCCATTCCTTTCATTCGCTCTGATCACCCATCTACTGCTACTGCTGTTTCATCTCCATATTCTGACCATGATATCATCCAATCGAGCTATGACTATCCCACCAACCATGCTACCATTTTAGGGACAATAAACATCGATATTCTTACTAGAGTAGCATTCGTCAAGTCTGGTCTTGGGGACCCACAGGGTGTGCAGGATTTTGTTCCAGCCCAGCACTAACACACCTGATTTAACTAATCAATAAGCCATTGAGTTGAATCAGGAGTGTTGGTGCTGGGCTGGAACAAAAGCTTGCAGACCCTGTGGGTCCAAAGGAACAGGAATGACATACACTGGAGATAGTTGCTGTTATGGTACTAGCGATAGAAACACAAGACACTAACCAACTCCAAAGACTTTTTGAGCAACAGATAATATAACCATTCAGACTTTCTGAACAACACATGACATTTGGATTCACGAGCCATAGTGACTTTACCCATACATTGCCAAAAAAGGCCTGCTTTAGTTTGGCCAAGGAGTATGTGAAAACCACAGGGCCATGCCTGTTTCTGGGATGATAATTTAGTGACAGTTTGACTGACACTTTTAGTCCCCTTTGTTGGCAGTTCATTTCGAGCAGTAACCCGCTGGAATTCAGGGTTAACTCTTGTGCTAGGAAGCTAAGATACAATTCAAAGGTTTGGTTTTCATGCGCATTTTGGATTGTGCACACAGGCTTTACTATCTGAACGCTCCCCAAAGAATGGAATAGAATATAATAGACCCTTATTGTCCATTTGCACAGATGTTATTTTTGCTGTGACAGTACCCAACCTACACAGCAGGCTGGGAGCAGCACAGGGTCAGCAACAGAGCAGAACCCCAGGAGTAGATTGGGGTTTAGGGGCTTTGCTCAAGGGCACAGTAACTATAGATGGCATGTGTGTTATTGATGCCTGCAATTCTCCAGTTGCCAGCTCACTTTTTCAAGTCAGCACTGGGATTCGAACCCGCAAACCTCCTGTTACCGACCCGCCTCTCTAACATTGAGGCTACCGCGGCTAAGACTATACTTGGGTTGCCACTCTCTATTCTTGGGTTGGCAATCTCATCCTAGTCCCCTCCCTCTTTGTAATTCTTGACTATTCTTGTGGTTTAGGTATCTTTTTCTCCAACAATTTAGGTCTCAGTAATTCTCTATTTCTCTCTCTCTCTCTGTATTTCCTCTAGTTGACTGTAATGAAGTACTTTTCTCCTGCCTTTAGATATAGAACAAACAGCAGCTGTCATCACAGTCGTTTCTCTCAATAGAGAGAATGCATGGAGTGGCCATGTTGAAATACCAGAGGGGCTTAGGTTTGTGTGCGTGTGTTTTACAGTAAATAGATATTGTGTGGTGCCTTGGAGTGATGATTACCCAATGATTTGTATGGTTTATAACAAACCAAGGTCATTACGGGTGTTATGTGCTCTTGTGTGGTCTGTCTGCCCTACACTGTCTGGACAGTTATGTGGTAAAATCATGTGTTTTTCATCTTTGCGAGCTTCAAGTCCGTATTGTGTGTGTGTGTGTGTGTGTGTGTGCCTGTGAAGACACCTTTCTTTGAATACACCTCTCTGTCTTGTCCTTGTGCATATGTGTGAATTCAAGGTATATTCGTATGAAAGGGGACCAGAGACCTATGTAAAATAATCTCTTCTCATGAGCCATCCTATATGAGGAGTGTATAGGGGATACAAAGGCCATGACCACAAGGTTATTTCCATTGAGGGGGCGGGGTGGGGTTTAGTGGTCTGAAAGGGGGACAGAATGGGGCATAACAGAAATACCAGAGGAGGGGGATGTACAGCTGGCTCATAGAAGCCAATGGGACAGACTTACTAAACAAACAAAAAAACATTAAACTTTATATACTGGATACACTCCCCTCCGTATGTATCTGGACAATGAAGCTCCATTTTTTCATTTGTCTCTATACTCCAGCATTTTGATTTGAGTTCAAATGTTTCCTATGAGGCGACAGTACAGAATGTCACCTTTTATTTTAGAGAATTTTCATACATTTGCCGTTTAGAAATGAAAGCACTTTATATATCTAGTCCCCCCATTTGAATAAGTGTTTGGACAAATTTCACTCATAGTGTATTAAAGTAGTAAAAAGTGTAGTATTTGGACCCATATTCCAGGCACGCAATGACTACATCAAGCTTGTGAAACTTGTTGGATGCATTTGCAGTTTGTTTTGGTTGTGTTTCGGATTACAGTATGTTTTGCCCAAAAAGGAACTGAATGGTAAATTTGATTGTAAACAAGAATTGAAGATGTTTCTGAACACTTCTACATTAATGTGGATGCTACCTTGATTACAGTTAATCATGAGTAATGATGATCATGCCCCCAAATTCATGAATAAAGATCATACCCCCCCAAAAAATGCTAACTTCCCCTTCTTGGTAATGGTGAGAGGTTAGCATTTTTTGTTGTAGCATCTGAACGGGATCTCACTTATCATTATTCATGATTAAATCATGATTTTTCTTAATCATGGAATTATCAGGATTAATTTAGGTGTTCAGAAACATCTTATCTACTCAATTAGAAAGAAAATGACTCCATTCACCATTCAGTTACTATTGGGCAAAACATAACCCAAAACCAACTGCAAATGCTTACAACAAGTTTGTAGTCACAAAACTTGATGTAGTTATTGTGTGCAAGAAACATGGGACCGAAGTCTATACTTTTGACCGCTTTGATACATAAGTGAATTTATCCAAATACATATGACTTCACAAGTGTGGGACCAGATACATAAAGTGCTTCATTTTTAAACGGTAAAACAGATATGCATGAAAAAATCCTCAAATAAAACATTCTGTACTGTCGCTTCATAAAACGTTTGATCTCAAATCTGAAATTCTGGAGAATAGAGTTAAATTCAACATTTTAGCTTCACTGTCCAAATACATACGGAGGGGAGTGTACTTTTGCCTGGTTACCCAAACTCCTTGCTCCAGCCAAACGGTACGCCACACCCACTAACGTTAGTTTCTTCTCCGCAATGAGTTTGGATCTGAGTACCTCCCTAGCCCTACACCGAATGCGAACACATTTGGGGCCATCTCATTGGTCCAGAAACCGATGGCTTGGGCCAGAGTAAGAACATCAGTTGTAAAGTGGCGGTTTGAAAATTTGTCATTGGCTTTGATAGTCTGGTTGGTTATAGAAGATCCAATCGCTGAAAACTTTGTTTTGTACAACACTCCTTGTGCCCTATCACCAGAAATGACTTCAATGATGTCATCCTCAGACTAAAGTACTGTATGTAGCGAACGACAAAGCAGAGGAAGAATTTAGTGTGAGTGGTCAGGTTAAGTGTACTTGACCCTTTTATCCAATTACTTCTCTTCTTAATTAATATGGATTTACCTTTAAGGTCTAGCTTATACCTTTCTTAATAACATGTATTTCTATATTATATGGACCCCCACTTTCTTTCCCCTCTACCTGGGTTCGTCCTAAATATCTCCCCCAGAATAATATAATTGTTCCATAGAGACAACTAGATTAGTGTGAAGTGATAGTGCCAAAGAGATTAGTGAAGGGCATTTGTCCATAAAGTGTAACCAGATCTCTCCAAATGTTGCTCTGCTCTCTCTTTCTGTGTGTGTGTGTGGTCCTTTTGAGTGTGCAATTATGTATGTCAGTGGAGGCTGCTGAGGGAAGGACAGCTGATAATAATGACTCGAATGGAGTCAATGGAATGGTATCGAACACATCAAAGATGTGGTTTCCATGAGGTTGATACCACTCCATTGACTCCATTCCAGCCATTATTATGAGCCGTCCTCCCCTCAGCGGCCTCTATTGGTGTGTGTGTGTCCTTTCCAGTGTCATTAAGTCTCAGAGGAGTCAGAGTTCTAAGTCGTTGGGATAAACCTTTCCTTCACCTACGTGGCCCGTCTGCCTCTCTCCACATGCTTGTGATTAGTGTCATAATAAGACACGCTAAAGGACAGTTTTATGACTGCCTGAGTATGCCTAACTCCTTACGCACTAAATCACAGGCACACAGTTTTCAGCAAGAGGGTAAAGAGCAACTCAATCTTCACACATTAAGGAGCTCTCAAAGCTCCGCTCCTTCAGCAGCGCTACTTAACCAGAGGCTAATGGCTAAAACAAATTCAACTCCTGCTGAAGGCAAAGGGTGTTTCTCAAAATGCATACTACCGTGCTCCAAGTACGCAAATTGGAGCACGGGAGGGTCAGAGTATGAGTCCAAATCAAAGTATGGTAAATGGAGCACAGAGGGCACTTCTCAAATTAATTTAGACATTTTTACCTGCCAACATACCATAGATTGCGAGCCCATAATAAGGCAATAGGGCTAACTGGATAGCTACTACTGTTATCTAGCCAGATAGCCACGAATAATTGTTAGCTAAGTACCCACGAAGAATTGACATCTATCTTGCATAATATTCGTTTTAGGTCAATTTTGCCTGTTAAACTATTTGGTTAGCTACATTATTACGATTCACATATAGTTTGCTGATAGTTATGAAGTAAAATTGTTGCTTTGTGTATATCTTGTTAAGTCTCTATTTTGATTGTCCTGGCTGGAAGATGGTTCAGTAAATGGGTAAGTCCCAAGTCCATAGGGCTAACTGGATAGCTAGCTAGCCACCAAGAATTGGTGGCTACCCAAGAAAATGTTACATATACCTTGTGTAACGGATGTGAAATGGCTAGCTAGTTAGCGGGTACACGCTAATAGCGTTTCAATCAGTTACGTCACTTGCTCTGAAACCTAGTAGTGTTTCCCCTTGTCCTGCAAGGGCCGCGGCTTTTGTGGAGCGATGGGTAACGACGCTTCGTGGGTGACTGTTGTTGATGTGTGCAGAAGGTCCCTGGTTCGCGCCCAAGTCGGGGTGAGGGGACGGTCTAAAGTTATACTGTTACATTGGTGCCGTGACCCGGATTACTGGTTGCTGCAGAAAAAGGAGGAGGTTGAAAGGGGAGTGAGTGTAACGGATGTGAAATGGCTAGCTAGTTAGCGGGTACGCGCTAATAGCGTTTCAATCAGTTACGTCACTTGCTCTGAAACCTAGAAGTAGTGTTTCCCCTTGCTCTGCAAGGGCCGCGGCTTTTGTGGAGCGATGGGTAACGACGCTTCGTGGATGACTGTTGTTGATGTGTGCAGAAGGTCCCTGGTTCGCGCCCGGGTCGGGGCGAGGGGGCGGTCTAAAGTTATACTGTTACACTTGCATAACATTAGTTTTATGTAATTTTTTCCTGTTATACTAACTTGTTAGCCACATTATTACGATTCACATATAGCTAGCTGATAATTATGAAGTATAACGTTTGCTTTGTGTATATCTTGTTTCGTATATTGTTGCCTTTGTCCTGGCTGGAAGAAGGTTCAGTGATTGGGGAGGTGAAGCATGAGGTAATACAGTAGGGCGAGTGCTTCTCAAATGTAATGTTTTATACAATGGGTGGGTTTAATCCTGAATGCTGATTGGTTAAAACCGCAATCCAGCCCGTGTCTATTCCACAAATGACCACCGGCTAAATCTATGAGTTTAAAATGCATATTTACTCTATTACATCTGACTGCGCAATCCACTGTCTCATCAGCACAGCCAGGCAATTTATAAACTTGAACTCCACTATAAAAAGCATAGATATTCATCTCACATTTCTTTTAGACTCTTTTATTTTTCAACAGCGGAGTTTTGTATAAACGTTGCTGTCTCTCTCCGACATTTGCAACATTGTTTCAAATTCTACAGCTGTCCCATAGTAATGAATGTGTCAGGATGAGACAGACAGGTAGGCAGCTTTTCTCAGCCAGTCGAAATCATGAATCAGCATAATTTTTATGGATATATACAAAGAACTATCAATAGAAAACAGGTCAAACAAAACTAAGTGCAGCTAGTTTGAAGTCTTTCCAGCTTCAGTTTGGAGCATGACAATGTGTAGCACGTTAGTATGCATATTGAGTAACACCCATTGTTTAGCATCCAGCTCCTACTAAACGCTAACACATTTTAGCATGTAGGCTACCACTACACCCTATTTCAGTATTATAACTCCTGTTAACAGTTTACAGATTGTTGCATAACTCATGCTAACTAATAATCCCTTGCTAAATGCTAATTGACCATTTCAGCATAGAAGTGGCAAAAATGTGGCTTCGGAAGAGACCAGCGATTTGTCGCAGTATTGCAGTCAAACTGCGTTTTGGCACACATATTTTTTGCCCTTTTTCGGCCAAAGCACATCATTCTTCACATCATTTACATTTTATGTCTTAATTTCAGTCATTAGATAAAATCCTGAAATAGCCAAAATGTCAATAGACTTATAGTTAACAAACGTCTAATTCGACCTACTTATACAATTACAAATTGATCATCTGGGCATAGCAATGCAGAATCAATGCGTAGCGACAGAAACTCAACGTCTATAGTTGGCTCACAGTGCCAAACGTTGTCTGGAGCGACACTTGGCGGTAACAACTGGAAGTGGACAATCAAGCCACCTACTGAAACCATTCACGAGGGAACAACAAACGTTCGTTAGGCACCAAACAGAAGAAATCAAGGAGGGGGACTACCTGGATTTGACCAATAAGAAACGCTTATTTTATTTTTCTGTTGTAATATGTTTTCAGGCGTGTGCCCTAATAAACACAATCCTGGTATTGACGGTGGATTGAGAGAGGAAGGGAGGGCCAGGAAATTATGACTACAGCAGGATTTCTCAATACTCTGCATCTCAAGGCCTGTTTGAAACATAGTCGCCTTCACAGCTGTGTTTATTCACTGAAACGAAAGAGTTCAATTCCATTCGAAATACTTATTTCAGGCATAATTTAAATATCTAGACTTGCTGCACAGGCTTGGCTAGGTGTGGCAAAAAATGTAACCAATATTTTCATAGAAAAATTATATTTATTGTATTTTAACGCATCGTTAAACCAACATTTTACAAGACAAAACGAATGTTATTGTTTTATATCACACTGAATTCACATAAATGGTTAACAAGTAGTGACTTGATGTGTGTGTGTTCTGGTGCATGTCTCGGCATCCTCCAGGTGTTGTGAAACATGAAGGAATTAAGAAACCGTCATATTCTGTGTCTGGAGGGCTTTGAAACAGGCTTCAGGTACGATGTGATGACAAGGAAAAAATGTACACATACTGTAGTCACACACGATGAACAAGTAGGCATACAATACAAAATAGCTTGTAGATAGAAGGCACACGTACAACGTTCACACACGTGTACTACATCGTGATGTAGAGATTACATTCTCATGCAGGTGAAAATTGCATTCCACTTAAATTAGACTCTAGACAGGGTATAGATAGTGTGACGTAGCAGCTTATAGACATAATGATGGCTATGTCAAACGTTCACACCATACACGAACAGACACAAACAAATACCAAATCAATTTAGATAAAATACTGGGGAAATAATCATACACGCACATTACCTGCAGCCTAGGTTGGTGTCTGTTAATAAAAGCTGAAGTTTCCCAAATATACCCCCATATATGGACTTTCTCATATGCTACCCCGGGAGTGGCTTGGAATGCGAGTGATTTTAAATAATTGTACGTCACTTTACCTGATCAGGACACGTATAACAAGGAGTGCCTTCCTGTCGAAGAGACATCGTGCGCAATGCGCTGACACGGGATCATTTTTGCTTTTCGTCTTGGGACCAACTAGTTTTAGGGGCAGACTCTGGATCAGCATTCCAGTCAATTGTCTACACTAGACTGGGTGTGGCGCAAGACGGAAGTGGGTTGAAAAGGAAAGAGAAGGGGAAACGAGCCGGCATAGTGATTTGGAGACAGGGGAGGGAGAGACTGGACCGCACATCTATTGTCAAGGCCATTTTTTATTCGTTTGTTTGAATGAGATTAAGTTAGAACCGCGCGCAATAGAAAGAAATCCCCCCCATTTTCGAAAGCGGAAGCCAATGAATTAGGTTTGCTTACTTGCCACGTCTGTAGAAAAAAAATCTTAGCTGATTATAGCAATAGGAGAACTATCTAACACAGGGTTAGGCTAATTTGATAACATTTTACGAAAGTAGACTAGACCTGTCAAATTTTTGTGCGTTATTGAGTCACTGCTGTTAGGAGGAAGAACGTATTTTCACGCCACTAATCTACTACAATCAACGTTTTTTCGTCTTGGTGGGGCGTTGTTTCTTTTTTCATTTCAGGACAACTCGAGCTGAAGTCGAAGTTCTAAGAAACGTTTTAGAGAAGGAAAAAAACTATCGAGGCTTAGCCTACGCTCGCAAACAAGACAATGTCTGGAAACAACAGCATCGACGCGGTTAAGCGAAAGATTAAAGTTTTACAGCAACAGGCAGATGAAGCCGAAGAAAGAGCAGAAATTCTTCAGAGACAGGTCGAGGTGGACAAAACATCAAGAGAACAGGTAAAAAGGATATTCAG
The DNA here is from genome assembly GCF_029448725.1 of Salvelinus fontinalis. Classification (NCBI taxonomy): domain Eukaryota; kingdom Metazoa; phylum Chordata; class Actinopteri; order Salmoniformes; family Salmonidae; genus Salvelinus; species Salvelinus fontinalis. The sequence continues at coordinate 18,571,605 of NC_074686.1, forward strand.
TAATCAACATTTGTTTAGGCATTTCGACAAGATGTGCACGTCGATAGATCTACATTCGATCTACGAAGTGCGTTGATGGTGCACTTTAAAAAGAAACAATGTAGCCTGGGACTGGGTCGTGATTCATGCATTTACACCTCCGCCCTACAAGGAGCCCATTGACATGGGATTTGCCAATTCCATATAGGTACGACCGGAAGTTACTTTTCGTAGCAGGTTAGGATGGACAGTGGTAACCAACATTCTTCTGTTACTTTACCCAGCCAGGGATGGATGTGGAGGGGATGACTAAATGCTAAACAAAAATGTATAGAAAATAAACCATAATACTTTTATTTCGTAATTTATTTAAATAAAATGCACGTATTTTGTCTTAAACCTAACAGTTACAAAAACGTGACTGATACAAGTCTGAGGTAGAGCTTTTTAATTTTTTCTCCAATTTATGCTTTGGCCATGAGTATAGGATGAGTCAACAACATTATTTGGTTGTGAGTTAACGGAATATGAACATTTAAGTGAGATTTTCACTGGACAGGTACTTTAACAGAAGGATACAGAGGGGATTTGATTTAATGCCCAGGGTGAACCGAGCTAGTGTTGATTGCACTAGTTTTGGAATCAGTTTGCCTTCTGGATGTGAGCAAAGTGCCCGTTTTTGCCGATGGAAAAGTCTGTTCAAAACGAAAGTGATGTAATTATTAAGCACTTGTAGTAATGAGTTGGATTCTGTGTTTTCACATGCAAAAGTAATTCCTTTTGATAAAAACGCTTTACCTGCCTCCCCAACGAAAACTAGAACATTCTAATATTTATTTTGTGGAAAATAGGTGCACCATGCTGCCTATTTGACATCACCGTTTGATTTGAGAAGGGCGCTCCGCCTGCCACGCGTTGGCCCGATGACGTGATGGGCCATTGCCCGGTTCAACCTGGGTTAGAGTGATAGAATTCCTTCACTTACAAAGGGCAGCTGTAGGAGGAATGGATTGTGGTCATTGGAGTTAATTGCCATATTTTCTGCGCTTAATCGATATAACGAATGGCCTGTTAACTACACCTCCCTACAATGTTCCACAGTTCATGCTTGATAGAGAAATTATGTGTTGAGCTCACGGGGAAAAAACAAACTAAATGGAATTACAATAATTGAACTTGTTGGTCAATTAGTTATTTAAAAAAGCAAAAATAAACCAGAATTTCTGCATATCTCCCAGCACTAATTAAACTCTGATTGCAATGAAAGTTCTTCTGGACCATTGAGAAGGAAATTGTGACCCCATGCATTTCACCACCTCACATTACACAGAAAGCATGGTAGGTGTACAGCTAAAGAGTAGAGGGAGGCCTTTAGCTTGATATGGCTAGTCTTTCATGTGTGTCCATGTTGCTCCCCTCTTTCTCATCTGTCCATCTATGGCCATCTCTTTTCTCCTGTCATCTGTCTGTATACCTGGGTACACTGGCAAATTGTTATAGCCAGTCTAGTGACCTCTATTCAATGAAGGTTAACCATGAAAACTAACAAGAAATTGGTAGTAGGACATTTATGCGGATTGTCTTTCCCCCACAATATATTTTCATTGGAGAATACAAGGTAACAGATATTGTATGGTTGCAATGTTGTGCTACACTGAACATGACCCATGTCCTGGATGGCAGTGTTGAGGAAATTAGTGAATGAATGAATGGCCATCTGACTGGAACATTGTCTAGCCTCACACATTGGTGGACGAGGTGTGATATGATGCAATGATAAGTGCTTTGAGCTCTAGAAAAAGCACTATATAAATCCTATATGATGGCATATACAAACAATTATGTACTGTATGTTCTTAGCAGGGTTGGGGTAAATTCCATTTAAATTTGGGTAGTTTACTGACATTTAGCCCAACTCTCCCCCCTGATACAGGCTGAGGCTGAGGTTGCTTCCCTGAACCGGCGTATCCAGCTGGTTGAGGAGGAGTTGGACAGGGCCCAGGAGCGACTGGCCACTGCTCTGCAGAAACTGGAGGAGGCAGAGAAGGCTGCGGACGAAAGTGAGAGGTCAGTGGGACACATTAACGAAAAGAGGCCCACACACTGTAATGCTCCAAACACCACTGTTTAAGGAATACTTCTCCAGAGTCAGATTAACTCGTGGATACCATTTTATGTCTATGTCCAGTATGAAGAAAGTTAGTGCTAGCGCAATGACAGGAAGTCTGTCTGCTAGCATGCTTCAACATGTATTTAGTCTTGCCCACATTATGTACAACCAGGGCTTTCCCCAAGGCAACAAAGTCCGATTTGTATCTCTAACATACCCTGGTCAACTGTTGGGAATGGCTTACGCAAGTGCCGTCTGCATTCATTTACAGTGCATGTGTGAAATAGGACAAGAATAAGCACCCACTAAATTATTTATTATTATAATAAAATGCCGTATGATGCAATGGAAGCATAACTTTTTAACATTGGCTCTGTGAAGTAAGACAACATATTGAGAAAAGGGGTCTTGGCCTCGGTCGTTATGGTCTTAACCTTGTCAGTTTATCATCGTTGTTGGTCTGGAAGTGAAAGCACATAGCAACGATGGCACAGACAAAAGGGGAAACCCAGACACATCACAGGGGGTGCAAATCTGTTTAAAACTTGCCCCTGAAATATGGTGATAAGTCCAGTGGCGGGAAGTGGGACAATATGGAGCTACATGAAACTTGGCCGACAATTTCTTCACTGAAATATCGTTTTCTGTACCCTAAACTAAAATACGTCACGAACAGATTGAAATACGGTAAAAATATGTGAATACTTGCTTAAACTCGCCAATAGGATTTCACTAGCTCTTGCTTGGCTCCTCCCACCTTGCTTGTTCTGCCCGTTGTGCTTGATTTGCTCCCATTGTAAATGACGCCGATGATAAATCTTAGGTTAGTTACCAGTATCTTTGACGATTGTGTGTTCGATCTCGCTATCTCTCCACATGAGTCATTATTGGCCCAGCCAATAATGTTAATTGATTGGATGTGTGTTTTCTTTGACGCACCGTTGAGTTTCTCCCTCCGTTGTCCCTCCCAGACTGAAATGTGGTGTCACATGCTGCTCACAGTGTGAAATATTAACAGTGTGTGTTTTAGTTTGACAAATATCCAAAGTCTAATATCCAGTATTGGTGTATTACCACAAAATGGTAGGCTCTCACGTTAGGATTGGCCAAATGAATCCCTACGCGATACAATACGTATAATGTGTGCCTGTGTTGGTTCCAGGGGCATGAAGGTGATTGAGAACCGAGCCCTGAAGGATGAGGAGAAGATGGAGCTACAGGAGATCCAGCTGAAAGAGGCCAAGCACATTGCTGAGGAGGCTGATCGCAAGTACGAGGAGGTGAGCATATCACACACGGCAGAGTTCTCAGAATGAACAGAACTGCCTGCTGTGCCTGAACTAGCCTTGGATAGTTGCGCAACATTTCTGGGAAAAGGTCATTTTAGGTAATACAATACGTGTGTTAAAATTGGTACGATCATGTACACACACGCCATGCTGCTTCAGTACTACCTCATAAGCACACACGGATACAATGAGGTAACGTCCTCATCGAGAAGTGGATGAGGTTATCACATACCTTTCCTCTCACGCAAGGCTGTAAGCTCACTAGTACAGTTTTGGTCTATGTACACAATTTATATCCAAAATGGGCGTCTCTCCCCACACATACATCACCTGTACACCATCTGCGCCAATCTTGCGAACAATTGTTTCTGTCTGCAACTGGCACGAAATAGTCCTGTGTGTGTGTCTACAGGTGGCTCGTAAGCTGCTGATCATCGAGGGGGATCACGAGCGCACAGAGGAGAGGGCAGAGCTTGCTGAGGCGTGAGTTGCCACATGATTGAACTGCACAATAGTAACACACACACACACACACACACACACACACGCAGAACTACGCTGGTGGTACGTTAACACCTGTTCCACACGGCCAAAGATTATTCTGTCAAATGATTTAGATATACTGACGTTGTCCCTCTAAGGAATGTACACACACCTACTACACAGAATACTATATAACATTTAACATGTACTGCATTGTAGCACTGTTGTCCTAAACATACTGTTGTCACACAACTACTACTCATGCCGACATGCATTGAGAATTTTCACAGATTATAGTTGAACTATATTTAAACAATTCCCTGTCTACATCGTAATTATACCAGGCCAGAGTCAAATGCATTATTAGAGGTTCAAGCTGAAAAGCTGGGCCACACAATGTCATGCAGTGCCATGCCAATTGGCCACATTGGCGCTATAACAAGTTATGGGTGATGCAAACATTTAAAGGTCACGCCCCTCACCCCGTTTGAGCTAGTGTGGGTAGCATCTCAAACATATTGACCAATAAACATTCAAGTGGGCTTGACCTGGTGCATAAATGCATATATTGTAAAGCAGATGTGATTATTTGTATTGTAACAACTTGACACATGTTCATAACACTGTCAAGACTCAACATATGCAAGCACGTTCAAATCGGCCACACATATAACGGGAACATATTTATTGCTCTTGATCTGATTAAATTTTGGCACATGCTCAGGGATTTGAGTCTAGCTAACCTGCAGAGAATGGTTATCTTTGGCCGCATGGCGGCACTGTTGGACTGGAAAAAAACATTCATGCAAGTTTATTGCCTTGTTTGAGCGAGAGTCTTGGAAAACATAGCGTTTTGAAGATGTGCGTCCATATATGCTATATACCAAATTTGGTGCCAGTGATTCTGGAGAAGACATTTTGAACTAGTCAACATTAATACAAATTGTCCAAGATGCATCAAAAGCAGAGTGCATGATCTGTTTGATTTTGCGTTCTGATATTTGATAAGCATGGTAAGGAGTACAGATGTTGCAAATCGTATTGTGATCTTTCCAATTTGTCCTGATGATGGTGCTGTGGGGCCATAGCTTGAACCCTGCCATGGCAGCTTGAAGCTATATTAAAATAAAATGACTGCTGAGTTTGCACTTTTGGGACTATTCCATTGGTTTCATTTTATCAGACCAACAAAATCATACACAGCTCAAGTTTTTGAAAGCGTATGATCAGGTTCTGTATTATACCTTTCCCACCGCCGGTATCATCCCAAACCGGCCCCATCCTCACTGTTCCCACAGCCATGAGAATAAACGAGAGTATTTGCATAACAATGGTTCTGTATCCTAATGAAAAATTGATCTCCCTCTGTCTCTGTGCATGTTTCTGGGGGTCCGACCTAAATTCCACGCATGACCCCCCCCACCCTCCATAATCCCCCGCTCCGCATGTTTATGCGTGATTCCGCCCCCCTCCCTGCACTAACAGCAAAGCCAGGGCCCTGGAGGAGGAGCTGAGGGGTTTCGACCAATCTCTGAAGTCCCTGCAGGCCTCTGAAGACCAGGTAGAGAGTGTGTTTGTGTGTGTCTGTGGTGTGAATATGTATGGTGCAAATGCCTAAACTTCAGTGTGGGTGGAAACACGCTTTGGTGGTAACTTCACTGCCTTATGTTTGAAAATACATTTTACCAAGACAAATATGATTATTCATGTTCGGAATCATTCAGTGGGGTCTTTCTCCAATAAGTCATATTTCTTAACCTAATACATCTGATATTAAGCACCAAGCTCTGTTGATATAGCTTGCATGTTTCTCATAACTTTTGAGGATTCTACATTTTGTGGTTGTCTTCAAAGTTGTTTCTGCAAGTCACAATAAGCAAAACTAGCATGACACGAGCTGAATTAAATGTACTAATCTTTGAAAATATAAAGCTTGGTATACACTCAGCGCTCCTTTGACATTTCAGAGATATGCTTGTTTTTTGTGAAATCTTCTAAAAAGAACAGGAATTTATGACTATGAAAAGCGAAAACTAAAATATAAAAATATTACATGTCATGTCTCACTCTATCGATCTTACCTCTGTTTTTTTGTCCTGTGGATTTGAGAAGGATGACAAGCTCAATGGCAAAGGGAACCTGTCAGGTAGCCACTAGGTTAATTCTTGCACAGAATCCAGCCTAGCTCACGCAATGCTATTTTCCTTATTTTTGTTCTTGTTTTCCCCCCTCTGGCCTCTATTTAGTCACCCTAAATCTGGTCATCCTACAAGGGTAAAAACTCCAATAATTTATAATAGAGACCATTGGTTTTCTTAGAGGATTATTAACATATATTTACCCATTGGTCAAAATATGATTTTGATTGGACACCCTACTGTGTATGTGTGTTTGGTGAATATGCCTATTCTTCATGGTGTGTAAGATGTATGAGTGTGTTCATGCTCAACTGACTAGATGTGCTTTAGTGTAATCTACCATTGGTAGAACATCAGGCTCGAGATTTATGGATAGTGTTGGAACTATTTATCTCAATAGCTGGACAGGGAAAGTGATTTGTGTGCGTGTGAGGAGAAGAAAGAAGTAATCAGACTCGTAGCCTCCGGACAAACAGGTGGTCTTCATTGGATGACTCCAGGACTTGCCAACTTCAACCTTGCCTTCTCTTTCCTTATTTTGTCAGTTTCTACCTTGCCTCCCTTTCCCTTCCCTACTCTTTTCTTAACCTGTTTGCATGAAATCCAGTGTGTATTAAGTGACATCCTACTGCTCTAAAGTCGATGAGAGAGTTCAGGGTCATGTTTAGTAGGATTGAAACTGGGTGAAATGGGAGATGCCATCTCGACTCATCCAGTAAGAAACACTTTAGTTTTCTGTTGCAAAACGTTTTGCTAAGGTGTGCCCTACTGAACACAACTCAGAATTGACTCATGAGAACTCGAGCATGCACTACTCACATTTTTTTTATGCCCTCATAAGGACCTCCAGCCTAAAGCATGCCATTCTAATGACCGCAAACATTACTCGTATAGCTCATCTTTCGCTAGGGATGTTGCTTAAACTGATTTCCTGTTGTGACATGTGGTCTCACTTTAATATGGAGATATGGTAGTGTCAAGGGTCTGTGGTTAGCCCCATGCCTTTTCTCTGTCATAAGGCGCTCATTCTTTGTGTTCCCTAACTACTGTATCTGTGCCACACCGCCAACTCTATTTCTGTCTTCTCTCGCAATGAATTATCTTAAACCATATTGCCAATGTTTTCACACTGCTGCTCTTTCCTTCCTTTTTACACTGCTCCACCCTCTGCCCTCGTCACCCTCTGTGCCATCTCTCCTTGTTCTCTTGAAACAAACTCAATGGCGACCTCCCCTCAAATCCAGTAAATGTGCTGAACTGGAGGAGGAGCTGAAAAACGTCACCAATAACCTTAAGTCCCTGGAGGCCCAGGCGGAGAAGGTGTGTGTTGGTATTTTACCTGGGTGTGAACCTCAGATTAAACCAGCATGTTACCTGTGTGTGGGCATGTTTTTTGTGACTGTAGAAGCGATTTTAGTAAGTAATGTGTTGACAAATGTCTTTGCACGTGTTGCAGTTGATATATAATACTGTATCTGAGTGAGCAGAATGTGCATTTGAGTGCAGCTGCTGTATTCACCCTACACAAGGTTCTGTATTGACTCTGCCTTGAACAACATTGGCAGTGTGTACTACTTATCCATATACCCCAGGCAGTTAACCTTGGGTTAATTGGTCTGTGTAGTTAATTGCCCTTTGGCATTTACCTCCATTCTAGGCTTGAATACCCCCTACCTCAAGACATCCGTTCTTGTCATCAGTGCCCTTTACAGCCTATGTTTGTAATTTCTAGAAAGGTCACACTTGCGTGAGGCATAGAGTTCATTTAATCTCCATATTTCTAATTGGACCAAAGGCCTGCATGGACAAACACACCCATATTAAGTTTAGGGCTTGGTCTAATATAACATATGGATCAAATGTAATGTTACTCTTAAGTTGAAGAGGCAATGCGGCCATAATGAATTGTGCCTTTGCACCCCCTTTGTAATCGTTATCTTCCAATGACCCAGCAGTGGCATACACTTGAACACTTCTTCCAGGTCTGTGGTCATTAAGCACCAACCAGAAGAAAATACTGAAACAGGAGACTACCGGGACTTGTTTATGGTTGCAAAACATTTGAAGAAGTGTTCCATTGTGTGACTTAATGAGCACAACCCAGGTTTATGATTGTTCCCTCTAAATTCTTGCATATGCAAGTCCAGGTGTGCTCAGAGCAGATGCACAGGAAACATCCCTACAAGTAAAGCTGTTTCAGTGGAGTAAAGGTTAAATAAATAAGTGGTATTCTACTTCCATCTTTTATGGACTGGAGTGTTCTGGTATTCCTCTGTTATGTTTTACCAGTGGCCTGTCCTATGGGGAAAAATATTCAGAACTTTGGCAAAATGTTTTGTGTAGAAATGCTTCAATTTAATGTATTACGTGTTTTTTTTATTGCATTATCCATTTTATTTCTGTTTGCAGTCAGTGATTGGGCAATCGAGACACTGCAGTCCAACCGTGAATTGCAATCTCAGCATGCAAGTCACACATGCGCTATTAACTTCACAGGGGTTGTCCTTGATATTCGTCTAATTATTGAACTAAATTGGCATGCATTATAATGGCATGTTAAGAATCCTGTTGCAGCATCGATAAACTGGTCTTTGACATGAGATTGAGGTGATTTGTTTTTGTGAGTGTCTGTTTGCTCTCCATGCACTTTAAACTGACAATCCTATTTCTATTACAGTACTCCCAGAAGGAGGACAAGTATGAGGAAGAGATTAAGATCCTGACTGACAAGCTCAAAGAGGTAAGTGGATAACCTGTAGAGCAGGTATCATCACTAGATTCACACGCGGGCTGATATTCTGATTATTATTTTGGGAGTGAATGGTCAGGGGGGCGGAAACATAATTACAAATTGGTAATTGACCGCAAGAAGCCCAAAAGGATCTAAATCCTGACTAAAACAATCATTTCAAACCTTGCGTATGTTTGTATACAATCACATACTGTATATCTCTATACTTGGGAATACTTTGGAACAGATTTCATAAACAAAAATTGCTTGGCACTGATTTTCTGCGGTTTTATCTTATGTCCAGCATTAAAATAAAATCTTGACCCTCGGATCACCAGTTGGGGAACCCTGACGTAGAGAGTGGGGGGGGGTGGGGGGGGGTGGGGGGGGGCTCCTTAATTCGGTTGATATAATTTCACATGGTTGACACTTTCTCAAGCAAAATTCAGGGAAGTCCATCTAAGTACATGCGTTGTCGGTCTATGACGTCCCCTTATAGTATCTAGTGTGGCTTCTCTGGCGATGGGGGGGGGGGGATTCATGATGTTCAATTCCTCAAGGAGATTTGTTTGATAGTAGTTAATGGATCGGAGGTGGGTATTTTTTGTTTCCTATCTGTTATTTGTCTGGATGTCTCGTTTGTAGTTTGTCTTGTGCATTGCATTTGTTTGGTCTAGTCACTTTTTTTCCCCTTTTTTTTCAGAAAGTGATTTTAGTTTGGTTCGATTCCTTTTGTAGTCCCAAGTTAACATATTTAGTCTAGTATCTTGATTGAATGCTTTGTTTTGACTTCTCTTAGGCTGAGACTCGTGCTGAGTTTGCTGAGAGGTCTGTGGCCAAGCTGGAAAAGACCATCGATGATCTGGAAGGTAGGATCCAGCCACTTTGCCTTAACTCCTGTATTTCCCACTGCACTGTCTACAGGAAAAGTCCTGTTCTGGCTTAATCATACTATTAGCATACATCATCACTTTCCCTTTGGCTGCTATTTCTTTCCCTCACTCTCCTTTCTTTATACACATCTTCCTATTCTTTAAAAAAAATGTATCCCTTCACTCTTTGGCCTCTCTGAACAGATGAGCTATACGCACAGAAACTGAAGTATAAGGCCATTAGTGAGGAGTTGGACCACGCCCTCAATGACATGACTTCCATGTAAATACAGGCTTACTGTGTGTGTGTGTGTGTGTGGTTGTCGTGCAGGGACTGGGGGTTTGACTGCAAATCTAATATTCCCCTAACACTGCACGGAAGTCAGGTGTCCAGGAAAAACACCTGGCTTTAACACGTCACCTAACATCGCATATCATTTGTTCAAATTTTTAAAGCGCTGGCAGACCGTGACAAACTACATCATGCAAATAGTAAAGCTTGAGTAATGCTACAAAACCTGTCAACCAAGACTGTATTTATACAAAAATATTTTGGGGGGACCTAATAAGTGTGATGTGAGTGGTGTGACATTTTAAAGGGTGGTTCATGAAGTCTAATAGGCAAAATTGCAAGCATTCAGTTATTCGGCTATCAACAATTACACTAAACGTCTACAAGAAAAGAGTTTGTGATACCCAATGGCTACTAATCGTAACAATGTAATGATTCTCAGAATCTGTAGTGACGGTTTCTCAACCCCTCTGTTTTCAGATAAATGTCGGGAAGCTCACTCCTGTTGTGGTTTCAAGAATTTTCTCAGTCCTTCTGAACATCCATCTCGGCTGTGCAGTTCTCGCTCTCCCTCCTGTCAATATTCACTCATTCCTTACTTGGTTAAATCTGTTCCCTTTTGGTACTTTTCACTCTGTTGTCCTGTTTCTTTTGCCCCACTGACTCTCTCTCATTACTCATTGTGACCCTCATCTTTCCCTCTCTCCATCCCCTCACCTCTTTCCCTCTCCTTTTGGGCAACAGTCATTGTATCTTTGGGTCACTGTATGCACTGCGCTCAAGCCTGTAGTTGTTGTATTGCTATTTCCTCTTTTCTCCATCTTGCCTTCACCCTGTTCTCTACTTTGTCTACACTCTGTACATGTGATTCTCTATAAACATTTAACAAAGGGAGGAGGAAAAACCTGTCCACGACTACTTTCTTTATTCTCTTGGCCTGTGCTAGCTAGGGTAGCTTCAAAGTGACAACAAACACAATTGTTTCTGGTTCTCTTACCACGTGCACATAGTTTTTCCACAAGTAGTCTTGGTAGAAATTGTACATTTTATTTGATTTAATGAGCAGAGCCTCCACGTTGGTTTAGCATCATGCTAGCACTAGAATTAAGACCATGTTTAAGGGAAAAGCAGAAGGCTTCATTAAAGATGTGCCATCTGTATTTTGGTAATTTACTCATCTAGTGCCAGTCGCAACAAGTTCATTCAAACAAGAGGTCAAGTAATGGGTAGGTTTTGTTCACATGTACAACGAGATGTCACAATGGTGCACTTCAGCAATTTTCAATACAGAGCTCATTAGCAGTGCAGCTTATGAGAGATTAATCTGATTAGAGTCATTAATAAAGTTATTGCAATGTGAATATTGTCCCTTTTAGTGTCTGTTAGTGTCCCCCCAGTTTTCTGAATTCATTGTTGGACATAAGACTGCAAAAACACCAGGAAATCAGCTGCAAATGATTTTAATTTTGGAAATATGTTCCCAACTATTCCCACACAGAGACGTGATCATAAACAACAAATGTATAATTCATTGGATTTTTATAGGACTTTTCTACCAACTGAGGTACTTTACATAGTAAGGGGAAATGTGTAGCACCCACCTCCAGTGTTGCATGGCAAGGTTTTTGTGCTCAACACACACAAGCTATCAGGTGGAGAGGTGAGGAGTGATGTTAGCCAATTAGGAATGAGGGGGATGATTAGGTGGTCTTGATGGAATATTGCCAGGTTGGAAATGTAGCCGTGACACCGGGGTGAACACACTACTCTTACAATGAGTACCGCGGGGGGGGTTAATGTCCCATCCAAAAGACACCACCCTATGCAGGCCAATGTACCCAAATATATAATCAAGGTTTGAAATGATTGTTTTAGTTACATGAACTCAGCAAAAAAAGAAACAGCCCATTTTCAGGACCTTGTCTTTCAAAGACAATTTGGAAAAATCAAAATAACTTCACAGATCTTCATTTTAAAGAGTTTAAACACTGTTTCCCATGCTTGTTCAATGAACCATGAACAATTAATGAACATGCACCTGTGGAGCGGTCGTTAAGACACTAACCGCTTACAGACGGTAGGTAATTAAGGTCACAGTTGTGAAAACTTAGGACACTAAAGAGGTCTTTCTATTGACTTTATAAAACACCAAAATAAAGATGCCCATGGTCCCTGCTCATCTGCGTGAATGCGCCTTCGGCATGCTGCAAGAAGGCATGAGGACTGCAGATGTGGCCAGGGCAATAAAATGTCCATACTGTGAGATGCCTAAGACAGCGCTACAGGACGGACAGCTGATCGTCCTCGCAGTGGCAGACCACGTGTAAAATCTGCACAGGATCGGTACATCTGAACATCACACCTGCGGGACAGGTACAGGATGGCAACAACTGCCTGAGTTACACCAGGAATGCACAATCCCTCCAGTGCTCAGACCGTCTGCTATAGGCTGGGAGAGGCTAGACTGAAGGCTTGTAGGCCTGTTGTAAGGCAGGTCCTCACCAGACATCCCCGCAACAACGTCACCTACGGGCACAAACCCACCGTTGGACCAGACAGGACTGGCAAAAAGTGCTCTTCACTGACGAGTCATGGTTTTGTCTCACCAGGGGTGATGGTCAGATTCGCATTTATCGTCGAATGAATGAGCGTTACACCGAGGCCTGTACTCTGGAGCGGGATCAATTTGGAGGTGGAGGGTCCGTCATGGTCTGGGGCGGTGTCACAGCATCATCGGACTGAGCTTGTTGTCATTGCAGGCAATCTCAACGCTGTGCGTTACAGGGAAGACATCCTCCTACCTCATGTGGTACACTTCCTGCAGGCTCATCCTGACATGACCCTACAGCATAACAATGCCACTAGCCATACTGATCATTCTGTGCGTGATTTCCTGCAAGACATGAATGTCAGTGTTCTGCCATGGCCAGCGAAGAGCCCGGATCTCAATCCCAATGAGCACATCTGGGATCTGTTGGATCGGAGGGTGAGGGCTAGGGCCATTCCACCCCAGAAATGTCCGGGAACTTGCAGGTGCCTTGGTGGAAGAGTGGGGTAACATCTCACAGCAAGAACTGGCAAATCTGGTGCAGTCCATGAGGAGATGCACTGCAGTACTTAATGCATCTGTTGGCCACACCAGATACTGACTGACTTTTGATTGACCCCCCCCCCCCCCCTGTGTTCAGACTTATTTAATTTCTGTTAGTTACATGTCTGTGGAACTTGTTCAGTTTGTCTGTTGTAAATATTTGTATGACCATAAGATTCAACATGTTAAGTTTGCTGAAAGTAAATGCAGTTGACAGTGAGGACGTTTCTTTTTTTTGCTGAGTTTATTTCCATGGTGGATTCAGGGCTGCAATTTATGGAAGATGCCAAAACTTGAGATAGATGGCGAAGTCAAAAATAGGCTAGTTTCCATCTGTGGCAAAGTGTTCCCTAAAACAATGCTGTCCCGCAGGTGTGATGTTCGGATGTACCGCTCCTGTGCTGGTGTTACACGTGGTCTGGCACTGTAACGACGATCAGCTGTCCGTCCTGTAGCGCGGTCTTAGGCGCTCGCAGTATGGACATTGCTTTTTATTGCCCTGGCCACATCTGCAGTCATGTCTCCTTGCAGCATGCCTAAGGCATGTTCACGCAGATGAGCAGGGACCCTGGGCATCTTTATCTTGGTGTTTTTCAGAGTCAGTAAAAAGGCCTCTAGTGTCCTAAGTTTTAATAACTGTGGCCTTAATTGCGTACCGTCTGTTAGCTGTTAGTGTTTTAATGACCGTTCCACAGGTGCATGTTCATTAATTGTTTATGGTTAGTTGAACAAGCATGTGAAACGGTGTTTAAACCCTTTTACAATGAGTTGGTTGTTTTTATGAATTTTCTTTAAAAGACAGTGTCCTGAAAACGGACGTTTCTTTTTTTGCTGAGTTTAGTTGCAAAGAGTGTGACGAGGATTTGGTAATATGGCTGACTATTAAAAGATGGCTTATCTGTTTTTCTAATTTTGTAATGGACACAGTGCAACCTTTTGGTAGGTAGGCTGCAGCCAGGCTTCAGCTGCAATACAGCAAAGTCAAGCAAGGTAGTTGTCACTGGGGAAGTGAAATTATAGGATTCAATGACTTTGCTGATGATCATTCACGCCGCAAATGACCTGTAATGATGATCCTAGAATTTTATTTAGCTGCTGCCTTTTCATTATCTGGATAGACACTTGTGGTTTCTTGGCAGTTGCAGATGATCTGCCTTGTATTATCTTTTGAGGCAGAAGATGCTTCTCAAAGTTGAGAAGCACACTGCTGTAAGACACCAGCAAATCCCAATACAGATATTTTTAGTCAGATACTGTATATAATGACACGATTATCTTGTCTCCGCTCCAACAATGGGAGTGGTTGTCCCAAAGGCCCTGCAAAGTACAGTCAGCTAGCCAACTACTTTTAATTGTGATTAATGAACAAGGTTAATGTATTGACTGCAGGTTGCAGAAATTCTACTTTTGATGTAATGAGAAATATGGGCGTCATGTAGGCCAAAAGGCAATACATTTCTGTCAGAGACTGCATGCTACTTCCACGCGAACGTCTATTTACGTCTCTGGTATAGCAGGTAAAATTACGGCGTTCACATCCTGTTCACGGTTTGCGCACGCGTAATCCCGGTGTAGCTCCGCTATAACCCCCCTGAAAAATTGTATTTATGATTAGTAGCCTACTGAGGCATGGAATGCAGTAGTTCAAAAATGTCAACCATGTCCTTTGTGTATAACATGAAGTTTTGTAGGCTACACCAGACAAGGGCGATCGTCGCTGATCAAGGGGGAAGCTTCAGTGGAGCACTGAGCAGCAGCTACATAAAATTGAATTATGTAGATTTAAAAAACTTGAATCAAATTTGTATTGTATTTTAAGTGAATTTACTTCAACTTAAGGATGTAGTGGTTGAAGAAAAAAACATTACTCCAGGAGACTGCTCTATTCACTTTTCTCAGGGATTCTATTGTAGGACGTGTTCGACTGGGCACAACATTGTGAAATATTTATATCAAAACTTTATGTAGAACAAACATGCCTCCGAATAGGAGTCAGCGCTGTCTTTTTGTCTTTCTGCAACGTTCCACAACGTTTGCTTTAAGAGCCAAACACACCCTACACAAACAGAGCGACCGAGCGTCGTATGCGGTCCGTTCCAAAATTGTAGACATAGGGACTTGACTCAACCGTTGGTGACTTAAATTTGGACTGGAAAACAGGGGACTTTGTTCTCGATTCAGACCGAAGGTTTAGTGACTCTAATTCACTGGGCCGCTTGTCAGAGGAAGAAGTGATCATCTTTGTTGTGAGTGGCAGGGGGAGGGGCTTGGTGTGTGTAAATGGGAAGGTGCACACCACTGAAGCAGCGAGGGAAACGAGGCCATAAAGACACTAGAATAAGTGTACATAAACACTAATAAAACATGTGTATAGTTAATTTTTGTGATACAGGCATATGGAGTATCGTGCTGAAACATACATTTGAATTCATTCGAAATATTGCCCAGTCCTAGTATTCCTCCAGATAGTGACCACTTAATGTATTAGGCCTTCGTTTGTCAGTCCCTAGTGCAGAGTTTCCCAAACTCTGTCCTGGGGACCCCAGGTGGTGCATGTTTTGGTTGTTGCCTTAGCACTACACAGCTGAATCAAAGCTTGATGCAGTGTTCATTTCTGTCTACAAAAAAATAGTGACTCAAATATTCGTCAAACACCTATTTTTCACTTGCAATTGACAAGACTGTCTAAATAGACCAAGAATCCTTTAATTTCAGTTGACTAAACCGATACAAGACAAAATTCTCTGAATAAAACATAGTGGACTGGATTGAGAGCTTTTCAAATATTAGCTGCACAGATGCACAGCGCAATTTGTATGACTCGTCCTTCCCACTGCTGAACAGATTTGCGCTGTGCATCTGTGCAGCAGTGGGAAGGACGAGTCATACAAATTGTGCAGGCGACTCGCTTGCTTCACCTTAGCTAACCAGTCACCACTAGCCTTCTAGTTAGCGATCATTTGCCTGGATATGAAACACTGCTTTACAAAATTAAAAACAATGGCAGCATTGAGTTTAACAGTAAAATAGTCTATTTTTCTCTCCCTTGAGTAGGCTGTAGAAAAGTAGGCGGTCTTTTAAATTGTAGTCTTGTTCAACCCGCCCACTTTTCCCACTGCATTTCATATACAGGTTCTGTAGCCAAGTCTCCCTCTTTTCCTATGAGAATACGGCTTGATTCTATTTCGAAAGGCTTGACCCGTTATACTGGTGCAATGTTTTTCTTTCTATTGTGCAGGCCACATTCATAACAATGTTGCATTCATAAAAAGCATATCGTGGCCTGCTCTAGAACTAGGCTACTTGCGTACCGAACAGTTAAACATTTGACTACACCTTGTTCAGTGAGATTACGTCATTAGCTAGCTATACCTAACGCCCTGGGGCGCGTTCAGCAGGACAGAACGTTCAGATAGAAATATGCTATGTAGAACAAACATGCCTCTCTGGCATGTTGAATAAGTAATAATGTTGGCGCTCTTCATGGAATTTCTATCTGCAAAGTTCAAGAACGTTTTTCCACAGAGCGTGGCCCTGGTAACATTACCAGTAGCCTATATGGAAACATTACGTTGACACAGAAAGGAGAAGGGATAGCAAACAATTGGACTAAATTCCTCTTGCCAGTACGCTATAGGCCGGGGCTCTCCAACCCTGTTCCTGGAGAGCTACACTCTTGTAGGTTTCACTCCAACTCAAGTTTTAACTAACCTTATTCAGCTTATCAACCAGCTAATTCTTAGAATCAAGTGCGCTAGATAACGTACAGGACTAGCTGTCCAGGAACAGGGTTGGAGAGTCCTGCTATAGGCTGACTGGGTAAATCACTTTATTTTGAGTTAATATGGAACCAGTCACTCAGTCTTGAGCACTTGGACCAGGACTCGTGCCCTGGGCAAAATAGTCATTACCCCTCGTTCTACTTTTGGAAATCAATGTGGCTGCGGCGTCTGTAGAACATTGATAACAATGGCAATGACGCAACAGATACTACTTTGAGGCACCATCTGGTGATTGTGCCGCTCTCCCCCCTGTCTGTTTTGTATGTCATGTGCAGTATCTATGTAGGCTCAATTAGGAATTTACATGGCCAGATAATATATTATTCTTGTGTTTGTATTCTCTTCCCAACAGCATAAATGACAATGTTATGCAGCAAAAATGTGGTAGGACAAGGCTGTGTAATTTGTTTTCTATAGGTTAATGAGTCAATACAAATTGTGATTAAAATGAAAGGGCATTTAGTTAAACAGTGGGCCATTTTAGAAATCATTTTTATAACTAGACTAAATCATTATTCAAATTACAAATGTGACTAAGACTAGACAAACCCCCCCCCCAAAAAAAAGAGTGCAAAAATGAACACTAGCTTGATGATTAGTCGATTATTTAAATAATCTGTATAGTGCTAGGGCAAAAGACTAAACGTGCACCACTTGGTGTCCAAAAGACAGTTTGGGGAAACGCTGCCCTAGTGGCTAACTCAGTAAGTCTGCCCTCCTGTGGCCATCTTTTCATCTTCCAACTACTCCATCCTCAGGTAAATATGACCTTTTCTGCACTCTTTGCTTATTTGGTATTTTATTTAGTAGTATTATTCTGTTAACTATGCTCCAGTACTTTGCCATCTCTCATCCACTTGACTGTCTACACTTTATAGCAGTGTTGCTCAATATGTATCCTGGGGACCCACTGTGAATGCTGTGTTTTTGAGACTTCTTACATGCTGACCACACCTCTTGCGTTGTGCGCAGGCGTTGAATAACATGCATGTGTACATTTATTTTGCAATCATTGCACCCACACCGCTTGCGCGCGCCAAGGAGCGGCTGCGTTGCCAGGTGCTAAAATAGAAGTTGTTTCTATTTGTGGCGCAGTCCTGCAAGTCCTGCCTCTCCCATCTCATTGGATTTTAGAAGCAGACACCCACGTGCCATCTCCTCATTGGTTTTACCCACGTGGGTGATTGAAACACGAACCGAGGTCGGTCGTCCTCATGGTAATACTATTAGATGCCAATTGCCATAGAAGTCCAAAGGAAAAAGTCTGAAATGAGGAGAGATGACTAGAAACAATTCGGTTGACCGGTTTATGTGTGGTTTAATTGTCAGAGTAGAGGACCTAAAATAACTAAACGTTTACATCCCAGGACAAATTAGCTAGCAACTGCAAGCTAGCTAGCAAAATTGCCACATGTTTAATGCTTTTCGACCTGTCCCAAACTAATATAATTGGTTGAGTTTGTTTTGATATTTCAACCTGCGTGTCGTGATCGAGTTTGGGGGGGGACAAAATCAATTTGCGCACACCTGCGACCGGCTCGGGTACGGTGTTGGGCTGTGTTTACACATGCAGCCCAAATTTTGGTATTTTTCAGATCAGCTTTGAAAAATATTTGATGTGTAAAGATGTGATAAGTCAGAAGACCAATTAGTGGAAAAAATACCAGTTGGGCTGTCTGAATAAACACAGCCTTCGTCTATCTGCTTGGTACATGAAAGCAAGTTAAGTCACTGAAGAGGATTGCAAAGCTACTGGTAATTTACCAAAGTTACTGTTATCTAAAGTAAATGTGCCAATAATTACAACCTATGGTAATTTTGGAAGTATATGCTTGACCATTTTATTTTTTTCAAATACTCTTTTATATAGTATTCCTTTTATCTGTCTGTCCATTTTAGTTTCGTGTCAATAGACCATATGGTTCAAGATAATGGCCTAATTAATCAAAAATATAATTATTTCAATTAACTCTAACTCTTCAAACTATAAAGTCAACTGCCAGCAGTTTGGCATCAGCATTTACAACATGCTGAAACCCTCATATTTAACACCAATAGTGTTCACTTAGTTGATGGTTTAAATTTAGGATAATGTTGTACAGCTTCATTCTGTTTTGTATATAAATGGATTATTTTATATGTTAAATGTGAAAAGGCCAGAGGCCCAGAGAATTAGACAACTGCGATAATCTGAAGTACTCAAAGGCAACTAGATATCATCTGATATCCCCCCCAAAAACAGGACAGTTACCAATTTACTGGTTAACTTTGAAAGTTTCCAGTAATATACTATCCCTTTGCAACCCTACCTCTGAAGATTTCCCATTTTTAGACATGTCCAGTTATATATTGTTTTAGGGTAAAACTACTCAACCTCAGTCATATCGGGCTACGTCATAATCACAATAAGAAACCATCAGGACGGTTAGCAAACTGGCTTAATTATTGGGGGTAAAGCCAGTTATAAGCTCTCAACGGCTGGTTATGGCAGTGTTCTTTAGCCTTTATGACAGATTAAAATGGAACCTAGGGATGTTTGGCGTGTTCTCCTGTTAATCCAGATGAAGTGTAAATATGAACCTCTCCCTTTCTCTCTCTCCCTCTCCAGAGAGACTGGCCAATGCCAAGGAGGAGAACCTCAAGATCCATGCCACCCTGGACCAGACTTTGCAGGACCTCAACAGCTTCTAAGAACCCGCAGATGGACTCCCAAAAACCATCTTCCTCCACTTATCCCTTTGCCGACCTTTGCTTTCCGCCTCTCTCTCGTTCAGTCTCATTTCTCCCTGCTCTGCTGTAGTGGAGGGTAGGAAAAATCCCCACTGGAGGGTGCTAAAACAACTATTTACAATGACACCTTTATTCTCAACAGCATTGATTGTTCTTGTTTAACTTTAGGTGTTCTCCAATGTGACATCTTGCGGAAGCTCTTGCCTTTATCCATTGAAATGGTGTTTAATAGGGGAACTCTGTCGTACTTGTGTGGTCTATTATTCTATCTTCTCCTCGCTTGTGTGGTCGATTATTCTAACTTCTCCTTGTTTGAATGGGGCTAGCATGTCTGCCTTTAAGGATTTATTGCCAAGTAAACAAGAACATGGTTAGGCCACTCATCCATTATAGCCCATTAGAAAAAGGGGAAACTGAGCACTTTTTTTTTTTTTTTTTTACCAGCCATTTACTACATGATACTATTTACTCCTGTCCTGCTCTTGTATACTCTGGCCTGGTTCTATTTTGTTTGCTAGCACCTTCCCCTAACTCCTAAACCCTGAATGTTCACACATCTGAAAGGGGTAAACAAGATGGAGTAAGCTCCACTTGGCCTATCAGAGGGATGGGTCATTTCCACATAGCTTAGGCCTATGCAGTCCTTTCTGACTAGTTCACACCAAAAAGGGTTAGTGGATAGGGTACAGAATGTAACTGGCTTTCTGTCCTCCTATATCGCTCCTTTTGCCTACTTTACACCAATACGGTTTGGGACCAAAACCACATTGGGTGGTGGTTTTCCTATTCCTTAGGTATTTGTTTGTGTACCTGATATTTTGTTTTATCCCACTTATAGCCTCTATCACAAGACAATGCTGCACTTGTATGACTTTAATTATTTGGCTGCATTTACATAGGCAGCCCAATTCTGTTTTTTCCACTAATTGATCTTTTGACCAATCATAGCAGATCTTTTCATATTAGCTCTTTTCTAAGCTGATCTGATTGGTCAAAATACAAATTAGTGTGAAAAATATTAGATTTGTCCTGCCTGTATTAATATAGCCTTTTAAGTTTGACAGGTTTATGGTGAAGTACTTGGGTTAAAAAAAATCAATGGCTATCACCTTGCCACTACCGTGCCAATTATAGAAAATGGGTGGGGGATCTGATCAGTGTGATGCGAAACCTATACATTTTTAGTAGGAGATTAAACTAAAACACCAAAAATTAACTCAATGTTTTAACTGGAAACTCACTGTGTGTAACCACTTTGTTTTGTCTTGTTCCATTGTAATAACTTTTTGATGATGAATAAAGACCATGATTTTTACTGCCATACAAAACTATGGTCTAACTATAAGTTAGTTTCTCCTCTAGAGTGCAATTCATTGCTGTGTAGACTTTTTGATTGCATTGACCCATCCCTGGTTTGAGTGCCAGACAACTTTTGATTTGTTTAATAGACCATTTAATATAACTCATACCAAGAGATGCATACATACATAACAATTAACACAAGTAAAATGTTTCTTTCATGTTACACACAACTAATCACTATCATACAGTAATGTTAAGCTAACTTCGAGGAATAGTCATCTTCATTGATTATTTTCAAAACTAATGGTTTTAGTCGGTCTTGATGAGCTACATGTCTTTATACTGTATATCATGTTGGTTTTCAGCCATTCTGAATTAAATCTGTTGACTGACATTTCTATGTTCAGACCTTACTATGCTATTGAGTTGTGAGGGATTGTATGAATGTCTGTCTTTATGTCATGTGCCATTGTGTCATGTTTTGGTACCACTACCTGTATGTGTCCACTCAGTTCATGTCGAGGGTGTGCCTTGCATCTGTTTGTGTGAAACCGCTCTGAATGTTTCTTCCTTGCTGTAACGAGGCACGTCGTTGTCAGTTTTCAAAGGAAGCCTCAGCTGGCGTCGCCTATATAGGCATGGCAGCTTATGATTGGCACGCATCATTACAATGACGTTGCACAAGTCTGGCTTCTTAATGACTTAGCAGTCGGGGCGATTCCAATGGCTGGGCATCACTTGGGGGCAGAACCGAAGGACATCAGTCAAGTGACTGGTTCTAGGCACTTTACCATGAATCCCAACTTGAGATCGTAGGTGCGTATGTACAGTACCAGTCAAGTTTGGACACACCTTGTTCAAGGGTAGTTCTTCATTTTCTCCATTGTAAAATAAAGACGTCACTATGAAATAACGCATGCAATCCAGTAGTAACCAAAAAAGTGTTGAAATCAATATTTTATATTCAAAGAAGCCAACCTTTGCTTTTACGATAGCTTTACACTTTGGCATTTTCTCAACCAGCTTCACCTGGAATGCTTTTCCAACAGTCTTGAAGGTGTTCTCACATATGCTGAGCACTTGTTGGCAGCTTTTCCTTTACTCTGCGGTCCAATTCATCCCAAACCATCTCAATTGGGTTGAGGTCAGGTGATTGTGGAGGCCATCTGAAACAGCACTCCATCACTTTCCTTGGTCAAATAGCCCTTACACAGCCTGGAGGTGTGTTTTGGGTCATTGTCCTGTTGAAAAACAAACGATTGTCCCACTAAGCGCAAACCAGATGGGATGATGTATCGCTGCAGAATGCTGTGATAGCCATGCTGGTTAAGTGTGCCTTGAATTCTAAATACATCTCTGACAGTGTCACCAGCAAAGCACTATCACACCACCTCCATGCTTCACTCTGTGTCTCACAAAGACAAGGCGGTTGGAACCAAAAATCTCAAGTTTGGAATCATCAGACCAAAGGACAGATTTCCACCGGTCTAATGTCCATAGCGTGACAATCGTGGATTACATGAAGAAAACCAGCCCCATCGCAGACATCGACGTCTTGCTCACAAATAAAATTACTTTGAGGACAGCACAGTGCTACCGATATGGCCCACTACCAAATACTGTGGAATCTCCTCCTCCGTGACCGAGGTGAGTAAAACATTTAAACATGTTAACCCTCGCAGGGCTGCCGGCGCAGACGGCATTCCTAGCCGCGTCCTTAGAGAATGCGCAGACCAGCTGGCTGGTGTGTGTACAGACATTAAATCAATCCCTATCCCAGTCTGCTGTCCACACTTTTCCTGTTTCCAAGAAAGCAAAGGTTATTTATTTTATGGTAACTGAATTAAATTACTATCTCCCCGTAGCACTCACTTTTGTCATCATGAAGTGCTTTGAGAGACTAGTCAAGGATCATGTCACCTCCATCCCCAGCTTGGGGATTCGATCCAGCAACCTTTCGGTTTCTGGCCAAATGCTCTATCCACTGGGCTACCTGCTGACCCACCTGTATACCACCCCTACCTTGTCACAGCACAACTGATTGGCTCAAACACATTAAGAAGGAATTAAATTCCACAAATTAACTTTTAACAAGGCACACCTGTTAATTTAAATGCATTCCAGGTGACTTCCTCATGAAGCTGGATGAGAGAATGTCAAGAGTGTGCAAAGTGTGTTTTAGCTGTTTTTTGGTGACTACATGATTCCATATGTGTTATTTCATCTTTTTGATGTCTTCACTATTATTCTACAATGTAGAAAATAGTACAAGTAAAAAAAAACTGGAATGAGCAGGTGTGTCCAAGCTTTTGACTGGTACTGTATATGCGAGTTACTTAGATATCAAGTTAGAATTCACCCCTTCGTGGTAAATCATGTGTCTTTAATGTAGGGCTCAGGTTGGGCTTGGGCCTCATCTCATCAGGTGTTGGAGTCAGGCTTGAATTTCAAAGGTTTGCGTGTCTGTCAATGAGAAATTTCCACAAAGACTCACCGTTCACAGCACCCCACCCCCTAGTTTGGATATCCCCAACAATATATTTTACTAACAAATTCCAAAAGTCCTTAAATAATATGAAGTCAACATGGAAAATCATCAATCAACTGTTGAACAGTGCAGTAGTAGAGAGAACAGTCTATGACTGGGGTGGCTGGGGTCTTTGACAATTTTTAGGGCCTTCCTCTGACACCGCCTGGTGTAGAGGTCCTGGATGGCAGCCCAGTGATGTACTGGGCCATACGCACTACCCTCTGAAGTGCCTTGCCGTCGGAGGCCGAGCAATTGCCGTACCAGGCAGTGATGCAACCGGTCAGGATGCTCTCAATGTTGCAGCTGTCGAACCTTTTGAGGATCTCAGGACCCATGCCAAATCTTTATAGTTTCCTGAGGGGGAATAGGCTTTGTCGTGCCCTCTTCACGACTGTCTTGGTGTGTTTGGACCAATCTACTTTGTTGTTGATGTGGACACCAAGGAATTTGAAGCTCTCAACCTGCTCCACTACAGCCCCGTCGATGAGAATGGGGACGTGCTTGGTGCTCCTTTTCCTGTAGTCCACAATCTGGTGATCCAAATTATTGCTCAGTATCTGTACTACCATGTTTTTCAAAAATCCTAGAAATGTTGGGGTTTAAGAGAATGTTGAAACATTTAAATCAACACTGTATTCTATATGAGTACCAATATGATTTTTGTAAAAAACTACTCCACAGATATGGCTCTTTTGCAACTTGTGGAGACAATATTTACTGCCCTTAACAACAATGAATACGCTCTTGGCATCTTTTTACATTTATCCAAAGCATTTGACACTGTTGATCATGAAATATTACTTTCTAAATTGCATTATTACGGTATTCATCATTATACATATAATTGATTATATAGTTATGTTTATGATAGAGAACAATTTGTTTGTGCAATCGACTGCATTTTCCAGGGACAAGATATCCTTGTCCAACAGGGTTTGATCATTTGATCTTTCTTATTCCTAATCTATATCAATGACCTTGCTGCTGTGTCTTCTACGGTACATCCCATTCTCTTTGCTGATGATACCAATTTGATTTTATCACACAAGAATTTTGATTCACTAATTAATGAAGCCAACTCAGGCACGGACAAATTTTCTGAATTTTTCCAGATATACAATTTATCTTTTAAATGTAAAACAATTCATTTACCCATATCTCATTTACTGCAATATTGTCTGGGCCAGTACATATCAAATAAAATAAAATGTTATTGGTCACATACACATGGTTAGCAGATGTTAATGCGACTGTAGCGAAATGCCTGTGCTCCTAGGTCCGACAGTGCAGTAATATCTAACAAGTAATCTAACAATTTCCCAACAACTACTTAATACACACAAATCTAAAGGGGGGAATGAATACATATAAATATATGGATTAGCGATTGCCGAGCGGCATAGGTAAGGTGCAATAGATGGTATAAAATACAGTATATGATATGAGTAATGTAAGATATGTTAACATGATTAAAGTGGCATTGTTTAAAGTGACTAGTCATCCATTTATTAAAGTGGCAGTGATTGGGTCTCAATGTAGGCAGCAGCCTCTCTGAGTTAGGCCACCAGACTGCTAAACAGCAATCACTATCTCTGTCCCAGCTTTGATGCACCTGTACTGACCTTGCCTTCTGGATGGTAGCGGTGTGAACAAGCAGTGGCTCAGGTAGTTGTTGTCCTTGATGATCTTTTTGGCCTTCCTGTGACATTGGGTGCTATACGTGCCATGGATGGCAGGTAGTTTGCCCCTGGTGATGCGTTGTGCAGACCGCACCACCCTCTGGAGAGCGTTGTGGTTGAGGGTGGTGCAGTTGCCGTACCAGGCTGTGATACAGCCCGACAGGATGCTCTTGATTGTGCATCTGTAAAAGTTTGTCAGTGTTTGTCAAGCCAAATTTCTTTATCCTCCTGAGATTAAAGAGGCGCTGTTGCGCCTTCTTCACCACATTGTCTGTGTGGGTGGACCATTTCAGTCTGTCTGTAATGTGTACGCCGAGGAACTTAAAACATTCTACCTTTTCCACTGCTGTCCCTTCGATGTGGATAGGAGGGTGCTCCCTCTGCTGTTTCCTGAAGTCCACGATCATCTCCTTTGTTTTGTTGGCGTTGAGTGAGAGGTTGTTTTCCTGACACCACACTCTGAGTGCCCTCACCTCCTCCCTGTAGGCTGTCTCGTCGTTGTTGGTAATCAAGCCCACTACTGTTGTGTCGTCTCAAACTTGATGATTGAGTTGGAGGCGTGCATGGCCACGCAGTCGTGGGTGAACAGGGAGTACAGGTGGGGGCTGAGCACGCACCCTTGTGGGGCCCGTCTGTGGACCTGTTGGGGCGGTTTGCAAACTGAAGTGGGTCTAGGGTGGCCGGTAAGGTGGAGGTGATATGATCCTTGACTAGTCTCTCAAAGCACTTAATGATGACAGAAGTGAGTGCTACGGGGCGGTAGTCATTTAGGTCAGTTATCTTTGCCTTCTTGGGTACAGGAACAATGGTGGCCATCTTGAAGCATGTGGGGAAAGCAGACTGGGATAGGGAGCAATTGAATATGTCCGTAAACACACCAGCCAGTTGGTCTGCGCATGATCTGAGGACGAGGCTAGGGATGCCGTCTGGGCCAGCAGCATTGCGAGTGTTAACACTTTAAATGTTTTACTCATATCGGCCACGGAGAAGGAGAGGGGGGGGGGGGTGCGCAGTCACTGTTAGTGGGCCACGAAGGTGGCACTGTATTATCCTCAAAGCGGGCAAAGAAGGTGTTTAGTTTGTCTGGAAGCGTGACGTCGGTGTCCGTGACATGGCTGGTTTTCTTTTTGTAGTCCGTGATTTCCTGTAGACCCTGCCACATATGTCTCGTGTCTGATCCATTGAATTGCGACTCCACTTTGTCCCTGTACCGGCATTTCGCTTGTTTGATTGCCTTGCGGTGGGAGTAACTATACTGTTATATTCAGCCATATTCCCAGACTTCTTTCATGGTTAAATGCAGTAGTTCACGCTTTCAGTTTTACGCGAATTCCGCCATCCATCCACGGTTTCTGGTAGGGTAGGTTTTAATAGTCACAGTGGGTACAACATCTCAAATGCACTTCTTTATAAATTCACTCACTGAGTCAGTGTATAGATCGATGTTGTTACCTGAAGCTGCCTGGAACATATCCCAGTCCGCCTGATCAAAACAATCTTGAAGTGTGGCTTCTGATTGGTCAGACCAGCGTTGAATGTTCTAGTCACTGGTACATCCTGTTTGAGTTTCTGCCTATAAGACGGTAGGAGCAAGCTGGCATCGTGATCGGATTTCCCGAAGGGTGGGCGGGGGAAGGCTTTTATGCATCGCAGAAGTTAGAGTAGCAGTGAACGAGTGTATTACACCCGCGCGTAGTGCAATCAATATGCTGATAGAATTTAGGTAGCCTTGTTGTCAAATTTACTTTGTTAAAATCCGCAGCTACAATAAATGCATCCTCAGGATATATGGTTTCCAGTTTACATAGAGTCCAGTGAAGTTCCTTGAGGGCTGTCTTGGTGTCTGCTTGAGTGGGAATGTACACCGCTGTGATGGTAACTGACGAGAATTCTCTTGGGAGATAATTTGGCCGGCATTTGATTGTAAGGAAGGTCGGGTGAGCCTAGGACTCGAAGCGAGGCGATCATCTCTGTCGGGCCATCTTCCTACCTACACAAATTACTCATCATACAAAATAAATACCCTGGCTCCAACTGCACCTTTGTTCAGGAAATTCAATATCTTGTCTATTTAACAACATTGTACGTCAATTATGCATTTTCATCTACAAATACCTCCCAGACAGTTTACCTAAACCCTTCAATGGATTCTTCCAGGTTAATTCTGAAATCCATCTACACTGCCTTCGAAAAGTATTCAGACCCCTTGACTTTTTCCACATTTTGTTATGTTACAGCCTTATTTTAAAATGGATTAGCCTGATTGGTGGAGTGCTGCAGAGATGGTTGTCCTTCTGGAAGGTTCTCCCATCTCAAACAGAGAAACTCTGGAGCTCTGTAAGAGTGATCATCGGGTTCTTATTCACCTCCCTGACCAAGGCCCTTCTCCCCCGATTGCTCAGTTTGGCCGGGCGGCCAGATCTAGGAAGAGTCTTGGTGGTTCCAAACTTCATCCATTTAAGAATAATGGAAGCCACTGAGTTCTTGGGGACCTTCAATGCTGCAGAAATGTTGTGGATCCCTTCCCCAGATCTGTGCTTCAACACAATCCTGTCTCGGAGCTCTACAGACAATTCCTTCAACCTCATGGCTTGCTTTTTGCTCTGACATGCATTGTCAACTGTGGGACCTTATATAGACATGTCTGTACCTTTCCAAATCATGTCCAATCAATTGAATTTACCACAGGTGGACTCCAATCAAGTTGTAGAAACATCTGAAGTATGATCAATGGAAACAGGATGCACCTGACCTCAATTTCAAGTCTCATAGCAAAGGGTCTGAATACTTATGTAAAAAAGATGTTTCTGTTTTTTTATTTTAATACATTTGCAAAGATTTATAAAAACCTGTTTTCCCTTTGTCATTATGGGGTATTGTGTCTAGATTGTTGAGGATTTAAAAAAATGTCTGTTACATTTTGAGGGGCAAAAGTCAGGGGTTCTGAATACTTTATGAATGCAATGCACATTATACTATTAATTTGTTAGAGAGAGCCTCAAACTATCATATCATGGAAAGTTGGTTCTGGTTTCAGTCACATCTTTGGACATGCTTGCGTGGGTGAAACAAAAACACCCTAATGATTGGTTGACAAATAGTGTCTCCCACTAGTGAGATGATGGCTGCATGGTGCAGCCGGTGAGTAGCAAGTGCAGCGACTTGAAGGGAATTTAATCAATAACGGTACGACCTTTGATCACATTGTTTTTTTAAAAATGTATGCAGTCAGTGCATGTCGAAAATGTTATCCTCCTAATGCAACAGACTTTGAAAGATGTGACCAACGATGGTCAACATGTATCCACTCGAATGCGCCCATTGGCACCACAAGTGCAAGATATTTTTCTCCGTAATTGTCTGCCCTATAACCTACAGAAAGTATTCACACCTCTTGACTTTTTCCACATTTTGTTGTGTTACAGCCTTAATTTAACATGGATTAAATTGAGATTTTGTGTTACTGGCCTACACACAATAACCCATAGTATCAAAGTGGAATTATGTTTTTGCACATTTTTACACATTAATACAAATTTTTAAGCTGTATTGTCTTGAAAGGGAAATGGGGATACCTAGTCAGTTGTATAACTGAATGCCTTGAACAGAACTGTGCCTTGCGCATTTAATCCAACCCCTCTGAATCATAGAGGTGATGGGGTCTGCCTTAATCGACATCCACGTCTTAGGCTCCCGGGGAACAGTGGGTTAACTGCCTTGCTCAGGGGCAGAACGACAGATTTTTATCTTGAGTCAATAAGTATTCAACCCCTTTCTTATGGCAAGCCTGAAAAAGTTCAGGAGAAAGAATTTGCTTAACAAGTCGCATAATAAATTGAATGAACTCACTGTGTGCAATAATAGTGTTCACATGATTTTTGAATGACTGTACCCCACACATACAAATACCTGGGAGGTTCCTCAGTCGAGCAGGGAATTTCAAACACAGATTCAACTACAAAGACCAGGGAGGTTTTCCAATGCCTCGCAACAAAGGGCACCTATTGGTAGATGGGTAAAATTATAAAAGCAGACATTGAATATCCCTTTGAGCATGGTGAAGTTATTAATTACACATTGGATGGTGTATCAATATACCCAGCTAGTACAAAGATACAGGCATCCTTCCTATCTCAGTTGCTGGAGAGGAAGGAAACCACCTAGGGATTTCAACATGAGGCTAATTGTGACTTTAAAACAGTTACCGAGTTAAATGGCTGTGATAGGAGAAAACTGAGGATGTTACAACAACATTGTAGTTACTCCACAATACTAACCTAAATGACAGAGTGAAAATAAGTAAGCCTGTACAGAATACAAATTTTACAAACACATCACTGAGTACCACTATTCATATTTACAAGCATGGTGGTGGCTGCATCATGTTATGGGTATGCTTGTCATCGGCATGGACTAGGGAGTATTTTTGTAGTAATAATAAATGGAATAGAGCTAAGCAGAGGCAAACCCCTAAAGGAAAACCTGGTTCAGTCTGCTTTTCAACAGACACTGAGAGACAAATTCACCTTTCAGCAGGACAATAACCTAAAACACAAGGCCAAATCTACACTGGAGTTGCTTACCAAGACGACATTAAATGTTCCTCAGTGGCCTAATTACAGCTTTGAATTAAATTGGCTTGAAAATCTATGGCAAGACTTGAAAATGGCTGTCTAGCAATGATCAACAACCCAATTGACAGAGCTTGAAGAATAAAAAAATAAATAATGTGCAAATATTGTGATAGAGACTTACCCAGAGAGACTCACAGCGGTAATCGTTGCCAAAGCTGTTTCTAACATGTATTGACTCAGGAGTGTGAATAATTTATGTAAATTCAAAAATTCTCTATTTCATTTTCAATAAATTAACATTTCTAAAAATGTGTTTTCACTTTGTCATTTTAGTGTTGTGTGAAGATGGGTAAGAAAAAAATCTATTTAATCTATTTGGAATTCAGGTTGGAACACAACAGAATGTGGAATAAGTCAAGGGGTATGAAAACTTTCTGAAGGCACTATATATGTACTTGTCCATTCCCTATCTGTCATTGTTCTGATGAAGACCATTGATAAAGGCTGAAATGTCAAACTTTAAATAAAATAATGCATTTGTAATGGTTAGCGAGCATTATACATTTTCCTTTTCAATGATAGCTTTGTAATGGGGAAATCTAAGATCACTAAAGTTCATATTCAATTTTAGAACAATTAATACAATGTTGAGCATATTTATATATTTTTCTCTTTCTTAAATACACATGATTTCCAGTGTTCTATTTGTGACACTTAAGGTGTGGGTCGATGGTCACGAGACATGACACTAAAAGTTACAGATTATTGTGTTACAGATTATCTGTTGATAGTGATTGACGCCAGACTGGAAGTCCATGTACATGGAACGAAGACAAACTGATTATTCACTGTTGTACTGTATTGATGACATTTTGTGAACACTGTGTGATTCTGTAGCAGCTGACAAAGTCACTGCCTTTTTGTTGGGACTTTATACAAGCCTCTCGGGCTGGTGTTTACAGAACATTTGGTGCTGTCTGATTAGGATATAAAGGGCCTGTTTCCAAGAGGCCAGTTAAACATTTTCTCTGCTTTTGTGCCGGAGGTGTCTTCTTGTTGCAACTTGTAATAAACCGGATATATTTTTGATTGACTATATCTGTGATTGCTCTTCTCTTTTGTTCACCTAGAAATTCTTACTTCGTGCCAATTTATACTCCAGTTCCTTGCAAAAATGTTGTGGAGCTCAAACGTATCATTGAAGGGACTTTTATTGATGGCTTGGGTTTATATTGGTCTAACACCAGCCCAGCTCAACACTGGAAAAGGTTACTTTAATGCGGGTGAGGTCAACCAAGGTTTTGCCGATAAAGGTCTGGCATTTGATGGTCCTGATTCTAATGCTGAAGCCTCTGTGCCCTCGAATGACCTGGGAAGTGAAATGGCCATTGACCCACGTGTTTGGAAATACCTCAAAGGTAAGAACGTGCCATTGCATTGTAAAGTAGGCTACGCCGTCTATTGAGTAAGTTAGGCCTATATTTGACCTACATTCCTTGATCTTGTGCGGAGAGAATGTGTCCAATTTAAGGTTTGAACTACACAAAGTTGTCCGTTTTAAGTTATGTATGGTTTCAAATATAGTTTTTTGCATAGTCGCCTAGCCCAGACATATAATTTAATGTCTGGACAAAACATGGGTTTTCATCTCACATTAATCTTAATATTTAACAAATCTATATTTGTATCAGCTATCGAACCATTAAAAGGAGCAACCTCCTAATTAAAATCCATTCCCCCGTCAGACACAATACAATTTTTTACAAATATATATTTTCCAACAAGGGTTTACTTGTAAGTGTTTACATTTCACTATGGTGGTTATTGGCAGGCTGCTTCCTTTCATAGAAAATGTAGCATTCATTTCCCATATACCTATTCAAATAATGTCTTGCCTGATGTAAATAATTATTTTATTTTGTCATGTTTTAGTTTTTCAGAAAAGTTCTGAAAGTGGAAGGCAGTTTCATGTCAACCAACCTTTGTATCATTGTGGCCATGCACATCTCTCCATCCGGTTTTCAATCATTTGGCAGGCTGAGCTCTATTTGGTAAAAGGTAAGTCAAAAGTGTTGAAGCAATCAATCCTTTTATCGACTAGAAACATTTTTAATTGCTTAATACCTTGAAGCTTTACCGCTTACTCTGTAATATGAGTAGTGTTTTGATAATTTTTCAATTGTTAAACATAATATACTCTACAGGCATATACAGTTCCAGAGATATGTCGAAAATCCTTCCTCCAAAGGACCATTCTATGGATAATTTTTTGTGTGAAATTCCCTTAAAATCAAGGACATTTTTGGTCTTGTTTTCATGAGGAATCACCGTAGAGGCTGTCGCTGTTCTCTACAGTATAATGTATTAGAAGGGACAGTATACAATCAATAACTCACACAATATTGAAGTGTAATGGTGCTGGATACAAGAAGACTGCTAGTGGATACAGACAGGGGCGTGGCTACATACAGTATGAGGACACTGAGGTCCAGACCTCTTTTGAGTGGGATCCACTTACTGTTGAGATTTAGAATAGTAGAATACACAAGGTGCAGGGTTCCATATAGGGTATTCTAAAAGTGGGAATCTGAAAAAGCAAACAATCTGAATTTGTTCTGCCTGAAAGGCACTAGTCACATTTAGTAGTGAATCTTGTTGTCCTCACACTATGTTTTGTTTAATAAATTATTAGTGGAGATGCACCGTCATTCAGTCTCTTAAAATGGAGGCGTGCATCTGAAAAATAATAATTGTCCAAGCTCAGTGATAAAAGTTAATGCTAGTAGCCTTTTTTTTCTAGGACCTTCGATGTTTGGTTATACAAGAATCTCGATTTGCCTTACAGTTGTGACCCCCGCTTGCAATCAGCTAGTCAAGCAGTATTAGAGTTAGGAAAACATCATAGTGCATAGCCATATATGTTTATTCTTGAAGACTAAAGTTTAGAAATGGATTATGAGTTTACAATGTCTTTCACCATCATAACCCAATATCTAAGGCCATTTTTTCTTAGTCTTTGTAAACAATGTGTATAGCTACAAAATGTATTTAAAACTGTTGCTTTCATTGACTGTTTACACTTTCATCCATATCTCTGCAGAAGAATCTGAGTGATTACATTTCCCCCCCAGCCCGTATGTCACAAAAGTGGCCTGCTCAGGCTGTTAAAATTACAGATTGTGCTTTTAGTACAGAATTGTGTGACCCTGTTGCCATCTCACTGGCTACAACCTCAAACTGTACTGTGTTGTCTACTTTTCCCTTCATAGATGAAATGACACACATTCCATTAATGCACCTTCCAGAGCAATGCCTCCATGTTGAGTTGATACATGGGCCTTGGCTGCTTTTGAAGATGTCCTACTGGGGCTGCGACCTGACCCACTGGGTAAGTTGTTACTACCTACACCCTATTTAAGAGTGTCACTAGTCTTGAAGTCATGGAATGATCATAATAATGGGGATGGCAAATTTCGAGTTGGTGTCATCTTTCCACGTTTAGCTTCTGATTGGTGCATAGGGTGGAGTATGTAGCCTAAAGTGCTTATCAGTCTAAAACATGTCCGCATTTCCACAGCTGTTTTCTGGAATATTTGACCATTGGCTTCATACTTTTCAAATTCTCAGCGCGGCTCAAATAATGTTCGTCTCTCTGTCACTAATCAAATAAAAGTTTATTTATCACATGACAGAATACAACAGTTGTAAACCATACAGGGAAATGCTTACTTACAAGCTCATCCTCAACAATGCAGAGTTCAGTGAAACAACACTAGGGGATGGATTCAATCCGTAGCGTTGTAGCGTGATTGAAAAGTAAAGGTAATTTTCGACTGAGCGGACATATGCAGCATTTACATGAATGCAGTCTCGGTGAAAGTACATTGCAATCATGCTACAATGCTGATCTTCGATGCTACAGATTAAATCAAGCCCTAAAATAAAATGTATGCTTGATCCAAAAATGTGGTTGTAGGCTCCGTATGGAGGGTGTGACGCAATTGCGGAGCCTCCGGAGGCATGGAGAGACCAAATTGAGCTCTGAACCGCATCGCAGAGCAACAGTTTTATTGCTCTGAGCTTTTTGGTCAAAGACCTGATGTTCTGGTACTGTTTGCCAGAAGGTAGAGGAGAGAACAGTCCAGGACTGGGGTAGCAGAAGTCTTTAGCAACTTTCTGGGCCTTCCTCAGACACCGCTTGGTATAAATGTCCTGGATGGCAGGGAGCTCGGTCCCAGTGATGTACTGTGCCATCTGCACCACCTTCTGTCAAGCCTTGTATTTGAGGGCAGTGCACTTGTCATACCAGGTGGTGATGCAGCCAGTCAAGATGCTCTCGATGGTTCAGTTATAGAACTTCTTGAGGATCTGAGGTTCTAGATGGGTAAAAATTTAAAAGCAGACATTGAATATCCCTTTGAGCATGGCGGCAGGGTAGCCTAGTGGTTAGAGTGTTGGACTAGTAACCGAAAGGTTGCAAGATCGAATCCCTGAGCTGACAAGGTAAAAATCTGTCTTTCTGCCCCTGAACAAGGCAGTAATGTATGTTCCTAGGCTGTCACTGAAAATAAGAATTTGTTCTTAACTGACTTGCCTAGTTAAATAAAGGTAAAAAATAAAACTGGGGAAGTTATTAATTACACTCTGGATGGCATACCAATACACCCAGTCACCACAAAGATACAAGCGTCCTTCCTAACTCAGTTGCCGGAGAGGAAGGAAACTGCTCAGGGATTTCACCATGAGGCCAATGGTAACTTTAAAACAGTTACAGAGTTTAATGGCTGTAATATGAGAACTGAGGATGGATCAACATTGTAGTTACTCCACAATATTGACCTACTTTCAAGCATAGTGGTGGCAGCATCATGTTATGAGCATGCTTGTAATCGTTAAGGACTGGGGAGTTTTTCAGGATAAAAAATAAATGTAATGGAGCTAAGCACAAGCAAAATCCTTAAGGTAAACCTGGTTCAGTCTGATTTCCACCAGATACTGGGAGATTAATTTACATTTCAGCAGGACAGTAACCTAAAACACAAGGCCACATATTCACTGGAGTTGCTTACCAAGAAGGCACTTTCATGTCATGTTTTACTTAAATTGTCTTGAAAATCTATGGCAAGACTTGAAAATGTCTAGCAATGATCAACAACCAACTTGACAGCTTGAAGAATTTTGAAAATAATAATATATTGCAAATATTGCAAAATCAAGGTGTGGAAAGCTCTTAGAGACTTACCTAGAAAGACTCACAGCTGTAATTGCTGGCAAAGGTGATTCTAACATGTATTGACTCAGGGGGTTGAATACTATGAAATCAAGATATATTAGTGTTTTATTTTTCCCCCCAAAAATGTACAAGTCTTCAAATTTTTTCTTCCACTTTCACATTCAAGTATTTTGTGTAGCTCGTTGACAAAAACTTTAACACAACAATATTTGGAAAAAGTCAAGAGTTGTGAATACCTTCTGAAGGCACTGTGCATTTGCATCTTTGCTCAAATACATGTAATGCCTGACAATATTACAGAAATGTATGGCTATAAAATGTAATTTACAGGGTGGCCAAAGTAGTTCCTAATTCGGCTTCTGAGATGTATCAATGGAGAAAACATTTTGGCCATCAAGCCAAAACTTTGGCAGTGATATAATTTGAATTGTGAAGGTGAGAAGAAAAAAAAGTAATAAAGACCACATAGGAAAACGTGTTGTTTTCAAGTGGTAAATAAAAAATTATAATAAGTGTCTCTCTTCAGCTTAATTAAATAATGTTTTTATAATTATTTTATTTGAGTTTTTATCGATTTAAACAAAAAACATACATCGTGCAATGCCCCACAATACTGCCCTACAAAGGCAAAATGCAGTAACTACACTTTAGACAAAATTGAGTAAAGACTGAAATCAGGCTTTTTAGTATCTGTTTTATCTTGTGACAACGTGTCCTGGTTCAATTATGTTTAGTTTCAGAGAAAATGTTGTGTAAAATTTGCAGTAACTACAAAATCCAAGTAAAACTAAGGCAAACAGCAGTAATTTAAGTTCAGTTACCCGCTCTGCCATACAAAAACAAAGAGCAGTAACTACGCAAACCGTGAAACTGAGAAAAATGGCTATAAAGTATATTTGCTGTCGAGCCAAATATGTTGTAGGCAGAGAAGTGATAATGTATTATGAAATAATTGTTTATGCATATCAACCATGATCACTGATTTGACCTAAAAATATATTGCTCAAAAATACATGTTGGAATTTATTTTAGAACACATTTCCAAATACATTTTAAAATCTACCAAATATATTGATACATACATGTAAAAATATACTTAAATACATTCTTTAATTGTGGTGGCAGAGGCTGTCAGCATCCCGGAGTCGCCTCTTCACTGTTGACGTTGAGACTGGTGTTTTGTGGGTACTATTTAATGAAGCTGCCAGTTGAGGACGTGAGGCGCCTGTTTCTCAAACTAGACACTCTAATGTACTTGTCCTCTTGCTCAGTTGTGCAACGGGGCCTCCCACTCCTCTTTCTATTCTGGTTAGAGCTAGTTTGCTCTGTTCTGTGAAGGGAGTAGTACACAGCGTTGTACGAGATCTTCAGTTTCTTGGTAATTTCTCACATGGAATAGCCTTAATTTCTCAGAACAAAAATAGACTGACGAGTTTAGAAGAAAGGTCTTTGTTTCTGGCCATTTTGAGCCTGTAATCGAACCCACAAATGTTGATGCTCTAGATACTCAACTAGTCTAAAGAAGGCCAGTTTTATTGCTTCTTTAATCAGGACAACAGTTTTCAGCTGTGCTAACATAATTGCAAAAAGGTTTTCTAATGATCAATTAGCCTTTTAAAATTATAAACTTGGATTAGCTAATACAACGTGCCATTGGAACACAGGAGTGATGGTTGCTGGTAATGAGCCTCTGTACGCCTATGTAGATATTCCATTATAAATCAGCTGTTTCCAGCTACAATAGTCATTAACAACATTAAGAATGTCTACACTGTGTTTCTGATCAATTTTATGTTATTTTAATGGACAAAAAATGTGCTTTTCTTTCAAAAACATGGACATTTCTAAGTGACCCCAAACTGTTGAACGGTAATGTGTATATATATAGTTTTTAAAGTAATTTTTCCCATATGGACTCATTATCATGCTCTCCGTAGATCCAGGGTGGCGTCCATCAGCACTCTGTGAAAGTCCATTACTTTGACCGCCTTCTCATGAGGAATCTGGCTGGCACGGCAACTTGTCAGACTCCCATCTCCACCTCTCCTACCTCTGTTCCACCAACATTGTGGCTGCCCCAAGTCACCTGTGGGAAAACAGACATGACTGTTAAACTACCTGCTGGAATGCTGATAGATGTGAAGGTGCTTGGTAAGAACTGATAATTAATGTTCCCACGGAATTAATTGCAGTTATTTGATGTCTATACTAATCTGAGGACATGTTTCACATATTGGAGCAATGGATTGATAAAAAGGCTGTGCCTTACTACAACTTACCAGACTGAACTACAATGTCATGTTAAATCCTTTATTTTAAAAAGTTGGCTCTGAAATTGATGGATATGCTGTTTTGCAGGTCCAGAGGCGTTGTTGCACGTTCATGATGGATACATTGTAACTCAGTGGAAAAGTCTCAATGCCTTGATTGTCAAATTTTCCCAATCAAATGTGGAGGTAAGAAAGTCCTGGGGTGTCATTTATCAATGTTGCATAGAAACAGATTTTTTAAAATGATCATGCTCTGAAATGTAAATATTAGATTGTCTGAAAATGGACTAAAATGCACATATGATTCTTTGTTGCAATGGTTGAACATTATAGACGTAAAAATAAATACAATTTAACTTGTGCTGGTGATTGCAGTTGCTCTTAACTGATTTCCTCTTCCACAGTATGGCAGTCTCTCGCTACAACTGGTGTATCAGAACTCTGCTGGAGAGTTGTCCACCACCACGGTATCCTGTTTCCCTCAACCTTTCAACTCAAGAAATGTAGAAGAACCCTTTGGGGATTTATGGGGATTCCCAAATATTCCCACTGCACCCTATATGATTGATCAGACCCCAGTCATCACCAATGTTCCTTCAACATCTGCAGCATCCACCCCACTAGGAGCATTTTTCTTGTGGGGCTTCCCATTCATTCCTACTGGAGCTTTTATTCCTTGTAAAGAATCAACAAATCCAGCCACCACAACTGCCGCAACAACAACTCCAACCACTACGACTGCGACCACAACTGCTGCCACTACGGCAGCCGCTGCCACAACAACTGCAGCTGCCACTATGACAGCTGCTGCCACATCAACTGCAGCCGCCACAACGACAGCCCCTGCCACCACAAGTGCAGCCGCCACTACGACTGCGACCACAACTGCTGCCACTACGGCAGCCGCTGCCACTACAACTACAGCTGCCACTATGACAGCTGCTGCCACATCAACTGCAGCTGCCACAACGACAGCCCCTGCCACCACAAGTGCAGCTGCAACTACGACTGCGACCACAAGTGCAGCCGCCACTACAACAGCCGCTGCCACAACAACTGCAGCTAACACTACGAAAGCAGCTGCCACCACAGCAACAGCAGCCACCACCACAACTGTAGCCGCCACTACGACTACAGCAGCCACCACAAATCAGGCTGGTACCACAAGAGCAGCAGCTACCACAACAACAACTGCTGCCACCACAACGACAGCCGCTGCCACCACTACTGCAGCCCCTGCCACCATAACTGCACCTGCCCCTACGACAACAGCCGCTTCCACCACAGCTGCAGCTGCCACTATGACGACAGCTGGTGCCACCACAACTGCAGCTGACACCACAACTGCAGCTGACACCACTACAACAGCCCCTGCCACCACAACTGGAGACACCACTAAGACAACCCATTCCACGAAAGCTTTAGCCGCTACCAGAACAGCAGCCACTAAAACCACAAGTGCAGCCGCTACATCAACTGCAGCTGCCACTATGATAACAGCCTCTGCCACTACAACTGCAGCTGCCACTATAACAACAGCTGCTACCGCCACAACTAAAGACACCACTAAGACAAACCATGCTACCACTACTGCAGCCCCTGTCACCCTAACTGTAGACGCCACGTCGACAACCCCTGCTACCACAACTGGAGACACCGCTAAGACAACCCATGACACCACAACTTTAGCCGCTACCACAACAGCAGCCACAGCAACCACAAATGCAGCTGCTACCACAACTGCAGCTGCCACTATGACGACAGCCGCTGCAACCACAACTGCAGCTGCCACCACAACAACAGCCGCTGCCACCACTACTGCAGTCCCTGCCACCATAACTAAGGATGCCACTACGACAGCCCCTGCCACCACAACTGGAGACACCACTAAGACAACTCATGCCACCACTACTTCAGCCTCTACCAA
The DNA here is from genome assembly GCF_029448725.1 of Salvelinus fontinalis. Classification (NCBI taxonomy): domain Eukaryota; kingdom Metazoa; phylum Chordata; class Actinopteri; order Salmoniformes; family Salmonidae; genus Salvelinus; species Salvelinus fontinalis. The sequence goes on from NC_074686.1 coordinate 18,610,617, forward strand.
CACAGCAGCCACTGCAATCACAAGTGTAGCTGCTACCACAACTGCAGCTGCAATAACGACAGACCCTGCCACCACAAATGCAGATGCCACTACGACTCCTACCACAACTGCAGCTTCCACTACGACAGCCTCTGCCACCATAGCAACAGCAGTCACCAGCACAACTGTGGCTGCCACTACAACTACAGCAGCCACTACAACAGCAGTCGCTGCCACCACAACTCCAGCTGGTACCACAAGAGCAGCAGCTGCAACCACAACTGCATTTGCCACCACTACGACTGCTACCACAACAGCAGCTGCCACCACGACGACAGCCGCTGCCACCACAACTGCAGCTGCCACCACGACAACAGCCGCTGCCACCACTACTGCAGCCCCTGCAACCATAACTAAGGATGCCACTACGACAGCCCCTGCCACCACAACTGGAGACACCACTAAGACAACTCATGCCACCACAACTTTAGCCGCTACCAACACAGCAGCCACTGCAATCACAAGTGCAGCTGCTACCACAACTGCAGCGGCAGTAACGACAGACCCTGCCACCACAAATGCAGATGCCACTACGACTCCTACCACAACTGCAGCTTCCACTACGACAGCCTCTGCCACCATAGCAACAGCAGCCGCCACCACAACTGGAGACACCACTGCAACTACAGCAGCCACTACAACAGTAGCAACTGCCACCACAACTCCAGCTGGTACCACAAGAGCAGCAGCTGCAACCACAACTGTAGCCGCTACCAGAACAGCAGCCACTGCAACTACAAGTGCAGCTGCCACCACAACTGCAGCTGCCACTACGATAACAGCCGCTACCACCACAACTGCAGACACCACTAAGACAACCCCTGTCACCACGACAGCAGCCGCTGCCACCACTACTGCAGCCCCTGCCACCGTAACTAAGGACGCCACTACGACAGCCCCTGCCACCACAACTGGAGACACCGCTAAGACAACTCATGCCACCACAACTTTAGCCGCTACCACAACAGCAGCCACAGCAACCACAAATGCAGCTGCTACCACAACTGCAGCTGCCCCTATGACGACAGCCGCTGCAACCACAATGGCATCTGCCACCACAACAACATCCGCTGCCACCACTACTGCAGTCCCTGCCACCATAACTAAGGATGCCACTACGACAGCCCCTGCCACCACAACTGGAGACACCACTAAGACAACTCATGCCACCACTACTTCAGCCTCTACCAACACAGCAGCCACTGCAATCACAAGTGTAGCTGCTACCACAACTGCAGCTGCAATAACGACAGACCCTGCCACCTCAAATGCAGATGCCACTACGATTCCTACCACAACTGCAGCTTCCACTACGACAGCCCCTGCCACCATAGCAACAGCAGTCACCAGCACAACTGTAGATGCCACTACAACTACAGCAGCCACTACAACAGCAGCCGCTGCCACCACAACTTCAGCTGGTACCACAAGAGTAGCATCTGCAACCACAACTGCATTTGCCACCACTATGACTGCCACCACAACTGCAGCCGCCACCACCACGACAGCCGCTGCCACCACAACTGCAGCTGCCACCACGACGACAGCCGCTGCCACCACTACTGCAGCCCCTGCCACCATAACTGCAGACGTCACTACGACAGCCCCTGCTACCACAACTGCAGCCACATATACGACAGCCCCTGCCACCACAGCAACAGCAGCAGCCACCACAACTGTAGCCGCCACTACAACTACAGCAGCCACTACAACAGTAGCAATTGCAACCACAACTCCAGCTGGTACCACAAGAGCAGCAGCTGCAACCACAACTGCAGCCGCAATGACGACAGTCATGGGCACCACAACAACAGCTGCCACTACCACAACACCTCCTGCCACCACAACTTTAGCCGCTACCAGAACAGCAGCCACTGCAACCACAAGTGCAGCTGCTACATCAACTGCAGCTGCCACTATGATAACAGCTTCTGTCACTACAACTGCAGCTGCCACTATAACAACAGCTGCTACCGCCACAACTAAAGACACCAATAAGACAACCCCTGCAACCACAAATTTAGCCACTACAAGAACAGCAGCAACTGCAACCACAAGTGCAGCTGCCAGTACAACTGCAGCTGCCACTACGACAACAACCCCTGTCACCATGACAGCAGCCACTGCCACCACTACTGCAGCCCCTGCCACCATAACTGTAGACGCCTCTACGACAGCCCCTGCCACCATAACTGGAGACAACACTAAGACAACCCATGACACCACAACTTTAGCCGCTACCACAACAGCAGCCACAGCAACCACAAATGCAGCTGCGACCACAACTGCAGCTGCCACTATGACGACAGCCGCTGCAACCACAACTGCAGCTGCCACCACAACAACAGCCGCTGCCACCACTACTGCAGCCCCTGCCACCACAACTAAGGATGCCATTACGACAGCCCCTGACACCACAACTGGAGACACCACTAAGACAACTCATGCCACCACTACTTCAGCCTCTACCAACACAGCAGCCACTGCAATCACAAGTGTAGCTGCTACCACAACTGCAGCTGCAATAACGACAGACCCTGCCACCACAAATGCAGATGCCACTACGACTCCTACCACAACTACAGCTTCCACTACGACAGCCTCTGCCACCATAGCAACAGCAGTCACCAGCACAACTGTGGCTGCCACTACAACTACAGCAGCCACTACAACAGCAGTCGCTGCCACCACAACTCCAGCTGGTACCACAAGAGCAGCAGCTGCAACCACAACTGCATTTGCCACCACTACGACTGCTACCACAACAGCAGCTGCCACCACGACGACAGCCGCTGCCACCACAACTGCAGCTGCCACCACGACAACAGCCGCTGCCACCACTACTGCAGCCCCTGCAACCATAACTAAGGATGCCACTACGACAGCCCCTGCCACCACAACTGGAGACACCACTAAGACAACTCATGCCACCACAACTTTAGCCGCTACCAACACAGCAGCCACTGCAATCACAAGTGCAGCTGCTACCACAACTGCAGCGGCAGTAACGACAGACCCTGCCACCACAAATGCAGATGCCACTACGACTCCTACCACAACTGCAGCTTCCACTACGACAGCCTCTGCCACCATAGCAACAGCAGCCGCCACCACAACTGGAGACACCACTGCAACTACAGCAGCCACTACAACAGTAGCAACTGCCACCACAACTCCAGCTGGTACCACAAGAGCAGCAGCTGCAACCACAACTGTAGCCGCTACCAGAACAGCAGCCACTGCAACTACAAGTGCAGCTGCCACCACAACTGCAGCTGCCACTACGATAACAGCCGCTACCACCACAACTGCAGACACCACTAAGACAACCCCTGTCACCACGACAGCAGCCGCTGCCACCACTACTGCAGCCCCTGCCACCGTAACTAAGGACGCCACTACGACAGCCCCTGCCACCACAACTGGAGACACCACTAAGACAACTCATGCCACCACAACTTTAGCCGCTACCACAACAGCAGCCACAGCAACCACAAATGCAGCTGCTACCACAACTGCAGCTGCCCCTATGACGACAGCCGCTGCAACCACAATGGCATCTGCCACCACAACAACATCCGCTGCCACCACTACTGCAGTCCCTGCCACCATAACTAAGGATGCCACTACGACAGCCCCTGCCACCACAACTGGAGACACCACTAAGACAACTCATGCCACCACTACTTCAGCCTCTACCAACACAGCAGCCACTGCAATCACAAGTGTAGCTGCTACCACAACTGCAGCTGCAATAACGACAGACCCTGCCACCTCAAATGCAGATGCCACTACGATTCCTACCACAACTGCAGCTTCCACTACGACAGCCCCTGCCACCATAGCAACAGCAGTCACCAGCACAACTGTAGATGCCACTACAACTACAGCAGCCACTACAACAGCAGCCGCTGCCACCACAACTTCAGCTGGTACCACAAGAGTAGCATCTGCAACCACAACTGCATTTGCCACCACTATGACTGCCACCACAACTGCAGCCGCCACCACCACGACAGCCGCTGCCACCACAACTGCAGCTGCCACCACGACGACAGCCGCTGCCACCACTACTGCAGCCCCTGCCACCATAACTGCAGACGTCACTACGACAGCCCCTGCTACCACAACTGCAGCCACATATACGACAGCCCCTGCCACCACAGCAACAGCAGCAGCCACCACAACTGTAGCCGCCACTACAACTACAGCAGCCACTACAACAGTAGCAATTGCAACCACAACTCCAGCTGGTACCACAAGAGCAGCAGCTGCAACCACAACTGCAGCCGCAATGACGACAGTCATGGGCACCACAACAACAGCTGCCACTACCACAACACCTCCTGCCACCACAACTTTAGCCGCTACCAGAACAGCAGCCACTGCAACCACAAGTGCAGCTGCTACATCAACTGCAGCTGCCACTATGATAACAGCTTCTGTCACTACAACTGCAGCTGCCACTATAACAACAGCTGCTACCGCCACAACTAAAGACACCAATAAGACAACCCCTGCAACCACAAATTTAGCCACTACAAGAACAGCAGCAACTGCAACCACAAGTGCAGCTGCCAGTACAACTGCAGCTGCCACTACGACAACAACCCCTGTCACCATGACAGCAGCCACTGCCACCACTACTGCAGCCCCTGCCACCATAACTGTAGACGCCTCTACGACAGCCCCTGCCACCACAACTGGAGACACCACTAAGACAACCCATTCCACGAAAGCTTTAGCCGCTACCAGAACAGCAGCCACTAAAACCACAAGTGCAGCCGCTACATCAACTGCAGCTGCCACTATGATAACAGCCTCTGCCACTACAACTGCAGCTGCCACTATAACAACAGCTGCTACCGCCACAACTAAAGACACCACTAAGACAAACCATGCTACCACTACTGCAGCCCCTGTCACCCTAACTGTAGACGCCACGTCGACAACCCCTGCTACCACAACTGGAGACACCGCTAAGACAACCCATGACACCACAACTTTAGCCGCTACCACAACAGCAGCCACAGCAACCACAAATGCAGCTGCTACCACAACTGCAGCTGCCACTATGACGACAGCCGCTGCAACCACAACTGCAGCTGCCACCACAACAACAGCCGCTGCCACCACTACTGCAGTCCCTGCCACCATAACTAAGGATGCCACTACGACAGCCCCTGCCACCACAACTGGAGACACCACTAAGACAACTCATGCCACCACTACTTCAGCCTCTACCAACACAGCAGCCACTGCAATCACAAGTGTAGCTGCTACCACAACTGCAGCTGCAATAACGACAGACCCTGCCACCACAAATGCAGATGCCACTACGACTCCTACCACAACTGCAGCTTCCACTACGACAGCCTCTGCCACCATAGCAACAGCAGTCACCAGCACAACTGTGGCTGCCACTACAACTACAGCAGCCACTACAACAGCAGTCGCTGCCACCACAACTCCAGCTGGTACCACAAGAGCAGCAGCTGCAACCACAACTGCATTTGCCACCACTACGACTGCTACCACAACAGCAGCTGCCACCACGACGACAGCCGCTGCCACCACAACTGCAGCTGCCACCACGACAACAGCCGCTGCCACCACTACTGCAGCCCCTGCAACCATAACTAAGGATGCCACTACGACAGCCCCTGCCACCACAACTGGAGACACCACTAAGACAACTCATGCCACCACAACTTTAGCCGCTACCAACACAGCAGCCACTGCAATCACAAGTGCAGCTGCTACCACAACTGCAGCGGCAGTAACGACAGACCCTGCCACCACAAATGCAGATGCCACTACGACTCCTACCACAACTGCAGCTTCCACTACGACAGCCTCTGCCACCATAGCAACAGCAGCCGCCACCACAACTGGAGACACCACTGCAACTACAGCAGCCACTACAACAGTAGCAACTGCCACCACAACTCCAGCTGGTACCACAAGAGCAGCAGCTGCAACCACAACTGTAGCCGCTACCAGAACAGCAGCCACTGCAACTACAAGTGCAGCTGCCACCACAACTGCAGCTGCCACTACGATAACAGCCGCTACCACCACAACTGCAGACACCACTAAGACAACCCCTGTCACCACGACAGCAGCCGCTGCCACCACTACTGCAGCCCCTGCCACCGTAACTAAGGACGCCACTACGACAGCCCCTGCCACCACAACTGGAGACACCGCTAAGACAACTCATGCCACCACAACTTTAGCCGCTACCACAACAGCAGCCACAGCAACCACAAATGCAGCTGCTACCACAACTGCAGCTGCCCCTATGACGACAGCCGCTGCAACCACAATGGCATCTGCCACCACAACAACATCCGCTGCCACCACTACTGCAGTCCCTGCCACCATAACTAAGGATGCCACTACGACAGCCCCTGCCACCACAACTGGAGACACCACTAAGACAACTCATGCCACCACTACTTCAGCCTCTACCAACACAGCAGCCACTGCAATCACAAGTGTAGCTGCTACCACAACTGCAGCTGCAATAACGACAGACCCTGCCACCTCAAATGCAGATGCCACTACGATTCCTACCACAACTGCAGCTTCCACTACGACAGCCCCTGCCACCATAGCAACAGCAGTCACCAGCACAACTGTAGATGCCACTACAACTACAGCAGCCACTACAACAGCAGCCGCTGCCACCACAACTTCAGCTGGTACCACAAGAGTAGCATCTGCAACCACAACTGCATTTGCCACCACTATGACTGCCACCACAACTGCAGCCGCCACCACCACGACAGCCGCTGCCACCACAACTGCAGCTGCCACCACGACGACAGCCGCTGCCACCACTACTGCAGCCCCTGCCACCATAACTGCAGACGTCACTACGACAGCCCCTGCTACCACAACTGCAGCCACATATACGACAGCCCCTGCCACCACAGCAACAGCAGCAGCCACCACAACTGTAGCCGCCACTACAACTACAGCAGCCACTACAACAGTAGCAATTGCAACCACAACTCCAGCTGGTACCACAAGAGCAGCAGCTGCAACCACAACTGCAGCCGCAATGACGACAGTCATGGGCACCACAACAACAGCTGCCACTACCACAACACCTCCTGCCACCACAACTTTAGCCGCTACCAGAACAGCAGCCACTGCAACCACAAGTGCAGCTGCTACATCAACTGCAGCTGCCACTATGATAACAGCTTCTGTCACTACAACTGCAGCTGCCACTATAACAACAGCTGCTACCGCCACAACTAAAGACACCAATAAGACAACCCCTGCAACCACAAATTTAGCCACTACAAGAACAGCAGCAACTGCAACCACAAGTGCAGCTGCCAGTACAACTGCAGCTGCCACTACGACAACAACCCCTGTCACCATGACAGCAGCCACTGCCACCACTACTGCAGCCCCTGCCACCATAACTGTAGACGCCTCTACGACAGCCCCTGCCACCACAACTGGAGACACCACTAAGACAACCCATTCCACGAAAGCTTTAGCCGCTACCAGAACAGCAGCCACTAAAACCACAAGTGCAGCCGCTACATCAACTGCAGCTGCCACTATGATAACAGCCTCTGCCACTACAACTGCAGCTGCCACTATAACAACAGCTGCTACCGCCACAACTAAAGACACCACTAAGACAAACCATGCTACCACTACTGCAGCCCCTGTCACCCTAACTGTAGACGCCACGTCGACAACCCCTGCTACCACAACTGGAGACACCGCTAAGACAACCCATGACACCACAACTTTAGCCGCTACCACAACAGCAGCCACAGCAACCACAAATGCAGCTGCTACCACAACTGCAGCTGCCACTATGACGACAGCCGCTGCAACCACAACTGCAGCTGCCACCACAACAACAGCCGCTGCCACCACTACTGCAGCCCCTGCCACCACAACTAAGGATGCCATTACGACAGCCCCTGACACCACAACTGGAGACACCACTAAGACAACTCATGCCACCACTACTTCAGCCTCTACCAACACAGCAGCCACTGCAATCACAAGTGTAGCTGCTACCACAACTGCAGCTGCAATAACGACAGACCCTGCCACCACAAATGCAGATGCCACTACGACTCCTACCACAACTACAGCTTCCACTACGACAGCCTCTGCCACCATAGCAACAGCAGTCACCAGCACAACTGTGGCTGCCACTACAACTACAGCAGCCACTACAACAGCAGTCGCTGCCACCACAACTCCAGCTGGTACCACAAGAGCAGCAGCTGCAACCACAACTGCATTTGCCACCACTACGACTGCTACCACAACAGCAGCTGCCACCACGACGACAGCCGCTGCCACCACAACTGCAGCTGCCACCACGACAACAGCCGCTGCCACCACTACTGCAGCCCCTGCAACCATAACTAAGGATGCCACTACGACAGCCCCTGCCACCACAACTGGAGACACCACTAAGACAACTCATGCCACCACAACTTTAGCCGCTACCAACACAGCAGCCACTGCAATCACAAGTGCAGCTGCTACCACAACTGCAGCGGCAGTAACGACAGACCCTGCCACCACAAATGCAGATGCCACTACGACTCCTACCACAACTGCAGCTTCCACTACGACAGCCTCTGCCACCATAGCAACAGCAGCCGCCACCACAACTGGAGACACCACTGCAACTACAGCAGCCACTACAACAGTAGCAACTGCCACCACAACTCCAGCTGGTACCACAAGAGCAGCAGCTGCAACCACAACTGTAGCCGCTACCAGAACAGCAGCCACTGCAACTACAAGTGCAGCTGCCACCACAACTGCAGCTGCCACTACGATAACAGCCGCTACCACCACAACTGCAGACACCACTAAGACAACCCCTGTCACCACGACAGCAGCCGCTGCCACCACTACTGCAGCCCCTGCCACCGTAACTAAGGACGCCACTACGACAGCCCCTGCCACCACAACTGGAGACACCACTAAGACAACTCATGCCACCACAACTTTAGCCGCTACCACAACAGCAGCCACAGCAACCACAAATGCAGCTGCTACCACAACTGCAGCTGCCCCTATGACGACAGCCGCTGCAACCACAATGGCATCTGCCACCACAACAACATCCGCTGCCACCACTACTGCAGTCCCTGCCACCATAACTAAGGATGCCACTACGACAGCCCCTGCCACCACAACTGGAGACACCACTAAGACAACTCATGCCACCACTACTTCAGCCTCTACCAACACAGCAGCCACTGCAATCACAAGTGTAGCTGCTACCACAACTGCAGCTGCAATAACGACAGACCCTGCCACCTCAAATGCAGATGCCACTACGATTCCTACCACAACTGCAGCTTCCACTACGACAGCCCCTGCCACCATAGCAACAGCAGTCACCAGCACAACTGTAGATGCCACTACAACTACAGCAGCCACTACAACAGCAGCCGCTGCCACCACAACTTCAGCTGGTACCACAAGAGTAGCATCTGCAACCACAACTGCATTTGCCACCACTATGACTGCCACCACAACTGCAGCCGCCACCACCACGACAGCCGCTGCCACCACAACTGCAGCTGCCACCACGACGACAGCCGCTGCCACCACTACTGCAGCCCCTGCCACCATAACTGCAGACGTCACTACGACAGCCCCTGCTACCACAACTGCAGCCACATATACGACAGCCCCTGCCACCACAGCAACAGCAGCAGCCACCACAACTGTAGCCGCCACTACAACTACAGCAGCCACTACAACAGTAGCAATTGCAACCACAACTCCAGCTGGTACCACAAGAGCAGCAGCTGCAACCACAACTGCAGCCGCAATGACGACAGTCATGGGCACCACAACAACAGCTGCCACTACCACAACACCTCCTGCCACCACAACTTTAGCCGCTACCAGAACAGCAGCCACTGCAACCACAAGTGCAGCTGCTACATCAACTGCAGCTGCCACTATGATAACAGCTTCTGTCACTACAACTGCAGCTGCCACTATAACAACAGCTGCTACCGCCACAACTAAAGACACCAATAAGACAACCCCTGCAACCACAAATTTAGCCACTACAAGAACAGCAGCAACTGCAACCACAAGTGCAGCTGCCAGTACAACTGCAGCTGCCACTACGACAACAACCCCTGTCACCATGACAGCAGCCACTGCCACCACTACTGCAGCCCCTGCCACCATAACTGTAGACGCCTCTACGACAGCCCCTGCCACCATAACTGGAGACAACACTAAGACAACCCATGACACCACAACTTTAGCCGCTACCACAACAGCAGCCACAGCAACCACAAATGCAGCTGCGACCACAACTGCAGCTGCCACTATGACGACAGCCGCTGCAACCACAACTGCAGCTGCCACCACAACAACAGCCGCTGCCACCACTACTGCAGCCCCTGCCACCACAACTAAGGATGCCATTACGACAGCCCCTGACACCACAACTGGAGACACCACTAAGACAACTCATGCCACCACTACTTCAGCCTCTACCAACACAGCAGCCACTGCAATCACAAGTGTAGCTGCTACCACAACTGCAGCTGCAATAACGACAGACCCTGCCACCACAAATGCAGATGCCACTACGACTCCTACCACAACTACAGCTTCCACTACGACAGCCTCTGCCACCATAGCAACAGCAGTCACCAGCACAACTGTGGCTGCCACTACAACTACAGCAGCCACTACAACAGCAGTCGCTGCCACCACAACTCCAGCTGGTACCACAAGAGCAGCAGCTGCAACCACAACTGCATTTGCCACCACTACGACTGCTACCACAACAGCAGCTGCCACCACGACGACAGCCGCTGCCACCACAACTGCAGCTGCCACCACGACAACAGCCGCTGCCACCACTACTGCAGCCCCTGCAACCATAACTAAGGATGCCACTACGACAGCCCCTGCCACCACAACTGGAGACACCACTAAGACAACTCATGCCACCACAACTTTAACCGCTACCAACACAGCAGCCACTGCAATCACAAGTGCAGCTGCTACCACAACTGCAGCGGCAGTAACGACAGACCCTGCCACCACAAATGCAGATGCCATTACGACTCCTACCACAACTGCAGCTTCCACTACGACAGCCTCTGCCACCATAGCAACAGCAGCCGCCACCACAACTGGAGACACCACTACAACTACAGCAGCCACTACAACAGTAGATACTGCCACCACAACTCCAGCTGGTACCACAAGAGCAGCAGCTGCAACCACAACTGTAGCCACTACCAGAACAGCAGCCACTGCAACCACAAGTGCAGCTGCCACCACAACTGCAGCTGCCACTACGATAACAGCCGCTACCACCACAACTGCAGACACCACTAAGACAACCACTGACACCACGACAGCAGCCGCTGCCACCACTACTGCAGCCCCTGCCACCGTAACTAAGGACGCCACTATGACAGCCCCTGCCACCACAACTGGAGACACCACTAAGACAACTCATGCCACCACAACTTTAGCCGCTACCACAACAGCAGCCACAGCAACCACAAATGCAGCTACTACCACAACTGCAGCTGCCACTATGACGACAGCCGCTGCAACCACAACTGCAGCTGCCACCACAACAACAGCCGCTGCCACCACTACTGAAGTCCCTGCCACCATAACTAAGGATGCCACTACGACAGCCCTTGCCACCACAACTGGAGACACCACTAAGACAACTCATGCCACCACTACTTCAGCCTCTACCAACACAGCAGCCACTGCAATCACAAGTGTAGCTGCTACCACAACTGCAGCTGCAATAACGACAGACCCTGCCACCTCAAATGCAGACGCCACTACGATTCCTACCACAACTGCAGCTTCCACTACGACAGCCCCTGCCACCATAGCAACAGCAGTCACCAGCACAACTGTAGATGCCACTACAACTACAGCAGCCACTACAACAGCAGCCGCTGCCACCACAACTTCAGCTGGTACCACAAGAGTAGCCCCTGCTACCACAACTGCAGCCACATATACGACAGCCCCTGCCACCACAGCAACAGCAGCAGCCACCACAACTGTAGCCGCCACTACAACTACAGCAGCCACTACAACAGTAGCAATTGCAACCACAACTCCAGCTGGTACCACAAGAGCAGCAGCTGCAACCACAACTGCAGCCGCAATGACGACAGTCATGGGCACCACAACAACAGCTGCCACTACCACAACACCTCCTGCCACCACAACTTTAGCCGCTACCAGAACAGCAGCCACTGCAACCACAAGTACAGCTGCTACATCAACTGCAGCTGCCACTATGATAACAGCTTCTGCCACTACAACTGCAGCTGCCACTATAACAACAGCTGCTACCGCCACAACTAAAGACACCAATAAGACAACCCCTGCAACCACAAATTTAGCCACTACAAGAACAGCAGCAACTGCAACCACAAGTGCAGCTGCCAGTACAACTGCAGCTGCCACTACGACAACAACCCCTGTCACCATGACAGCAGCCACTGCCACCACTACTGCAGCCCCTGCCACCATAACTGTAGACGCCTCTACGACAGCCCCTGCCACCATAACTGGAGACAACACTAAGACAACCCATGACACCACAACTTTAGCCGCTACCACAACAGCAGCCACAGCAACCACAAATGCAGCTGCGACCACAACTGCAGCTGCCACTATGACGACAGCCGCTGCAACCACAACTGCAGCTGCCACCACAACAACAGCCGCTGCCACCACTACTGCAGCCCCTGCCACCACAACTAAGGATGCCATTACGACAGCCCCTGACACCACAACTGGAGACACCACTAAGACAACTCATGCCACCACTACTTCAGCCTCTACCAACACAGCAGCCACTGCAATCACAAGTGTAGCTGCTACCACAACTGCAGCTGCGATAACGACAGACCCTGCCACCACAAATGCAGATGCCACTACGACTCCTACCACAACTACAGCTTCCACTACGACAGCCTCTGCCACCATAGCAACAGCAGTCACCAGCACAACTGTGGCTGCCACTACAACTACAGCAGCCACTACAACAGCAGTCGCTGCCACCACAACTCCAGCTGGTACCACAAGAGCAGCAGCTGCAACCACAACTGCATTTGCCACCACTACGACTGCTACCACAACAGCAGCTGCCACCACGACGACAGCCGCTGCCACCACAACTGCAGCTGCCACCACGACAACAGCCGCTGCCACCACTACTGCAGCCCCTGCAACCATAACTAAGGATGCCACTACGACAGCCCCTGCCACCACAACTGGAGACACCACTAAGACAACTCATGCCACCACAACTTTAACCGCTACCAACACAGCAGCCACTGCAATCACAAGTGCAGCTGCTACCACAACTGCAGCGGCAGTAACGACAGACCCTGCCACCACAAATGCAGATGCCATTACGACTCCTACCACAACTGCAGCTTCCACTACGACAGCCTCTGCCACCATAGCAACAGCAGCCGCCACCACAACTGGAGACACCACTACAACTACAGCAGCCACTACAACAGTAGATACTGCCACCACAACTCCAGCTGGTACCACAAGAGCAGCAGCTGCAACCACAACTGTAGCCACTACCAGAACAGCAGCCACTGCAACCACAAGTGCAGCTGCCACCACAACTGCAGCTGCCACTACGATAACAGCCGCTACCACCACAACTGCAGACACCACTAAGACAACCACTGACACCACGACAGCAGCCGCTGCCACCACTACTGCAGCCCCTGCCACCGTAACTAAGGACGCCACTACGACAGCCCCTGCCACCACAACTGGAGACACCACTAAGACAACTCATGCCACCACAACTTTAGCCGCTACCACAACAGCAGCCACAGCAACCACAAATGCAGCTACTACCACAACTGCAGCTGCCACTATGACGACAGCCGCTGCCACCACTACTGAAGTCCCTGCCACCATAACTAAGGATGCCACTACGACAGCCCCTGCCACCACAACTGGAGACACCACTAAGACAACTCATGCCACCACTACTTCAGCCTCTACCAACACAGCAGCCACTGCAATCTCAAGTGTAGCTGCTACCACAACTGCAGCTGCAATAACGACAGACCCTGCCACCTCAAATGCAGACGCCACTACGATTCCTACCACAACTGCAGCTTCCACTACGACAGCCCCTGCCACCATAGCAACAGCAGTCACCAGCACAACTGTAGATGCCACTACAACTACAGCAGCCACTACAACAGCAGCCGCTGCCACCACAACTTCAGCTGGTACCACAAGAGTAGCATCTGCAACCACAACTGCATTTGCCACCACTATGACTGCCACCACAACTGCAGCTGCCACCATGACGACAGCCGCTGCCACCACAACTGCAGCTGCCACCACGACGACAGCCGCTGCCACCACTACTGCAGCCCCTGCCACCATAACTGCAGACGTCACTACGACAGCCCCTGCTACCACAACTGCAGCCACATATACGACAGCCGCTGCCACCACAGCAACAGCAGCAGCCACCACAACTGTAGCCGCCACTACAACTACAGCAGCCACTACAACAGTAGCAATTGCAACCACAACTCCAGCTGGTACCACAAGAGCAGCAGCTGCAACCACAACTGCAGCCGCAATGACGACAGTCATGGGCACCACAACAACAGCTGCCACTACCACAACACCTCCTGCCACCACAACTTTAGCCGCTACCAGAACAGCAGCCACTGCAACCACAAGTGCAGCTGCTACATCAACTGCAGCTGCCACTATGATAACAGCTTCTGCCACTACAAATGCAGCTGCCACTATAACAACAGCTGCTACCGCCACAACTAAAGACACCAATAAGACAACCCCTGCAACCACAAATTTAGCCACTACAAGAACAGCAGCAACTGCAACCACAAGTGCAGCTGCCAGTACAACTGCAGCTGCCACTACGACAACAACCCCTGTCACCATGACAGCAGCCACTGCCACCACTACTGCAGCCCCTGCCACCATAACTGTAGACGCCTCTACGACAGCCCCTGCCACCATAACTGGAGACAACACTAAGACAACCCATGACACCACAACTTTAGCCGCTACCACAACAGCAGCCACAGCAACCACAAATGCAGCTGCGACCACAACTGCAGCTGCCACTATGACGACAGCCGCTGCAACCACAACTGCAGCTGCCACCACAACAACAGCCGCTGCCACCACTACTGCAGCCCCTGCCACCACAACTAAGGATGCCATTACGACAGCCCCTGACACCACAACTGGAGACACCACTAAGACAACTCATGCCACCACTACTTCAGCCTCTACCAACACAGCAGCCACTGCAATCACAAGTGTAGCTGCTACCACAACTGCAGCTGCAATAACGACAGACCCTGCCACCACAAATGCAGATGCCACTACGACTCCTACCACAACTACAGCTTCCACTACGACAGCCTCTGCCACCATAGCAACAGCAGTCACCAGTACAACTGTGGCTGCCACTACAACTACAGCAGCCACTACAACAGCAGTCGCTGCCACCACAACTCCAGCTGCTACCACAAGAGCAGCAGCTGCAACCACAACTGCATTTGCCACCACTACGACTGCTACCACAACAGCAGCTGCCACCACGACGACAGCCGCTGCCACCACAACTGCAGCTGCCACCACGACAACAGCCGCTGCCACCACTACTGCAGCCCCTGCCACCATAACTAAGGATGCCACTACGACAGCCCCTGTCACCACAACTGGAGACACCACTAAGACAACTCATGCCACCACAACTTTAACCGCTACCAACACAGCAGCCACTGCAATCACAAGTGCAGCTGCTACCACAACTGCAGCGGCAGTAACGACAGACCCTGCCACCACAAATGCAGATGCCACTACGACTCCTACCACAACTGCAGCTTCCACTACGACAGCCTCTGCCACCATAGCAACAGCAGCCGCCACCACAACTGGAGACACCACTACAACTACAGCAGCCACTACAACAGTAGCAACTGCCACCACAACTCCAGCTGGTACCACAAGAGCAGCAGCTGCAACCACAACTGTAGCCGCTATCAGAACAGCAGCCACTGCAACCACAACTGCAGCTGCCACTACGACAACAGCCACGACCATCACAAATGCAGACACCACCAAGACCTCACCTGCCACCACAACTTTAGCTGCTTCCACAACATCAGCCACTGCAACCACAAGTGCAGCTGCTACCACAAGTGCAGCTGCTACCACAAGTGCAGCTGCTACCACAACTGCAGCTGCCCCTACGACAACAGTCGCTGTCACCGCAACTGAAGCTGCCACCACAACTACAGCTACCGCCACGACAACATCCACTTACACCCCTACTGCATCCCCTGCCACCGTAACTAAGGATGCCCCTACAACAGCCCCTGCCACCACAACTGCAGACACCACCAAGACAACCCCTGTCACCACAACTTTTGCCGCTACCACAACTGCAGCTGCCACTACGCAGATCTCTGCCACCACAGCAACAGCAGCCACCAGCACAACTGTAGCCGCCACTACGACTAAAGCAGCCACTACAACAGCAGCCACTGCCACTACAACTCCAGCTGGTACCACAAGAGCAGCAGCTGCAACCACAACTGCAGCCGCCACTACAACATTTGATGCCACCACAACTGCAGCCGCCACTATGACTGCTGACAGAACTGCAGCTGCCACTACGACAACAGCCACTACCACCACAACTGCAGACACCGCTAAGATACCCCCTTTCACCACAACTTTAGTCACTACCACAACAGCAGCCACTGCAACGACAACTGCAGCTGCCACTGCAGCAACAACTGCAGCTGCCACTGCAATGACAACTGCAGCTGCCACTATGATGACAACAGCGACGACCATCACAAATGCAGACACCACTACGACAGCCCCTGCCACCACAACTATAGCTGCCACTACGACAACACCCGCTACCACTACAAAGACAACCTCTGCCACCACAACTTTAGCAGCTACCACAACATCAGCCACTGCTACCACAACTGCAGCTACCCCTACAACGACAGCCACTGCCACCACAACTGCAGCTTACACCACTACTGTAGCCCCTGCCACCGTAACTAAGGACCCCACTACGACAGCCCCTGCCACCACAACTGCAGACACAACTAAGATAACCCCTGCCACCACAACTTTAGCCACTACCACAACAGCAGCCACAACAATCACAAGTGCAGCTGCTACCACAACAGAAGCCACTGCAATCAAAAGTGCAGCTGCGACCACAACTGCAGCTGCCCCTACGACAACAGTCGCTGCCACCGCAACTGAAGCTGCCACCACAACTACAGCTACCGCCACGACAACATCCACTTACACCACTACTGCAGCCCCTGCCACCGTAACTAAGGATGCCACCACAACTGCAGACACCACCAAGACAACCCCTGTCACCACAACTTTTGCCGCTACCACAACAGCAGCCAGTGCAACCACAACTGCAGCTGCTACCACAACTGCAGCTGCCACTATGATGACAACTGCAGCTACCACCAGTGCAGCTACTACCACAACTGCAGCTGCCCCTACGACAACAGTCGCTGCCACCGCAACTGAAGCTGCCACCACAACTACAGCTACCGCCACGACAACATCCACTTACACCACTACTGCAGCCCCTGCCACCGTAACTAAGGATGCCACTACAACAGCCCCTGCCACCACAACTGCAGACACCACCAAGATAACCCCTGTCACCACAACTTTTGCCGCTACCACAACAGCAGCTGCCACTACGCAGTTCTCTGCCACCACAGCAACAGCAGCCACCAGCACAACTGTAGCCGCCACTACGACTAAAGCAGCCACTACAACAGCAGCCACTGCCACCACAACTCCAGCTGGTACCACAAGAGCAGCAGCTGCAACCACAACTGCAGCCGCCACTACAACATTCGATGCCACCACAACTGCAGCTGCCACTATGACTGCTGACAGAACTGCAGCTGCCACTACGACAACAGCCACTACCACCACAACAGCAGACACCGCTAAGACAACCCCTTTCACCACAACTTTAGTCGCTACCACAACAGCAGCCACTGCAACGACAACTGCAGCTGCCACTGCAGCAACAACTGCAGCTGCCACTGCAATGACAACTGCAGCTGCCACTATGACGACAACAGCCACGACCATCACAAATGTACACACCACTACAACAGCCCCTGCCACCACAACTATAGCTGCCACTACGACAACACCCGCTACCACCACAAAGACAACCTCTGCCACCACAACTTTAGCAGCTACCACAACATCAGCCACTGCTACCACAACTGCAGCTACCCCTACAACGACAGCCACTGCCACCACAACTGCAGCTTACACCACTACTGTAGCCCCTGCCACCGTAACTAAGGGCCCCACTACGACAGCCCCTGCCACCACAACTGCAGACACAACTAAGATAACCCCTGCCACCACAACTTTAGCCACTACCACAAAAGCAGCCACTGCAATCAAAAGTGCAGCTGCTACCACAACAGCAGCTGCCACTACGACAACAGCCACGACCATCACAAATACAGACACCACCACGACCTCACCTGCCACCACAACCTTAGCTGCTTCCACAACATCAGCCACTGCAACCACAAGTGCAGCTGCTACCACAACTGCAGCTGCCCCTACGACAACAGTCGCTGCCACCGCAACTGAAGCTGCCACCACAACTACAGCTACCGCCACGACAACATCCACTTACACCAATTCTGCAGCCCCTTCCCCCGTAACTAAGGTTGCCACCACAACTGCAGACACCACCAAGACAACCCCTGTCACCACAACTTTTGCCGCTACCACAACAGCAGCCAGTGCAACCACAACTGCAGCTGCTACCACAACTGCAGCTGCCACTATGACGACAACTGCAGCTGCCACTACAACTGCAGCTGCCACTACAACTGCAGCTGCCACGACGACTTCAGCCACTACCACCATAACTGCAGACCTCACTAACACAACCTCTGCCACCACGACAACAGCCGCTGCCACCACTACTGCAGCACCTCCCACCGTAGCTGTAGACGCCGCTAAGACAGCCCCTGCCACCACAGCTGCAGCTGCAATTACGACAGACCCTGCCACCACAACTGCTAACGCCAATGTGACTACTACCACAACTGCAGCTTCCACTACGCAGTTCTCTGCCACCACAGCAACAGCAGCCACCAGGACAACTGTAGCCGCCACTACGACGAAAGCAGCCACTACAACAGCAGCCACTGCCACCACAACTCCAGCTGGTACCACAAGAGCAGCAGCTGCAACCACAACTGCAGCCGCCACTGCAACATTCTATGCCACCACAACTGCAGCTGCCACTATGACTGCTAACAGAACTGCAGCTGCCACTACGACAACAGCCACTACCACCACAACTGCAGACACTGCTAAGACAACCCCTTTTACCACAACTTTAGTCGCTACCACAACAGCAGCCACTGCAATGACAACTGCAGCTGCCACTATGACGACAACAGCCACGACCATCACAAATGCAGACACCACTTCGACAGCCCCTGCCACCACAACTATAGCTGCCATTACGACAACACCCGCTACCACCAAAAAGACAACCTCTGCCACCACAACTTTAGCAGCTACCACAACATCAGCCACTGCTACCACATCTGCAGCTGCCCCTACAACGACAGCCACTGCCACCACAACAGCCGCTGCCAACACTACTGCAGCCCCTGCCACCGTAACTAAGGGCCCCACTACGACAGCCCCTGCCACCACAACTGCAGACACAATTAAGATAACCCCTGCCACCATAACTTTAGCCACTACCACAACAGCAGCCACAACAATCAAAAGTGCAGCTGCTACCACAACAGCAGCTGCCACTACGACAACAGCCACGACCATCACAAATGCAGACACCATCAAGACCTCACCTGCCACCACAACTTTAGCTGCTTCCACAACATCAGCCACTGCAACCACAAGTGCAGCTGCTACCACAAGTGCAGCTGCTACCACAACTGCAGCTGCCCCTACGACAACAGTCGCTGCCATCGCAACTGAAGCTGCCACCACAACTACAGCTACCGCCACGACAACATCCACTTACACCACTACTGCAGCCCCTGCCACCGTAACTAAGGATGCCACTACAACAGCCCCTGCCACCACAACTGCAGACACCACCAAGACAACCCCTGTTACCACAACTTCTGCCGCTACCACAACAGCAGCTGCCACTACGCAGTTCTCTGCCACCACAGCAACAGCAGCCACCAGGACAACTGTAGCCGCCACTACGACTAAAGCAGCCACTGAAACAGCAGCCACTGCCACCACAACTCCAGCTAGTACCACAAGAGCAGCAGCTGCAACCACAACTGCAGCCGCCACTACAACATTCGATGCCACCACAACTGCAGCCGCCACTATGACTGCTAACAGAACTGCAGCTGCCACTACGACAACAGCCACTACCACCACAACTGCAGACACCGCTAAGACAACCCCTTTCACCACAACTTTAGTCGCTACCACAACAGCAGCCACTGCAATGACAACTACAGCAGCCACTGCAACGACAACTGCAGCTGCCACTACGACAACAGCCACTTTCATCACAAATGCAGACACCACTACGACAGCCCCTGCCACCACAACTATAGCTGCCACTACGACAACACCCGCTACCACCACAAAGACAACCTCTGCCACCAAAACTTTAGCAGCTACCACAACATCAGCCACTGCTACCACAACTGCAGCTGACCCTACAACGACAGCCACTGCCACCACAACTGCAGCTTACACCACTACTGCAGCCCCTGCCACCGTAACTAAGGGCCCCACTACGACAGTCCCTGCCACCACAACTGCAGACATAACTAAGACATCCCCTGCCACCACAACTTTAGCTACTACCACAACTGCATCTGCCACTATGACAACAGCTTCTACCACCACAAATGCAGACACCACTAATGCAACCCCTGCCACCACAACCTTAGCCGCTTCCGCAACATCAGCCACAACTGCAGCTGCTACCACAACTGCAGCTGCCTCCAAGACAACATCCGCTTACACCACTACTGCAGCCCTTGCCACCGTAACTAAGGACACATGACAACAGCCCCTGCCACCACAAATGCAGACACCACTAAGACAACCCAGACCACCACAACTTTAGCCGCTACCACAACAGCAGCCACTGCAATCAAGTGCAGCTGCTACTAAGACATCAGCCGGTACCACCACAACCGAAGCTGTCACTATGACGACAGCCACTGCCACCACAACTGCAGACACCACTATGGCAACCCCTGCCACCACAACTTTAGCCACTTCCATAACATTAGCCACAGCTACCACAACTGCTGCTGCCACTTCGACAACAGTCACTACCAGCACAAATGCAGACACCACTACGACAACCCCTGCCACCACAACTGGAACCACCACTTCACAGCCGCTGCCATCACAATTGCAGCTTCCACTATGACAGCAGCAGATGCCACCACATCTGGTGTCACCGGAATGTAAACGCCACAACTGCCACTACGGCAGCCTCTGCCACCACAACTTCAACCGCTACAACAACAGCCGCCTCTGCCACCACAACTGTAGCCGCCACTATGACAGGCCATGTCACCACAATTGGATCCGCCACTACGATAGTCGGTGCCATCCCAACTGCAACTTCCAGTATTACAGCAGCCGCTGCAACCACAACTGAGGTAACCACATCTGCAACAGCCACCATAACTGCTGCTGCCACTAGGACAACAGCTGCTGCAACCACATCTGCAGTTGCTGCCAACATAACTATAGCCGCCACTATGACATCCGCTGACACTACAACTCCAGCTGCCACCACAACTGCAACCACCACTACGACAGGCCCTGCCTTACAACTTCAGCCGCTACCAAAACAATCGCCACTGCCACTTCGACAACCCTTGCCACCATAACTTTAGCTGCCACTATGAAAGGTTCTGCCACCACAGCTGCAGCTGGTAACTGAACTGCAGCTGCCACTATGACAACAGCTGCTGCCGCTACGACAGCCCTTGCCACCATAACTGCAGCTGCCAGTACGGAAGCTACTGCCACCACAACTGCAGCTGTCACTACTACTGCCACTACCATAACTGTAGCTGCAGCCGTTACTACCACTGCCATTGCCACCACAACTGCAACTCCCAATATGAAAGCAGACGCTGCCACCACAACTGTAGCTGCCACCACAACTGTAGCCACCACTACAACAGCCCCTGCTACCACAACTGTAGCCACCATCAATACAACTGTAGACGTCAAAACGACAGCCCCTGCCAGAACAACTTCAGCCACTACAACAATGGCATCTACCACTATGATAGCCCCGATTGGCCCAAGCAAGTATCTTCTTATTATTGGAGTCCTTTAGTAGTGGTTTCTTTGCAGCAGTTCGACCATGAAGGCCTGATTCACGCAGTGTCCTCTGAACAGTTGATGTTGAGATGTGTCTGTTACTTGAACTCAGTGAAGCATTTATTTGGACTGCAATTTGAGGTACAGTTAACTCTAATGAACTTATCCTCTTCAGCAGAGGTAACTCTGGGTCTTCCTTTCATGTGGCGGTCCTCATGAGAGCCATTTTCATCTTAGTGCTTGATGGTTTTTGCGAATGCACTTGAAGAAACTTTCAAAGTTCTTGAAATTTTCTGGATTGACTGACCTTCATGTCTTAAAGGAATGATGGACTGTCGTTTCGCTTTGCTATTTTCAGCTGTTCTTGCCATAATATGGACTTGGTATTTTACCAAATAGGGCTATCTTCTGTATACCACCCTTACCTTGTCACAACAGAACTGATTGTCTCAAACGCATTCATTTGTGGAATTCTTTCCTTCTTAACTTTTAACAAGGAAAACCTGTTAATTGAAATGCATTCCACCTCATTAAGCTGGTTGAGAGAATTCCAAGAGTGTTCAAAGCTGTCATCAAGGCAAAGGGTGGCTACTTTGATGAAAGTGTAAAATATATTTTGATTTGTTTAATACTTTTTTGGTTACCACATGATTCTGTGTTATTTCATAGTTTTGATGTCTTCACTATTATTCTACAATGTAGAAAATAGGAAAAAATAAAGAAACCCTGGAATGAGTACTATATGTGTCCAAACTTTTGACTGGTACTGTATTTTACATACAGTACATCGATTACCAACTGGGCTCATTTTGACCGCAAGAAAAAGCTATTGGAAAAAAATATCAACTTAGTTCTTGTCAAAACATCATTAGAGATATACCATCATTTGATTACAGTATTATTTAGATTTTAGAATTTTGAAGAAAATATAAATGGTTTAATATTTGTGGTAAAAATGACTGCCGTTTAAATTAAAGGAGCAGGATATTATAGGAAGCAGTACATTTGAAATATACTTAATTTAATTGACAAAGTTATTTAACCAAAAATATGGCTTAGTTTTCTTTATTTACTTACTCCACAGCCATCATTAAATGCTTGAAGTTACTTTAAACCAAATGGTATAGCACCCAAAATAGCATAACAAGTTGCACATAAAGAATATTGGAGGATATTATAGGAATTCTGGTATTTATATAACATTTTCAGTAGAATAACACATTTTCACCAATACAGCACAGTGTACATTTAGAGGGTAGCTAGTTTCTGTACTACAGTTCTACCAAGTGTTCACACCGCTGACAGACTTTTATGAGCTGTTTTGACTGCAACTAAGAATATATCTAAGGTCATTTTGATTACGTGCACTGTCATACCTAGCTATAACGAGTTATAACCATAGGCGAGTACACAAGGTGCCCCATCTCTGCAAGTGATCTATCTATCTGGTCAAAATCACTGATACAGTTTCCCTTCACCCTATGATGATATGTATTACGTAATATTATGTCTCCAGAGAAACCTGGATTCAAATAAAGGTCCTATTAATCAAATTACTATAGACGGAAGTAGATGTTTTTGTCTCGGGTCAAAATGACCCCAAAGGACTTGGAACTTTTTTAAAGTCTATATTGATACAGAAACACAGAACAAGTTGATTGACAAAGTCATGAAGAATTTGAAGAATTTAATAAACCACTATGATAAAAAAATATGCCTCTCGAGTCACAATGACCCCAGTCCATAGCTTGAGGGGTAACATTAATACATTTTTCCTTTCCACTGCAAGTGAATGCAACACTGATGGCTACTGGTGTGCATCATGTAATTTTAACAACCAATGCATATTTCACAATTTCACAACAATCTAAAAAAAGCATACTGTAACTTGACACCATTTATAAAGGCTGTAAACCTAAGGCTTTTATACTCTTCACCAGCTATGTAAGTTAATGCCCTTATCAGGTGTTTTGTTATAATTTTATGTTTTATGTTTATGTTGATTCAAGACATAGATTCTATATTTAACAACATGGCATAATATTGTATATCATTATAATCACTACCAGGAATATAGATAATTTAATTTCTTTTGAAAATAAAATATATAAATGAACATTTTTGCTAATATTTTACAAAGATTATGTATTTTACAAACCTGGCTAAATTGGTTGCGTTACCTGCATAACTATAATCATATTTGAGTTATCATTGTGCATATTCCACCTATTATTGGAAGAGTTGTGGCAATGTCAGACCAATCCAAATAAAATCAATGGAGCTGGTTGGCGGCCATATTTCTAGCTTCATGTCAAATTTGGTGCACTCATTGTGAAGACGTTTAGCAAAAATGGGTGACCTGTACCTCTTTGCTGGATGTAATTCATTCCTGTAGGATTTCATACAGGGGGCAGGTTTCACATCAAATGTATTGATGTTAACACAAGGTAACACTTTATTTGGATAGTCCATCTGTAGATGCTCTACAGACTATCAGTAATATGTCAACTGCATGTCTGTAGTTCATCTACAGATGTTAGACTAACTGTAGACTATCAGCAGCATTACAACCACATATCTTTAGACTTTCAGTAGCATCTCAACAGTATATCTCAACATTTTCAACAAGGTAGTCTATAGTCCATCTATAGATGCTCTACAAACCCTCTGTAAACTATCAGCAGAATTTCAACACCATATCTGTAGTCATATTTCAACAGTACATCCCCTCGCTTTTACAATGCCAAGCCCAGCTATAGATGATTAACAAACAAACAGGAGACTATCAGCAGCAACTCAACTGCGAATCAGTAACTTCATCATTCTAGTGTTCTATCTGTAGATATGCTTTTGGACTATCCAAATAAAGTGAAACACAAGTTGATTTTAGTTGATGGTCTTCACACTATATATTTCACATTCAAATATGTATCAACTGATGAGCATGTTCAGTGCATTCACTAACACTCCAGTAATCCTTAGAAATCCTTAGATCAAAGAAAGCCTGCAGGTCCTGATCTTTTGGATCCCTGCTTTTTAAATCTGGCAGCTGATTTCATAGCTGAACCACTTACATAGCTGTTCAATCTAACCCTGGAATGTAATGAAATTCCAAAGATCTGGAAATCAGCGTTTGTCCTACCACTTTTAAAAGGGGGAGATCCAACTATTTTAAATAATTATAGGTCAATCTCGAAGCTGTCACCCCTGGTGAAAATACTTGAAACCCTTGTAAGTGAACAGCTAAAAGAGTTTTTATTTACTAACTCTATTTGATCAATGTACCAATCGGGCTTCAGGAAGAAGCATAGCACAATTACAGCAGCCATGAAGGTTTTAAATGATATCACTGAAGCCCTTGACAAAAAACATCACTTTGTCTCACTTTTTATTGATCTCTCTAAGGCTTTTGATACAGTTGATCATGCTATACCAAGGCAGAGATTGTTGAGTGTAGGTCGTTCGGAGCATGCAGTTGCATGGTTTTCTAACTATCTGTCTGATAGAACTCAGTGCACTCAATTTGATGGGCTTATGTCTGTTAAATTGTCTGTCCTTAATGGTGTGCCCCAATGCTCTGTACTTGGTCCTCTCTTATTCACTATTTATATAAATGATTTATACAAAAATGTCCAAAATGCACAACTTCATTTTTATGCTGATGATACTGTTATTTAGTGTTGTGCCTCGTCTCTTACAAAAGCTTTCCAGAACTTGCAAAATGCTTTTTATACTGTTCAACATACCTTGTGTCAATTGAAGCTTATCCTCAATACTGACAAAACCAAACTAATGGTGTTTTCTAATGCAAGAAATAGACCTCTGAACCTTTCACCTATTACTACCTGTCAGGGCAAGGAGATTAAGGTTGTAACTTCATATAAATATCTTGGAATTCTAATTGATGAAGGCCTCTCTTTTAAATTGCATATTCAAACTTACAAAAAATTGAAGCTGAAATTGGGATTTTATTTTAGGAATAAGGCCTGTTTTTCTTTTGAAGCCAGAAGGAGGCTAGTATCAGCTACATTTATGCCTTTACTAGACTATGGGGATATTTTATATATGAATGCTTCCACTCAGTGTTTGAGATCAATTGACACTCTTTACCATGGCACTTTGAGATTTATTTTAAACTGCAAAACCCTTACGCACCACTGCACTTTGTATACCAGGGTTGGCTGGCCTTCTCTAGTCACTCGTAGGCTCAGTCACTGGTATACTTTTATTTACAAAGCCATTTTGGGTTTACTACCTTTTTATTTGGCCATTTTTATTGTTCAGAAATGTGGTGGGTACTCTCTTTGTTCGCTGGACTTTATCCTGCTAACTGTTCCAAATGTCCGAACTGAATTTGGTAAAAGGGCTTTCATGTACTCGCCATCGTCTTGGAACACCTTACAAAATACTTTTAAACTGGAAGAACTTGTCCCGATAAATAATCCCCTGTAGATATGCATTGGGACAATCTAAATAAAGTGAAAGACTGTTTAATGAGAAATAAATCAAGAGGGAAACAAACAAACAATCACTATGCTTATTAAACTTGTCTTATTTATTGGTGATGAAGAAACACATCAGAGGCATAATGTTAAAATCTATATTTTAATGAACAAAAATCACAATATTGTCTATCAACATTTTTTGCCTAATGATGTAAGGCTGCTAGTGCAATTTGGGCAGTTGCCCGAGGAGATAGTGCGCGAGAGAAACATTGCAGCACCAATGTAGTTTAATTCAACCAACACAAAGTTTTAGTATATCGTGCAACACTACTGTAAATGTGCTCTTGAAAAGTGTGTGTGCCTCTGCAACACTTTTCAAGGGGCATGTGTACGGTAGTGTTGCATGATATACCAAAACTTCAGTAGTATCCCGATACCATAATTTGACAAAATTGTAAATATATGATTTTTTTAGTACCAGTAGAAAGGTACTGTTGTCCTGAAACAAGGAAAACAAGTTTGCCCGCTTATCTTAGTTGGAAGATAAGTAACTCCCTCTTTCTCTTCATCTCTGTGACCTTTACTTGACCCACAGTCTTTTCTGTGCCTAATGTTGCCAGATCTGTGAGTTTACAGAAAGGCAACACCTGTCTGTCTGCTATGAAGAGCTCAGCAATGGGAGTGGACAACCGCCTTTCGGAAAGCCACGGTCATATTGTAGCTCCTCTTCTTAAGGTTCAGCAGCCTGGTATCTGGTGACAACGTCTTTGATGATGCACACAGAAGAAATAGATCAGAATAAAAAAAGCAAAGCACATTTTCCATGTCATCAAAATCAAATCAAATGAAAATCAAATAAAGTTTTATTGGTCGCATACACATGGTTAGCAATGTTAATGAGAGTGTAGCGAAATGTTAGTGCTTCTAGTTCCAACAGTGTGGTAATATCTAACAAGTACTCTAACAATTCCCAACAACTACCTAATACACACAAATGTAAAGGGGTGAATGAGAATATGTACATATAAAGTTTATGGATGAGCGATGGCCGAGAGGCATAGGCAAGCTGCAGTAGAGGGTATAAAATACAGTATATACATGTGATATGAGTAATGTAATATACAATTGAAGTCGGAAGTTTACATACACCTTAGCCAAATACATTTAAACTCAGTTTTTCACAATTCCTAACATTTAATCCTAGTAGAAATTCCCTGTCTTAGGTCAGTTAGATCACCACTTTATTTTAAGAATGTGAAATGTCAGAATAATAGTAGAGAGATGTCACATTCTGACCTTAGTTCCTTTGTTTTGTCTTTTGTTTAAGTTGTTCAGGGCGTGAGTTGGGTGGGTAATCTATGTTTTCTATTTCTGTGTTGGTTTTCTGTGTTTGGCCTGATATGGTTCTCAATCAGAGGCAGCTGTCAATCGTTGTCCCTGATTGGGAACCATATTTAGTTAGCCTGTTTTCTGTTGGGTTTTGTGGGTGATTGTTTTCAGTCTTTGTGTGTCTGCACCAGATAGAACTGTTTCGGTTTTCACTTTGTTGTTTTTGTATTTGAAGTGTTCAGTTTTGGATTTATTAAATAAGATGAACACTAACTACGCTGCGCTTTGGTCCTCTCCTTCTACCGACGACAACCGTTACAAGATAATTATTTATTTTAGCTTTTATTTATTTCATCACATTCCCAGTGGGTCAGAAGTTTACATGTTCAATTTTATGCAGATGATACTGTTCTTTATTCAAGTGGTAGTAGTTTATCTTTAGCTTTTGAAAATGCCCAAAGAGCATTTAACATCATACAACAGAATCTGTATGATTTAAAGCTGGTTCTAAATTCGGGTAAAACAAAATGCATGGTATTTTCAAATGCCAGGCATGTTACTAATCATGTCATTGCTACATTGGCTGGACATACTATAGAGCAAGTTAAAGTGTACAAATATTTGGGTGTGTGGATTGATGATAAGATGAGCTTCCCTGCGCATGTAGAGAACTTGATTAGGAAGCTCAAGCTGAGAATAGGTTTTTATTACCGGCATAAGGCTTGTTTTTCTTTTGAGGCCAGGAAGGAGCTGGTACGATGTACACCACTGGCGGTTTTAGATTTTAGTGATGTTATATACACTGCTCAAAAAAATAAAGGGAACACTTAAACAACACAATGTAACTCCAAGTCAATCACACTTCTGTGAAATCAAACTGTCCACTTAGGAAGCAACACTGATTGACAATAAATTTCACATGCTGTTGTGCAAATGGAATAGACAAAAGGTGGAAATTATAGGCAATTAGCAAGACACACCCAAAAAAGGAGTGATTCTGCAGGTGGTGACCATAGACCACTTCTCAGTTCCTATGCTTCCTGGCTGATGTTTTGGTCACTTTTGAATGCTGGCGGTGCTCTCACTCTAGTGGTAGCATGAGACGGAGTCTACAACCCACACAAGTGGCTCAGGTAGTGCAGTTCATCCAGGATGGCACATCAATGCGAGCTGTGGCAAAAAGGTTTGCTGTGTCTGTCAGCGTAGTGTCCAGAGCATGGAGGCGCTACCAGGAGACGGGCCAGTACATCAGGAGACGTGGAGGAGGCCGTAGGAGGGCAACAACCCAGCAGCAGGACCGCTACCTCCGCCTTTGTGCAAGGAGGTGCACTGCCAGCGCCCTGCAAAATTACCTCCAGCAGGCCACAAATGTGAATTCTTTTACTTTTTTTTTTACATTGAACAAATTCCTGGTTCATCGGCTTAATTTTCACTTGAGCTGCAACAGTATAAAAAACATAGTTAAGGGAAAAATATCGAAGGGGTTTATCATGGCAGACACTATAGGTTTATGTGGCATACACTACATGACCAAAAGTATGTGGACACCTGGTCATCAAACATCTCATTCCAAAATCATTGCCATTAATATGATTAATATATGAATATAACAGCTTCCACTAATCTGGGAAGGCTTTCCACTAGATGTTGGAACATTGCTGTCCATTCAGCCACAAGCATTAGTAAGGAGCGGCACTGATGTAGGGTGATTAGGCCTGGCTCGCAGTCGGCGTTCCAATTCAACCCAAATGTGTTCGATGGGGTTGAGGTCAGGCCTCTGTGCAGGCCAGTCAAGTTCTTCCACTCCGATCTCGACAAACCATTCATGTTTGGACCTCGCTTTTTGCATGGGGCCATTGTCATGCCGAAACAGGAAAGGGCCTTCCCCAAACTGTTGCCACAAAGTTAGAATGTAATTGTATACTGTAGCGTTAAGATTTCCCTTCACTGGAACTAAGGGGCCTAGCCCCAACCATGGAAAACATCCCCAGACCATTATTCCTCCTCCACCAAACTTTACAGTTGGCACTATGCATTCCGGCAGGTAGCGTTCTCCTGGCATCGGCCAAACCCAGATTAGTCCGTCAGACTGCCAGATGGTAAAGCGTTATTCATCACTCCAGAGAACGCGTTTCCACTGCTCCAGAGTCCAATGACGGCAAGCTTTACACCACTCTAGCCGATGCTTGTCATTGCACATGGTCATCTTAGGCTTGTGTACGGCTGCTTGCCCATGGAAACTCCTTTCATGGACCTTAATGAAAATCACCAGTAGCCCTTCCTGCAGCCAAATGAGCTAGTGGCCTCATGGGTGGAAAGTTATTAATATTTTTCATAGATAATAAACATTGTTTAAAAAAAACTGCAGAAAATCAGGTGTTTCTATGTTAAGCAGTTTTGTCGTGTTTCAGTCTTCTGTGATGTATATCAAGTTTAATATTGGGATGCAAACTCAAAATAGAATCCATTTCAACTCTATATCTGACAGGTGTTTTCTTTTTTTTAAGCCCATAACCTTATACATTTGTTTCAAAGTAGATAGGTTTAAGACTACCAAAAAACACTTTGTGACGCTGGTTTAGCCCACTGCAGTAAAAGGTTCAACTTTGCCACCCCTAAGTGGACAAATGTGTGAAATTTGGCGCGCTGGCCCATGGAGTAACATAAGCAAGTTCTCTGTATTCTAAACCAGTGGTCACAAACTGGTCGAGGCATTCCTGTCAATCAACAAACATTTCGTTCCTATTTTTTTTAAATCGTTTCGCGCTTTTGCCAGTACTGTAGGTGCACTTGATGCAGCAGCCCTAGCGCCGGGAACGCAAAGTCTTACCTTTTTTAAACATTTCATGTGTCTGAAGGTAGTACTCCGCCTACCAGGCAGGCCCAGAGAGCAAATCAAGTACCCATGGGACTACCGCTGGCCAATCAGATAGCTCAGTTCACCGTGTTTATACAATTTCCTCGTACCACAGACTTTAAAAACAAATTGATCGCACAGTAAAGTTGCTACTGTGAGATTTGAAAGCTTTTAAAAACATGACTTTAGGGAGACAACGAATACAGCTGTTTTTACGAGTAAGTTAATGTTTACGTTGTTATTCAGCACTGTCAACACTTACTACTGCACAACCAGCACTGCAGCTGCAATGAAAGTGTTCCGATAAGCTTGCCGTGTGTGCTTTAATATCGGTGAATATTTCACTTTCTCTGGTTATAGGAGTAACAACATTAATTGGTGCATGAGGCAGAAATAATGCAGTTCGACCTGAGTTTCACCATCAGGGAAATAGTGATGAGTCGTTCGCGAACGAGTCGGCTCTTAGCTCTTGTAGGTTAACGTTGGGAGCCGTCTCGCATATCAGAAGAGCCGAATATATTAAAAAAAATATTTAAAAAATTAATATGTGAATAATCCAAATATTTAAATGAATAGAATTAACTAATTCAAAGAACGAAAAAATAAATTAAATAATATAGGCCTAAATGCTCAAGCGCACACACATTCGTTCTGACTGTCGGCTCAGACTAACAGCCTCACCTGTTGTTCCTGTCAATCAGACACGCAGTCTCAACCAATGAACCAAAGATGCGTGAGGGAGGGCCGAGCCAACTCACTCACAGTTACACACTTAGCAGCCGAGGAGAGAGAGGAAGGACAGCTGTGAAAACAACAGCTGGAAAATGAGTCGGAAGCCAAGTAGCATTTGGATGCATTTTAAAAATGTAGACAATGTTAGAGCACAGTGTAGAATTTGACAAAACTAAATCTCATATAAAGCCGGTTCTACGCACAACCTACACCAGCATATGCGAACTGTGCACCCAACTGTGAAGCTAGCTGTAGCGGAGCATCGAGAAACTAGCGGGCCTGCTAGTGATAGTGGTGGAGCCACTCCGTCAAGTAGGCCTACTCCGCGACCCACAGCAACGCAGTCTTCTATGGACCAGTTTATGCCAAAGTCTATGTCTGTAGCAAAACAAGGCCAAATTGATATTGCATTGCCTAAAATGATTGCTACCAATTTCCAACCATTTTCGATGGTGGAGGACAGCGGTTTTAGAAATAGCAATAGTCTAAATCCAATGTACGCAATTCCAAGCAGGAAAACCCTTTCAAAATCACTTATTCCACAACTGTACAAGAGCACACAGGCTTCAGTGCCGGAAAGAGTCCAAAAAGCTACTGCAGTTTGCCTTACCACTGACTGCTGGACATCAAGGGTAAACACTTCTTACATGTTGGTCACATGTCACTTCATTGAAGATTTCTCGATGTCTAGTTGTCTGCTGGACTGCTTTTGAGTTCAGCGACAGACACCTCAGAGAACTTGGCAGAGGAACTGTGAGAGTGGCCAGAGAATGGCAAGTGGTCTGTTGTTTTAGTGACAATGCAGCTAACATAACCAAAGCCATGAACATTTTTAAATGGACCCATCATCCATGTCATGCCCACACAATCAACCTGATTGTAAGAGACGCTCTGAAGGTGATGAAGCCCACTGTGGACAAAGTGAAAGCAGCTGTGGAATAGTAAAGTCTACACAACACCAGATGGGGATGCCTGAGCTGAGGCCTAAACAAGACTGCACTACAAGGTGGAATTCAACATTGTATATGTTGAAGGGGTTTCTTGAGTCAAAGGATGCCATCATCTCTACCCTGGCCATTGTCAATGCACCTGTTGATGCTCTGACCCAAGAGGAATGGGAGGTGGTGAAGGAGGTGTGCAGAGTCCTGGAACCCTTTGAGCAGGTCACTGTGGATATCAGTGGAGAGAGGTACAATAAGCAGTTATTACTACATCATTATTTAATACAGTATTACATACAGTTGAAGTCAGAAGTTTACATACACTTAGGTTGGAGTCATTAAAACTCGTTTTTCAACCATTCCACAAATTTCTTGTTAACAAACTATAGTTTTGGCAAGTCGTTTAGGACATCTACTTTGTGCATGACATAAGTAATTTTTCCAACAATTGTTTACAGACCAATTATTTCACTTATAATTCACTTTATCACTATTCCAGTGGGTCAGAAGTTTACATACACTAAGTTGACAGTGCCTTTAAACACCTTGGATTCCAGAAATTATGTCATGGCTTTAGAAGCTTCTGTTAGGCTAGTTGACAACATTTGAGTCAACTGGAGGTGTACCTGTGGATGTATTTCAAGCCCTACCTTCAAACTCAGTGCCTCTTTGCTTGACATCATGGGATAATCAATAAAAATCAGCCAAGACTTTAGAAAAAAAAACTGTAGACCTCCACAAGTCTGGTTCATCCTTGGGAGCAATTTCCAAACGCCTGATGGTACCACGTTCATCTTTACAAACAATAGTACGCAAGTACAAACACCATGGGTGTCACGGCTCTCGTCGTAATGAGGATCGGACCAAAGCGCCAAAGTGCACATGGGGACAATGATCATACTTTTTGGAGAAATGTCCTCTGGTCTGATGAAACAAAAATAGAACGGTTTGGCCATAATGACCATCGTTATGTTTAGAGGAGAAAGGGGAGGCTTGCAAGCTGAAGAACACCATCCCAACCGTGAAGCACGGCAGCATCATGTTACGGGGGTGCTTTGCTGCAGGAGGGACTGGTGCACTTCACAAAATAGATGGCTTCATGAGGGAGGAAAATTACGTGAATATATTGAAGCAACATATCAAGACATCAGTCAGGAAGTTAAAGCTTGGTCACAAATTGGTCTTCCAAATGGACTTCAAGCATACTTCCAAAGTTGTGGCAAAATGGCTTAAGGACAAGAAAGTCAAGGTATTGGAGTGGCCATCACAAAGCCCTGACCTCAATCCTGTTGAACATTTGTGGGCAGACCTGAAAAAGCGTGTGCGAGCAAGGAGGCCTACAAACCTGACTCAGTTACACCAGCTCTGTCAGGAGGAATGGGCCAAAATTCACCCAACTTATTGTGGGAAGCTTGTGGAAGGCTAGCCAAAACGTTTGACCCAAGTCAAACAATTTAAAGGCAATGCTACCAAATACTAATTGAGTGTATGTAATCTTCTGACCCACTAGGAATGTGATGAAAGAAATAAAAGCTGAAATAGATCATTCTCACTACTAATATTCTGACATTTCACATTATTAAAATAAAGTGGTGATCCTAACTGACCTAAGACAGGGAATTTTTACAAGGATTAAATGTCAGGAATTTAAATGTAAAGTTTAAATGTATATTGCTAAGGTGTATGTAAAGCTCCAACTTCAACTGTATGTATATGAGCAGTAGATGAGAATGTAGTATGAGTAGACAAAACATGAACCTGATCTAATAAGTTACTGTTCTCTCTTTTCAGCTATGTGACAGCCTCAAAAATGATACTCCTGTGTAAGGGTCTGCAGTGAATCACAGCCAGCCACCAGAGAGAAGCAAATGTAACTACAGGACATGTGACAGAGTTGATGGACACCCTATGCTCATCAATGGACATAAAGTTCCACAGAATGGAATATAATCACGTGCTATCAGAAACCGCTGCACTTGACCCCAGGTTTAAGAAGTTAGCCTTCAGTGATGCCAGAGCGATTGATGAGGCTCTTCAAAGAATATCCCCAGCTGCAGGGAGTATCCCCAGGTATACTTTCAATGCACATGTGTAATAGCATCCTTTTTTTAAACATTTATTTAAATTTGTCAGCAGATTTGCAAATTGTTATTTAATTTTCTTTGATATGGTGCAGTTTTCTATTATGCTGTTCAGATTGTATTATTGTTGAATGGTTAGATTTATATGCACTTTGTTTACATGAAAAAGTTATACTTTAAATGCAAATGTTTAATAACATTTTTTTTCATAACAAACCAATATATTTTTTAAGGGCCCATGATTAAGGGCCTGTGTTGCAGTGAAACTATCAGGGCTTATCGGCCATTGGACATGAACATTACACAACAGGTTGGAAATCGTAAATTCAACAGTAAGTGGTTTGAAAGGAATCAGTGGCTAACTGCAAGCATTGCAAAGCAATTACTAGCCTGCTACTCAGTGGAGTCGGTGTGTTGTCCCGAGTCTGAGTTTAAGGGTCTCTTTTCCAAGCTAAAAAGGATAAACATTCAAAATTGTCCATGGTGTCAATCCAGCGTGACTTCTGCCTCGCTCAAAACAACAGAAAACTCAGAACTGGGAAATCTGATTTCCCAGAGTTCAAGACAACTGGGAACTCTGAAAAATAAACGAGCTCAGACTGGAAGAATACGTTTTGAACAGTTATGCAACTCGGATTTGCAAGTCGGGAACTCAAGACTCTTTCTATAGCTCCGACCTGAAGATCACTGACATCATCATGATTCAACCTTGTTTTTTTCAGAGTTCCCTGTTGTCTTGAAAGCACCATAAATCCAGAGAATGCCAGACTTTGATGACAAAGTTTGATGAAAATGTTTTCCCACGAAGGACCGCTGTGTCACCTTCCTGTTCAATTGAGCACAGCATAACAAGGTGAGTCCAAAAATACATTGTATGCTGCTGCATAAATTATGTAATATGGGGAAAGGAGGATACCTAGTCAGTTGTCCAACTGAATGTTTTCAACTGAAATGTATCTTCCGTATTTAACCCAACCCCTCTGAATTAAAGAGGTGCGGGGGGCTGCCTTAATCAACATCCACGGTGCCAGGGGAACAGTGGGTTAACTGCCTTGCTCAGGGGCAGAACAGCTTGGGGATTTGATCCAGCAACCTTCCGGTTCCTGGCCCAATGCTCTAAACACTAGGTTATGCCAGGGAGATATGTATACTGTAGCTAAGAAAATAATACTATGTGTATGTTGTGTAGTAATCTGTTAGTAGCCCATGTGCCTCACCCTAATAATTTGGTCCAGTTTCTCCTCTTAATTTTGACTACTGTTCTGACTTGGTGGTGCACATGTAGCCTATAACCTGTTTTGGAGAAATGTAATCATTGAATATTGCAAGAGCTTTCATTATCTGCTTTTATAGCCCCTTTATTTATCCTACGGCTCTGACTTGGTGTACAGGCATAATACTGTAAGAACGGCCCATGTTCTGAATTCTGTTACTGTACATTTTAAAAGTGCTGAACAAATTGTTATATTGGCTATGTCTGTCCTAGCGCTCTCATTAATGTTGTAATCAAAATTATGGATTGCCTCTTATCCACTCGTCGTCCCCTTATTCCATAGTTTGTACATCTCAATTGTCAGTAGAAACCACATTTGTTTAAGCAAGTCCGCCATATCAGCAATTTGTTTTTGAAAGGCTGTAAATGAGGCTGAATGAACTGCCAGACATGGCTCCGCTGATAGCCAGGTGTAGCAGTGTTAAGGTGTTGGGACTGCTGTTGGGACTCTGCTGTTGGGACAGTTTTATGTAGCCCCTAACAGTGTGTGGGCACCGTTTGTCACCGTTACAGTGCAAGTCATGTATTGTTTAGTGTTGTGTAGTGGGTTTGCTGGCAAGCGTCTACATATTTTTTTTTTGCCCCACTATAATTTACATAATAAAATCGCCACTGTGCATGTGACATCATTAGACAGTTACAAAACGCATAATGTACAATATGCAGAACAACCAAAGAATATCTGATCATTGAAGAACATCAACTCTTACATTTCAATACATTTTCTGCCACTGATGAGTACAAATGAGTACAAAATGACTGAGATGCACTTCTAAATCATTAAAGACATTAAATTATGATCTGCTAATCCTGATTTTGTTGGAAAATAAACTTTTAAATGTAATGTAAGACAAAGTAAATGTACCACAGTAATAAGCTCCAATTGATTAGAATATGTTTATTTCAATTTGAATAATGAGTATAATAACTATAACTGTAATGAGAATCAACTTAGGTTAACACATACAGATTAAATATGTTGCCATTATATATTATGGGAATGGGGGGCATTGGGTAAATACATTTTCAAAGTTAATATATTTCATACTGCTGCTTGCTGCTGAGACTAGCTTGACAGCAGCAGCGACAACACCACCAGACAGGAGGCAGTGAAGAGACTGGTCTTGCTGCTTATTCCACTTGAGGTCACAACTGCATAGATAAAGAGAGAGAAAGTGAACATGAAAGAGAAATATGTATTTGCCAACCTGCTACATGATTATTGTGAATAAGACATGTACATATTTACTGTTAAATATTTACACACTCATACACATGGATTTAGTACTGTAGATATGTGGTAGTGGTGGAGTAGGGGCCTGAGGACACACAGTGTGTTGTGAAATCTGTGAATGTATTGTAATGTTTTAAAAATTGTATAAACTGCCTTAATTTTGCTGGACACCAGGAAGAGTAGCTGCTGATGGGGATCCATAATAAATACAAATACAAATACTGTTCCTGCTACAATAACCTTGTTTTCCGCCATATAGAACCTCTAGATAATGGCATACAAAAGGAGAATTTACCATAAAGCATGGACAATATTTTTTTACCTTCACCACTGACAGTAACTGACGTGGGGTTGATGTTGAAAGCTGTGATGTTCTGTGCAGCCTTTATCAAAACGGTGCCAATTTCCTTGGAATTTGGCACAGCGGAGGAGCTAAATGCTAAATTCATGGTGTTAATGATTGATCCATTTCTGTGAACAAATGAGAGATTGTTTTAATGACATTTGAGCCTTGCAATGCAGAACTACAATATATTTTCATAATGAAATATTTCTTTATTTTAAAAAGGAATTATATGAGGTATACTTTTTTGATCAATTATTTATTTGATTTGATTTTTTTATGATGTAGCATGTTTTTATACATTTTCATGAAATCTGTATACGGTTATTTGTCTGTATATTCAATTAATAAAAATCAACATAATCAATTGAATGCAAACAAATCACCTGAATTTTATTACTGTCAAACTGTTGAAAGAGGCGAAAGCTGATCGATAGAAAGGTTCAAGCTGGAAAGCAAAAAACATGTAAAGTTTAGACAAACAAGTTTCAAGTACATTTTTTAAACCTTTGTTTATCTAAGCAAGTCAGTTAAGAACAAATTCTTATTTACAATGATGGCCTACCCGGCCAAACCCAAACCCAGACGACGCTGAGCCAATTGTGCGCCTCCCTATGGGACTCCCAGTCACGGCCGGTTGTGATACAGCCTGGAATCAAACCAGGGTCTGTAGTGACACCTCTAGCACTGAGATGCAGTGCCTTAGACCGCTGACCTACTCGGTATTCCATACATACTAGTCGTATTTAGGGGACACACATGGTATACACCGTCCAACAAAATGCGTACTTGCAGGTTCCTTCTCGACAATGTAATAACAATAAGAAATAATAAAAGATAAGAATATGAACCTAAAGTAAATTGCTCTCGAGAGTATAATATTAGCATAAGTATAATACACGAAGGCGCAATTTATAGTCAAATATTTACACGTGTTTTGGGGAAGGAGGGATTGGGGGGAAAGTGTTTAAATTGTACAGTATTTAGAAATCATAATAAGAGTCAACTGAAAGGTGTTTATTACTGTATTCTACCCCTCTCATCAGGACCTTCCCACATTTGTGTTCTGCTCATTCCTTCAGGAGGCTCACCTGTGTTTTAATCAGTGATGCTCGAGTTTGAAAGGCCTCAGAGGATGAGGTTGATAGGTCGGAGATAAATGTCTCTCCTTTGGACGTGAACTCCACAGACACTGTAGTGAGTGTAATTGTGGCCACAGAGGTTGTGGTGGCAGCAGCAGTTGTAGTGGTTGGAGCAGCTGTGACAACGGTTGCGATGACAGGAGTAGCCGTTGTAATTGTTGTGGCAACTGTGGATGTATTTGGGACCCCTGTGAACACAAAATGTAAGAAATGTGAACTTTGTGTATGATCTGACAGTTTGTCTTTTAGGACTGTCAAATTTGAATTCGACATTTTAATATCAAAACTTTTTTAGAAACATTTGAAGTTAAAATGTAATGTTTCTCCAGGATTGTCTCTTATTAGGTGCAATATACTTGCCGCTCAAATTAGAATATTATCCGAAATGCAATCACAGGTTTAAGGAACGCAACAGATTGCACTGTTTAATGTATATTATATGAAACAACAGGTTCTTGAGAAGGAAACCCTTCACCAGGCATTTATAGTATTGCTTTTCAGTGTATTTGTATTTTTTTTAAAGAATTTAAACCAAAGGTATGAAATGCACTTCTGGAAGTTCTATCTAGCAACAACTCAACTGTAGTTATAGTAGGAACAGCAGATGTAGGACCACCTGAAATAACATTTAAATAATCTCTTATTATTAATCCTCGAGTCTACTGAGGCAGCCGTTCGTCAATCTAAGTAACATCATTAAAAAATCCCCATCAAATACATCAGTTTAATTAAGCTAGAGATTTGTGCCAATCCACTGCATCCGCTTCTGTTGGTCTTCCGCATTAGCGGTGGAAGGTGGCTGAGCTACAGCACTTTTTAGGGCCTTATTTACCTTGTTTGACAAATGTGAGTACTGTTAACAGTCACATTCAGGTTTAGCTACCTTTGTTGGTGTCTTGCCTAAATTGCTCCACAATTGTATTGCGATTGTGCGTATCACTGCATATTTTGACATTTAACTATGTATGTAAATTCAATGTATTTTTATACACAGCCCTTTTGTCACAGATCTATTGTTTTTGCACTTGTACCTATAGTCAGATGACATGAAAATAGAGCACTTTGGCCATGTACACCAATGGTGGCTTTGGCCTTCAAAATAACAATTTATATACAGAAAGTATCTCATCCCTACTGTAAAATATGATGGTGGATCTTTGATGTTATGGGGCTATTTTGCTTCCACTGGTCCTGGAATCCTTTTTTAGGTGAATGGCATCATGAACTTTTCCAGGACATTTTAGCAAAAAACCTGGTTGCCTCTGCCAGAAGGCTTTAACTTGGCAACAAGTGAATCTTCCAGCAAAACAATAACTCCAAACACACATAAAAATACAAAAAGAAATGGTTAATTGACCACAAAATCTATGTTTTGCAATGGCCATGTCAGTCTCCAGATTTGAACCCCATTGAAAACCTGTGGTTTGAATTAAAGAAGGCAGTCCATAAGCGCAGACCACAGGATACTAGGATCTGGAAAGATTCTGTATGGAGGAATGGTCAAGATCCTTCCCAATGTGTTCTTCAGTCTCAGAAAACATTTTGGAAAAAGTCTAAGTGTTGTTTTCCTTGCAAGGGGAGGTTGCTGGAGTATTGAAAACAGGGGATCCTATCTTTTAGAGACTTTCTTTATTACTTGTCAACAAATCTCTTTCCCTGAGCAATTGTATTAGTATCAAATAATATAATTTGTAAATGTTTTTGATCACACAATAAAGGTTTGTGTAATTGTGTAATTTATTTTACACAGTCTTTTTTGCTAATCTTTTTCATGGGATCCAATATTTCCAAACCCCACTGTATGTCAACGGATCATTTTGGTGAATCCATTTCATAGGTTTACTTACTGATAATAATGATGGAGTTTGGAACCACAGAGAGGTTGAAGGTAGAGTTTGGATTGGTCACAGCCTCATTTAGTGTATCTTTAATGTCATTGTCCTTGGGCATAGTTGCATTAGCGATAGTTGCAATGGCGGTCTCATTGAACACCACTTCCAGC
Source organism: Salvelinus fontinalis (assembly GCF_029448725.1). Taxonomy (NCBI): domain Eukaryota; kingdom Metazoa; phylum Chordata; class Actinopteri; order Salmoniformes; family Salmonidae; genus Salvelinus; species Salvelinus fontinalis. The sequence goes on from NC_074686.1 coordinate 18,651,493, forward strand.
TCCACCTGTGTGTCTGCTGCCATACGAGAACGGAACACTGGTCTGCAAAGGGCACAAATTTCAGATGTCAGGGACAAATCAATAGCTGACTGAAAAGTGGACAGTCATGCATGTCCAGCTTGCACCTAAGGTAATAACAATATCATCACAATGGAATCAACATAAAAAAATATCCTGATGACAAGAATGTTGACTGGTGAATGTTTTTAAAAGAAATATAATGCTTAAAATCTTATTTTGAGAAATACTTTTTCAAGCTATTGGGCAAATTGAATCAAGCTTCTTTAGAGGTAGAATAGAATAGCATAGAATATTACATGAATGCAATGACAATCGTCCGGATGAAAAGAATCCCATATTTTTCACGATAGATCACGTCACACTGTTTGAGAAAAGAACAGACAACATTCATGGACTATAGAATAGAATGAATAATGTTCTACATACATCAAAACAACATTTCTGTATTTTATTTTTCTGTCCCTTTATTTAAGCTTGATATGAGGTAAAAAAGTAACTCTGTCCCAGTACGTTGACAGTAACAATCCAAACAAAGAAATACAAGAAAGATATGATCACAGGACTTACCACTGAAGTAATGGTTACCGCAAGTGTTTGAAATTCTGTGCTTTGAGGATTACTCAAAGCTGGTACAAAAACTTCATTGATGGTGACTTGTAATGTAACCACTGCAAGATGTGCAGTCGTTGTGGTAGTTGTTGTCGTAGTAGTAGAAGTAGTTGTTGGAGTTGTGCTGGTAGTTGTCATAGCCAATGTTGATGCTGTGCTTGAAACGGTAGTTGAGGGGGCACCAGCTGTGGTTGTAGTTGTAGAACCAGTAACAGGAACAGTGGAAGGTTCTCCAGTTGGTATTGTGATGGCAGAACCACGTACTGTGGTAGCAGGAACAGTGGAAGGTTCTCCAGTTGGTATTGTGATGGCAGAACCACGTACTGTGGTAGCAGGAACAGTGGAAGGTTCTCCAGTTGGTATTGTGATGGCAGAACCACGTACTGTGGTAGCAGGAACAGTGGAAGGTTCTCCAGTTGGTATTGTGATGGCAGAACCACGTACTGTGGTAGCAGGAACAGTGGAAGGTTCTCCAGTTGGTATTGTGATGGCAGAACCACGTACTGTGGTAGCAGGAACAGTGGAAGGTTCTCCAGTTGGTATTGTGATGGCAGAACCACGTACTGTGGTAGCAGGAACAGTGGAAGGTTCTCCAGTTGGTATTGTGATGGCAGAACCACGTACTGTGGTAGCAGGAACAGTGGAAGGTTCTCCAGTTGGTATTGTGATGGCAGAACCACGTACTGTGGTAGCAGGAACAGTGGAAGGTTCTCCAGTTGGTATTGTGATGGCAGAACCACGTACTGTGGTAGCAGGAACAGTGGAAGGTTCTCCAGTTGGTATTGTGATGGCAGAACCACGTACTGTGGTAGCAGGAACAGTTGTTGCAGGGGCACCTGAAAGAAAAAATAATACTTTTTTACTATTTGAAAGGTGCTCCAATTGAAACTTGTGCCTAAACTGTACTGGTGAAGTACTAGTGTGTGCCTTTAAAGTACCATTCTCTCATAATATGTGAAGATTGTACAACATATCACCTACCGACTGAGATGGAAGTAGTGGTTGTGATTCCTCTTGTTGTTGATTTTGCAACAGGTGTAGCTGTTGTATTTGTCGAGACATCTGTGGCTGTGCTTGGGGTCACTGTGACTAGAAAATACCAGGAATTAGAGTTCATACAGAGAATACATTGTACCAAATTTCACTGATTTTACTGGGCTACATGTCAACGTGGGCTGTTGGGGGGGGGGGGGGGGGGGCAGTGAAATGTTGCTGATGAATCCACAATTGTTTGATCAATTCTGCAGCGTGAATTAACTTCAAAGGTGCCACAACTGAACATTACATGTCAATGGAAACTTTCGGAGCACCTATTGATTGGGTTTGCTTACTTATCACAGTGATGGAGTTCAGATCCACAGAGACGTTGAAGTTAGAGTTTGGATTGGTCACAGCCTCTTTCAATGTATCAACAATGTCACTGCCCTTGGGGATAGGTACAGTGGAGGTCCCATTGAACTCCAGTTCCAACTGCACCTCTGTGTAAGGATCCTGACCGAGACGGGGCACAGGTCTGCAAAGGATCAAAAAGTTCATAGGTCAGGGTCAAGTCAAAAGGTGACTGAAAAAGTAAAGTTGTGCTAAAAATAAGGCTTTTTATGTTCAAAAGACGTTCATGTCTAAATTAAAGAAAATGGTTTAAAAGTAAAATACAATATTACCTGAATTGAGTAACAGTCGTCTGAACGAAACTAAGCCCATATCTTTGTCGGAAGATTGTGTCACACTGTAAGGAGTAGGGGAGAGAAGAGACAACTTTAAAAGACTATCAAATAGTATGAGAGATTTTACAAACAGAATATATATAACATTATTAGGCCTATATATTTTAACAATCCCTTATTCCCGTAGCTCAACGCTCATTAAGCCTAAAGTGATTGTCACTTGAACCTTAGGTAAAGTCAATAACCACATCAACAAAGACACAATTGAATGGTCATATCTGGATTTCGATGACTTACAAATGTGGTAATGGTTACGGATAGTGTTTTGAATTCTGTGCTTTGAGGGTCAGTCAAGGCTGGTACAAAAACTTGCTGCAAGGTGACTTGTAATTCCACCACTGGAGGAGGTGCCGTTGTTATGGCAATTGTAGCAGGAACAGTTGTTGTTGCAGGGGCATCTGAAATTAATAAAAAATTACACTCTTTTAGAATTTGAAAGGTGCTCCAAATGCAACGTGTGCTTAAACTGTACTGGTGATGTACTAGTGTGTACAACTTGATAACGTGGGATGTTGGGGGGAGGTCAGTGAAATGTTGCTGATGTAGCCGCAATTGTTTGATCAATTCCGCAGCGTGATTTAACTTCAAAGGTGCCACAACTGAACATTACATGTCAATGGATATTTTTGGAGCACCTATTGATTGGGTTTGCTTACTTATCACAGTGATGGAGTTCAGATCCACAGAGAAGTTGAAGTTAGAGTTTGGATTGGTCACAGCCTCTTTCAATGTATCAACAATGTCACTGCCCTTGGGGATAGGTACAGTGGAGGTCGCATTGAACTCCAGTTCCAACTCCACCTCTGTGTAAGGATCCTGACCGAGACGGGGCACAGGTCTGCAAAGGATCAAAAAGTTCATAGGTCAGGGTCAAGTCAAAAGGTGACTGAAAAAGTAAAGTTGTGCTAAAAATAAGGCTTTTTATGTTCAAAAGACGTTCATGTCTAAATGAAAGAAAATTGTTTGAAAGTAGAATACAATATTACCTGAATTGAGTAACAGTCGTCTGAATGAAACTAAGCCCATATCTTTGTCGGAAGATTGTGTCACACTGTAAGGAGTAGGGGAGAGAGGAGACAACTTTAATAGACTATCAAATAGTATTAGAGATTTTACAAACAGAATATATATAACATTATTAGGCCTATATATTTTAACAATCCCTTATTCCCGTAGCTCAACGCTCATTAAGCCTAAAGTGATTGTCACTTGAACCTTAGGTAAAGTCAATAACCACATAAACAAAGACACAAATGAATGGTCATATCTGGATTTCGAGGACTTACAATTGTAGTAATGGTTACGGATAGTGTTTTGAATTCTGTGCTTTGAGGGTCAGTCAAGGCTGGTACAAAAACTTGCTGCAAGGTGACTTGTAATTCCACCACTGGAGGAGGTGCCGTTGTTATGGCAATTGTAGCAGGAACAGTTGTTGTTGCAGGGGCATCTGAAATTAATAAAACATGACACTCTTTTAGAATTTTGAAAGGTGCTCCAAATGCAACGTGTGCTTAAACTGTACTGGTGATGTACTAGTGTGTACAACTTGATAACTTGGGATGTTGGGGGGAGGACAGTGAAATGTTGCTGATGTAGCCGCAATTGTTTGATCAATTCCGCAGCGTGATTTAACTTCAAAGGTGCCACAACTGAACATTACATGTCAATGGATATTTTTGGAGCACCTATTGATTGGGTTTGCTTACTTATCACAGTGATGGAGTTCAGATCCACAGAGACGTTGAAGGTAGAGTTTGGATTGGTCAAAGCCTCTTTCAATGTATTAACAATGTCACTGCCCTTGGGGATAGGTACAGTGGAGGTCGCATTGAACTCCAGTTCCAGCTCCACCTCTGTGTAAGGATCCTGACCGAGACGGGGCACAGGTCTGCAAAGGATCAAAAAGTTCATAGGTCAGAGTCAAGTCAAAATGTGACTGAAAAAGTAAATTTGTGTTAAAAATAAGGCTTTTTATGTTCAAAAAACTTTCATGTCTAAATTAAAGAAAATGGTTTAAAAGTAGAATACAATATTACCTGAATTGAGTAACTGTCGTCTGAATGAAACTAAGCCCATATCTTTGTCGGAAGATTGTGTAACACTGTAAGGAGTAGGGGAGAGAAGAAACAACTTTAATAGACTATCAAATAGTATGAGATATTTTACAAACAGAATATATATAACATTATTAGGCCTATTTATTTTAACAATCCCTTGTTCCCGTAGCTCAATGCTCATTAAGCCTAAAGTCATTGTCACTTGAACCTTAGGTAAAGTCAATAACCACATCAACAAAGATACAAATGAATGTTCATATCTGGATTTCGAGGACTTACAATTGTAGTAATGGTTACTGATAGTGTTTTGAATTCTGTGCTTTGAGGGTCAGTCAAGGCTGGTACAAAAACTTGCTGCAAGGTGACTTGTAATTCCACCACTGGAGGAGGTGCCGTTGTTATGGCAATTGTAGCAGGAACAGTTGTTGTAGCAGGGGCATCTGAAATTAATACAAAATCACACTCTTTTAGAATTTGAAAGGTGCTCCAAGTGTGGTTAAACTGTACTGGTGATGTAGTAGTGTGTACAACTTGATAACGTGGGATGTTGGGGGGAGGACAGTGAAATGTTGCTGATGTAGCCGCAATTGTTTGATCAATTCCTCATCGTGATTTAACTTCAAAGGTGCCACAACTGAACATTAAATGTCAATGGATATTTTTGGAGCACCTATTGATTGGGTTTGCTTACTTATCACAGTGATGGAGTTCAGATCCACAGAGACGTTGAAGGTAGAGTTTGGATTGGTCAAAGCCTCTTTCAATGTATCAACGATGTCACTGCCCTTGGGGATAGGTACAGTGGAGGTCGCATTGAACTCCAGTTCCAGCTCCACCTCTGTGTAAGGATCCTGACCGAGACGGGGCACAGGTCTGCAAAGGATCAAAAAGTTCATAGGTCAGAGTCAAGTCAAAATGTGACTGAAAAAGTAAAGTTGTGTTAAAAATAAGGCTTTTTATGATCAAAAAGCGTTCATGTCTAAATTAAAGAAAATGGTTTAGAAGTAGAATACAATATTACCTGAATTGAGTAACTGTCGTCTGAACGAAACTAAGCCCATATCTTTGTCGGAAGATTGTGTAACACTGTAAGGAGTAGGGGAGAGAAGAGACAACTTTAATAGACTATCAAATAGTATGAGATATTTTACAAACAGAAAATATATTACATTATTAGGCCTATTTATTTTAACAATCCCTTGTTCCCCAAGCTCAACGCTCATCAAGCCTAAAGTCATTGTCACTTGAACCTTAGGTAAAGTCAATTACCACATCAACAAAGACACAAATTAATGGTCATATCTGGATTTCGAGGACTTACAATTGTAGTAACGGTTACTGATAGTGTTTTGAATTCTGTGCTTTGAGGGTCAGTCAAGGCTGGTACAAAAACTTGCTGCAAGGTGACTTGCAATTCCACCACTGGAGGAGGTGCCGTTGTTATGGCAATTGTAGCAGGAACAGTTGTTTTAGCAGGGGCATCTGAAATTAATAAAAAATTACACTCTTTTAGAATTTGAAAGGTGCTCCAAGTTTGCTTAAACTGTACTGGTGATGTACTAGTGTGTACAACTTGGTAACGTGGGATGTTGGGGGGAGGACAGTGAAATGTTGCTGATGTAGCTGCAATTGTTTGATCAATTCCCCAGAGTGATTTAACTTCAAAGGTGCCACAACTGAACATTAAATGTCAATGGATATTTTTGGAGCACCTATTGATTGGGTTTGCTTACTTATCACAGTGATGGAGTTCAGATCCACAGAGACGTTGAAGGTAGAGTTTGGATTGGTCAAAGCCTCTTTCAATGTATCAACAATGTCACTGCCCTTGGGGATAGGTACAGTGGAGGTCGCATTGAACTCCAGTTCCAGCTCCACCTCTGTGTAAGGATCCTGACCGAGACGGGGCACAGGTCTGCAAAGGATCAAAAAGTTCATAGGTCAGAGTCAAGTCAAAATGTGACTGAAAAAGTAAAGTTGTGTTAAAAATAAGGCTTTTTATGATCAAAACGCATTCATGTCTAAATTAAAGAAAATGGTTTAAAAGTAGAATACAATATTACCTGAATTGAGTAACTGTCGTCTGAACGAAACTAAGCCCATATCTTTGTCGGAAGATTGTGTAACACTGTAAGGAGTAGGGGAGAGAAGAGACAACTTTAATAGACTATCAAATAGTATGAGATATTTTACAAACAGAAAATATATTACATTATTAGGCCTATTTATTTTAACAATCCCTTGTTCCCCAAGCTCAACGCTCATCAAGCCTAAAGTCATTGTCACTTGAACCTTAGGTAAAGTCAATTACCACATCAACAAAGACACAAATTAATGGTCATATCTGGATTTCGAGGACTTACAATTGTAGTAACGGTTACTGATAGTGTTTTGAATTCTGTGCTTTGAGGGTCAGTCAAGGCTGGTACAAAAACTTGCTGCAAGGTGACTTGCAATTCCACCACTGGAGGAGGTGCCGTTGTTATGGCAATTGTAGCAGGAACAGTTGTTTTAGCAGGGGCATCTGAAATTAATAAAAAATTACACTCTTTTAGAATTTGAAAGGTGCTCCAAGTTTGCTTAAACTGTACTGGTGATGTACTAGTGTGTACAACTTGGTAACGTGGGATGTTGGGGGGAGGACAGTGAAATGTTGCTGATGTAGCTGCAATTGTTTGATCAATTCCCCAGAGTGATTTAACTTCAAAGGTGCCACAACTGAACATTAAATGTCAATGGATATTTTTGGAGCACCTATTGATTGGGTTTGCTTACTTATCACAGTGATGGAGTTCAGATCCACAGAGACGTTGAAGGTAGAGTTTGGATTGGTCAAAGCCTCTTTCAATGTATCAACAATGTCACTGCCCTTGGGGATAGGTACAGTGGAGGTCGCATTGAACTCCAGTTCCAGCTCCACCTCTGTGTAAGGATCCTGACCGAGACGGGGCACAGGTCTGCAAAGGATCAAAAAGTTCATAGGTCAGAGTCAAGTCAAAATGTGACTGAAAAAGTAAAGTTGTGTTAAAAATAAGGCTTTTTATGATCAAAACGCATTCATGTCTAAATTAAAGAAAATGGTTTAAAAGTAGAATACAATATTACCTGAATTGAGTAACTGTCGTCTGAACGAAACTAAGCCCATATCTTTGTCGGAAGATTGTGTAACACTGTAAGGAGTAGGGGAGAGAAGAGACAACTTTAATAGACTATCAAATAGTATGAGATATTTTACAAACAGAAAATATATTACATTATTAGGCCTATTTATTTTAACAATCCCTTGTTCCCCAAGCTCAACGCTCATCAAGCCTAAAGTCATTGTCACTTGAACCTTAGGTAAAGTCAATTACCACATCAACAAAGACACAAATTAATGGTCATATCTGGATTTCGAGGACTTACAATTGTAGTAACGGTTACTGATAGTGTTTTGAATTCTGTGCTTTGAGGGTCAGTCAAGGCTGGTACAAAAACTTGCTGCAAGGTGACTTGCAATTCCACCACTGGAGGAGGTGCCGTTGTTATGGCAATTGTAGCAGGAACAGTTGTTGTAGCAGGGGCATCTGAAATTAATAAAAAATTACACTCTTTTAGAATTTGAAATGTGCTCCAAATGCAACGTGTGCTTAAACTGTACTGGTGATGTACTAGTGTGTACAACTTGATACAGTGGGATGTTGGGGGGAGGACAGTGAAATGTTGCTGATGTAGCCGCAATTGTTTGATCAATTACGCAGTGTGATTTAACTTCAAAGGTGCCACAACTGAACATTAAATGTCAATGGATATTTTTGGAGCACCTATTGATTGGGTTTGCTTACTTATCACAGTGATGGAGTTCAGATCCACAGAGACGTTGAAGGTAGAGTTTGGATTGGTCAAAGCCTCTTTCAATGTATCAACAATGTCACTGCCCTTGGGGATAGGTACAGTGGAGGTCGCATTGAACTCCAGTTCCAGCTCCACCTCTGTGTAAGGATCCTGACCGAGACGGGGCACAGGTCTGCAAAGGATCAAAAAGTTCATAGGTCAGAGTCAAGTCAAAATGTGACTGAAAAAGTAAAGTTGTGTTAAAAATAAGGCTTTTTATGATCAAAACGCATTCATGTCTAAATTAAAGAAAATGGTTTAAAAGTAGAATACAATATTACCTGAATTGAGTAACTGTCGTCTGAACGAAACTAAGCCCATATCTTTGTCGGAAGATTGTGTAACACTGTAAGGAGTAGGGGAGAGAAGAGACAACTTTAATAGACTATCAAATAGTATGAGATATTTTACAAACAGAAAATATATTACATTTTTAGGCCTATTTATTTTAACAATCCCTTGTTCCCCAAGCTCAACGCTCATCAAGCCTAAAGTCATTGTCACTTGAACCTTAGGTAAAGTCAATTACCACATCAACAAAGACACAAATTAATGGTCATATCTGGATTTCGAGGACTTACAATTGTAGTAACGGTTACTGATAGTGTTTTGAATTCTGTGCTTTGAGGGTCAGTCAAGGCTGGTACAAAAACTTGCTGCAAGGTGACTTGCAATTCCACCACTGGAGGAGGTGCCGTTGTTATGGCAATTGTAGCAGGAACAGTTGTTGTAGCAGGGGCATCTGAAATTAATAAAAAATTACACTCTTTTAGAATTTGAAATGTGCTCCAAATGCAACGTGTGCTTAAACTGTACTGGTGATGTACTAGTGTGTACAACTTGATACAGTGGGATGTTGGGGGGAGGACAGTGAAATGTTGCTGATGTAGCCGCAATTGTTTGATCAATTACGCAGTGTGATTTAACTTCAAAGGTGCCACAACTGAACATTACATGTCAATGGATATTTTTGGAGCACCTATTGTTTGGGTTTGCTTACTTATCACAGTGATGGAGTTCAGATCCACAGACAAGTTGAAGTTAGAGTTTGGATTGGTCACAGCCTCTTTCAATGTATCAACAATGTCACTGCCCTTGGGGATAGGTTCCATGGAGGTCGCATTGAACTCCAGTTCCAAATCCACCTCTGTGTAAGGATCCTGACCGATACGGGGCACATGTCTGCAAAGGATCAAAAAGTTCATAGGTCAGGGTCAAGTCAAAAGGTGACTGAAAAAGTAAAGTTGTGCTAAAAATAAGGCTTTTTATGTTCAAAAGACGTTCATGTCTAAATTAAAGAAAATGGTTTAAAAGTCAAATACAATATTACCTGAATTGAGTAACAGTCGTCTGAACGAAACTAAGCCCATATCTTTGTCGGAAGATTGTGTCACACTGTAAGGAGTAGGGGAGAGAAGAGACAACTTTAAAAGACTATCAAATAGTATGAGATATTTTACAAACAGAATATATATAACATTATTAGGCCTGTATATTTTAACAATCCCTTATTCCCGTAGCTCAACGCTCATTAAGCCTAAAGTCATTGTCACTTGAACCTCGGACAAAACAGAGATGCTTGTTCTAGGTCCCAAGAAACAAAGAGATCTTCTGTTAAATCTGACAATTCATCTTGATGGTTGTAAAGTCGTCTCAAATAAAACTGTGAAGGACCTCGGCGTTACTCTTGACCCTGATCTCTCTTTTGACGAACATATCAAGACTGTTTCAAGGACAGCTTTTTTCCATCTACGTAACATTGCAAAAATCAGAAATTTTCTGTCCAAAAATGATGCAGAAAAATTTATCCATGCATTTGTTACTTCTAGGTTAGACTACTGCAATGCTCTACTTTCCGGCTACCCGGATAAAGCACTAAATAAACTTCAGTTAGTGCTAAATACGGCTGCTAGAATCCTGACTAGAACCAAGAAATTTGATCATATTACTCCAGTGCTAGCTTCCCTACACTGGCTTCCTGTTAAGGCAAGGGCTGATTTCAAGGTTTTACTGTTAACCTATAAAGCGTTACATGGGCTTGCTCCTACCTATCTTTCCGAGTTGGTCCTGCCGTACATACCAATACGTGCGCTACGGTCACAAGATGCAGGCCTCCTAATTGTCCCTAAAATTTCTAAGCAAACAGCGGGAGGCAGGGCTTTCTCCTATAGATCTCCATTTTTATGGAACAATCTGCCTACCCATGTGAGAGACGCAGACTCGGTCTCAACCTTTAAGTCTTTACTGAAGACTTATCTTTTCAGTAGGTCATATGATTGAGTGTAGTCTGGCCCAGGAGTGTGAAGGTGAACGGAAAGGCTCTGGAGCAACGAACCGCCCTTGCTGTCTCTGCCGGGCCGGTTCCCCTCTCTCCACTGGGATTCTCTGCCTCTAACCCTGTTACTGGGGCTGAGTCACTGGCTTGCTGGTGCTCTTTCATGCCGTCCCTAGGAGGGGTGCGTCACTTGAGTGGGTTGAGTTACTGACGTGAACTTCCTGTCTGGGTTGGCGGCCCCCCTTGGTTGTGCTGTGGTGGAGACCTGTGTGGGCTATACTCGGCCTTGTCTCAGGATTGTAAGTTGGTGGTTGAGGATATCCCTCTAGTGGTGTGGGGGCTGTGCTTTGGCAGAGTGGGTGGGGTTATATCCTTCCTGTTTGGCCCTGTCCGGGGGTTTCTTCGGATGGGGCCACAGTGTCTCCTGACCGCTCCTGTCTCAGCCTCCAGTATTTATGCTGCAGTAGTTTATGTGTCGGGGGGCTAGGGTCAGCTGGTTATACCTGGAGTACTTCTCCTGTCTTATCCAGTGTCCTGTGTGAATTTAAGTATGCTCTCTCTAATTCTCTCGTTCTCTCTTTCTCTCTGAGAACCTGAGCCCTAGGACCATACGTCAGGACTACCGGGCATGCTGACACCTTGCTGTCCCCAGTCCGCCCGGCCTTGCTGCTATTCCAGTTTCAACTGTTCTGCCTGCGGTTACGAAACCCCTACCTGTCCCAGACCTGCTGTTTTCAACTCTTAATGATCGGCTATGAAAAGCCAACTGAGATTTATTCCTGATTATTATTTGACCATGCTTGTCATTTATGAACATTTTGAAAATCTTGGCTCTCTCTAATTTTCTCCTTCTCTCTTTCTCTCGGAGGACCTGAGCCCTAGGACCAAACGTCGGGACTACCGGCCGTGGTGACTCCTTGCTGCCCCCAGTCCGCCTGGCCTTGCTGCTATTCCAGTTTCAACTCTTCTGCCTGCGGTTATGGAACCCCTACCTGTCCCAGACCTGCTGTTTTCAACTCTTAATGATCGGCTATGAAAAGCCAACTGAGATTTATTCCTGATTATTATTTGACCATGCTTGTCATTTATGAACATTTTGAAAATCTTGGCTCTCTCTAATTTTCTCCTTCTCTCTTTCTTTCTCTCGGAGGACCTGGGCCCTAGGACCATGCGTCGGGACTGCCGCCCGTGGTGACTCCTTGCTGTCCCCAGTCCGCCTGGCCTTGCTGCTATTCCAGTTTCAGCTGTTCTGCCTGCGGTTATGGAACCGCCACCTGTCCCAGACCTGTTGTTTTTCAACTCTTAATGATCAGCTATGAAAAGCCAACTGAAAATGATTCATGACTATTATTTGACCATGCTTGTCACTTATGAACATTTTGAACATCTTGGCATAGTTCTGTTATAATCTCCACCCGGCACAGCCAGAAGAGGACTGGCCACCCCTCATAGCCTGGTTCCTCTATAGGTTTCTTCCTAGGTTTTGGCCTTTCTAGGGAGTTTTTCCTAGCCACCGTGCTTCTACACCTGCATTACTAGCTGTTTGGGGTTTTAGGCTGGGTTTCTGTACAGCACTTCGAGATATTAGCTGATGTACGAAGGGCTATATAAAATAAAATTGATTGATTGATTGAACCTTAGGTAAAGTCAATAACCACATCAACAAAGACACAAATGAATGGTCATATCTGGATTTCGAGGACTTACAAATGTGGTAATGGTTTCTGATAGTGTTTTGAATTCTGTGCTTTGAGGGTCAGTCAAGGCTGGTACAAAAACTTGCTGCAAGGTGACTTGCAATTCCACCACTGGAGGAGGTGCCGTTGTTATGGCAATTGTAGCAGGAACAGTTGTTGTAGCAGGGGCATCTGAAATTAATAAAAAATTACACTCTTTTAGAATTTGAAAGGTGCTCCAAATGCAACGTGTGCTTAAACTGTACTGGTGATGTACTAGTGTGTACAACTTGATACTGTGGGATGTTGGGGGGAGGACAGTGAAATGTTGCTGATGTAGCCGCAATTGTTTGATCAATTCCGAGGTGTGATTTAACTTCAAAGGTGCCACAACTGAACATTACATGTCAATGGATATTTTTGGAGCACCTATTGTTTGGGTTTGCTTACTTATCACAGTGATGGAGTTCAGATCCACAGACAAGTTGAAGTTAGAGTTTGGATTGGTCACAGCCTCTTTCAATGTATCAACAATGTCACTGCCCTTGGGGATAGGTACAGTGGAGGTCGCATTGAACTCCAGTTCCAAATCCACCTCTGTGTAAGGATCCTGACCGATACGGGGCACATGTCTGCAAAGGATCAAAAAGTTCATAGGTCAGGGTCAAGTCAAAAGGTGACTGAAAAGGTAAAGTTGTGTTAAAAATAAGGCTTTTTATGTTCAAAAGACGTTCATGTCTAAATTAAAGAAAATGGTTTAAAAGTAAAATACAATATTACCTGAATTCAGTAACAGTCGTCTGAACGAAACTAAGCCCATATCTTTGTCGGAAGATTGTGTCACACTGTAAGGAGTAGGGGAGAGAAGAGACAACTTTAAAAGACTATCAAATAGTATGAGATATTTTACAAACAGAATATATATAACATTATTAGGCCTATATATTTTAACAATCCCTTATTCCCGTAGCTCAACGCTCATTAAGCCTAAAGTCATTGTCACTTGAACCTTAGGTAAAGTCAATAACCACATCAACAAATACACAAATGAATGGTCATATCTGGATTTCAAGGACTTACAAATGTGGTAATGGTTTCTGATAGTGTTTTGAATTCTGTGCTTTGAGGGTCAGTCAAGGCTGGTACAAAAACTTGCTGCAAGGTGACTTGCAATTCCACCACTGGAGGAGGTGCCGTTGTTATGGCAGTTGTAGCAGGAACAGTTGTTGTAGCAGGGGCATCTGAAATTAATAAAAAATTACACTCTTTTAGAATTTGAAAGGTGCTCCAAATGCAACGTGTGCTTAAACTGTACTGGTGATGTACTAGTGTGTACAACTTGATAACGTGGGATATTGGGGGGAGGACAGTGAAATGTTGCTGATGTAGCCGCAATTGTTTGATCAATTCCGCAGCGTGATTTAACTTCAAAGGTGCCACAACTGAACATTACATGTCAATTGATATTTTTGGAGCACCTATTGTTTGGGTTTGCTTACTTATCACAGTGATGGAGTTCAGATCCACAGAGACGTTGAAGTTAGAGTTTGGATTGGTCACAGCCTCTTTCAATGTATCAACAATGTCACTGCCCTTGGGGATAGGTACAGTGGAGGTCGCATTGAACTCCAGTTCCAAATCCACCTCTGTGTAAGGATCCTGACCGATACGGGGCACATGTCTGCAAAGGATCAAAAAGTTCATAGGTCAGGGTCAAGTCAAAAGGTGACTGAAAAGGTAAAGTTGTGCTAAAAATAAGGCTTTTTATGTTCAAAAGACGTTCATGTCTAAATTAAAGAAAATGGTTTAAAAGTCAAATACAATATTACCTGAATTGAGTAACAGTCGTCTGAACGAAACTAAGCCCATATCTTTGTCGGAAGATTGTGTCACACTGTAAGGAGTAGGGGAGAGAAGAGACAACTTTAAAAGACTATCAAATAGTATGAGATATTTTACAAGCAGAATATATATAACATTATTAGGCCTGTATATTTTAACAATCCCTTATTCCCGTAGCTCAACGCTCATTAAGCCTAAAGTCATTGTCACTTGAACCTCGGACAAAACAGAGATGCTTGTTCTAGGTCCCAAGAAACAAAGAGATCTTCTGTTAAATCTGACAATTCATCTTGATGGTTGTAAAGTCGTCTCAAATAAAACTGTGAAGGACCTCGGCGTTACTCTTGACCCTGATCTCTCTTTTGACGAACATATCAAGACTGTTTCAAGGACAGCTTTTTTCCATCTACGTAACATTGCAAAAATCAGAAATTTTCTGTCCAAAAATGATGCAGAAAAATTTATCCATGCATTTGTTACTTCTAGGTTAGACTACTGCAATGCTCTACTTTCCGGCTACCCGGATAAAGCACTAAATAAACTTCAGTTAGTGCTAAATACGGCTGCTAGAATCCTGACTAGAACCAAGAAATTTGATCATATTACTCCAGTGCTAGCTTCCCTACACTGGCTTCCTGTTAAGGCAAGGGCTGATTTCAAGGTTTTACTGTTAACCTATAAAGCGTTACATGGGCTTGCTCCTACCTATCTTTCCGAGTTGGTCCTGCCGTACATACCAATACGTGCGCTACGGTCACAAGATGCAGGCCTCCTAATTGTCCCTAAAATTTCTAAGCAAACAGCGGGAGGCAGGGCTTTCTCCTATAGATCTCCATTTTTATGGAACAATCTGCCTACCCATGTGAGAGACGCAGACTCGGTCTCAACCTTTAAGTCTTTACTGAAGACTTATCTTTTCAGTAGGTCATATGATTGAGTGTAGTCTGGCCCAGGAGTGTGAAGGTGAACGGAAAGGCTCTGGAGCAACGAACCGCCCTTGCTGTCTCTGCCGGGCCGGTTCCCCTCTCTCCACTGGGATTCTCTGCCTCTAACCCTGTTACTGGGGCTGAGTCACTGGCTTGCTGGTGCTCTTTCATGCCGTCCCTAGGAGGGGTGCGTCACTTGAGTGGGTTGAGTTACTGACGTGAACTTCCTGTCTGGGTTGGCGCCCCCCCTTGGTTGTGCTGTGGTGGAGACCTTTGTGGGCTATACTCGGCCTTGTCTCAGGATTGTAAGTTGGTGGTTGAGGATATCCCTCTAGTGGTGTGGGGGCTGTGCTTTGGCAGAGTGGGTGGGGTTATATCCTTCCTGTTTGGCCCTGTCCGGGGGTTTCTTCGGATGGGGCCACAGTGTCTCCTGACCGCTCCTGTCTCAGCCTCCAGTATTTATGCTGCAGTAGTTTATGTGTCGGGGGGCTAGGGTCAGCTGGTTATACCTGGAGTACTTCTCCTGTCTTATCCAGTGTCCTGTGTGAATTTAAGTATGCTCTCTCTAATTCTCTCGTTCTCTCTTTCTCTCTGAGAACCTGAGCCCTAGGACCATACGTCAGGACTACCGGGCATGCTGACACCTTGCTGTCCCCAGTCCGCCCGGCCTTGCTGCTATTCCAGTTTCAACTGTTCTGCCTGCGGTTACGAAACCCCTACCTGTCCCAGACCTGCTGTTTTCAACTCTTAATGATCGGCTATGAAAAGCCAACTGAGATTTATTCCTGATTATTATTTGACCATGCTTGTCATTTATGAACATTTTGAAAATCTTGGCTCTCTCTAATTTTCTCCTTCTCTCTTTCTCTCGGAGGACCTGAGCCCTAGGACCAAACGTCGGGACTACCGGCCGTGGTGACTCCTTGCTGCCCCCAGTCCGCCTGGCCTTGCTGCTATTCCAGTTTCAACTCTTCTGCCTGCGGTTATGGAACCCCTACCTGTCCCAGACCTGCTGTTTTCAACTCTTAATGATCGGCTATGAAAAGCCAACTGAGATTTATTCCTGATTATTATTTGACCATGCTTGTCATTTATGAACATTTTGAAAATCTTGGCTCTCTCTAATTTTCTCCTTCTCTCTTTCTTTCTCTCGGAGGACCTGGGCCCTAGGACCATGCGTCGGGACTGCCGCCCGTGGTGACTCCTTGCTGTCCCCAGTCCGCCTGGCCTTGCTGCTATTCCAGTTTCAGCTGTTCTGCCTGCGGTTATGGAACCGCCACCTGTCCCAGACCTGTTGTTTTTCAACTCTTAATGATCAGCTATGAAAAGCCAACTGAAAATTATTCATGACTATTATTTGACCATGCTTGTCACTTATGAACATTTTGAACATCTTGGCATAGTTCTGTTATAATCTCCACCCGGCACAGCCAGAAGAGGACTGGCCACCCCTCATAGCCTGGTTCCTCTATAGGTTTCTTCCTAGGTTTTGGCCTTTCTAGGGAGTTTTTCCTAGCCACCGTGCTTCTACACCTGCATTACTAGCTGTTTGGGGTTTTAGGCTGGGTTTCTGTACAGCACTTCGAGATATTAGCTGATGTACGAAGGGCTATATAAAATAAAATTGATTGATTGATTGAACCTTAGGTAAAGTCAATAACCACATCAACAAAGACACAAATGAATGGTCATATCTGGATTTCGAGGACTTACAAATGTGGTAATGGTTTCTGATAGTGTTTTGAATTCTGTGCTTTGAGGGTCAGTCAAGGCTGGTACAAAAACTTGCTGCAAGGTGACTTGCAATTCCACCACTGGAGGAGGTGCCGTTGTTATGGCAATTGTAGCAGGAACAGTTGTTGTAGCAGGGGCATCTGAAATTAATAAAAAATTACACTCTTTTAGAATTTGAAAGGTGCTCCAAATGCAACGTGTGCTTAAACTGTACTGGTGATGTACTAGTGTGTACAACTTGATACTGTGGGATGTTGGGGGGAGGACAGTGAAATGTTGCTGATGTAGCCGCAATTGTTTGATCAATTCCGAGGTGTGATTTAACTTCAAAGGTGCCACAACTGAACATTACATGTCAATGGATATTTTTGGAGCACCTATTGTTTGGGTTTGCTTACTTATCACAGTGATGGAGTTCAGATCCACAGACAAGTTGAAGTTAGAGTTTGGATTGGTCACAGCCTCTTTCAATGTATCAACAATGTCACTGCCCTTGGGGATAGGTACAGTGGAGGTCGCATTGAACTCCAGTTCCAAATCCACCTCTGTGTAAGGATCCTGACCAATACGGGGGACAGGTCTGCAAAGGATCAAAAAGTTCATAGGTCAGGGTCAAGTCAAAAGGTGACTGAAAAAGTAAAGTTGTGCTAAAAATAAGGCTTTTTATGTTCAAAAGACGTTCATGTCTAAATTAAAGAAAATGGTTTAAAAGTAAAATACAATATTACCTGAATTCAGTAACAGTCGTCTGAACGAAACTAAGCCCATATCTTTGTCGGAAGATTGTGTCACACTGTAAGGAGTAGGGGAGAGAAGAGACAACTTTAAAAGACTATCAAATAGTATGAGATATTTTACAAACAGAATATATATAACATTATTAGGCCTATATATTTTAACAATCCCTTATTCCCGTAGCTCAACGCTCATTAAGCCTAAAGTCATTGTCACTTGAACCTTAGGTAAAGTCAATAACCGCATCAACAAAGACACAAATGAATGGTCATATCTGGATTTCGAGGACTTACAAATGTGGTAATGGTTTCTGATAGTGTTTTGAATTCTGTGCTTTGAGGGTCAGTCAAGGCTGATACAAAAACTTGCTGCAAGGTGACTTGCAATTCCACCACTGGAGGAGGTGCCGTTGTTATGGCAGTTGTAGCAGGAACAGTTGTTGTAGCAGGGGCATCTGAAATTAACAAAAAATTACACTCTTTTAGAATTTGAAAGGTGCTCCAAATGCAACGTGTGCTTAAACTGTACTGGTGATGTACTAGTGTGTACAACTTGATAACGTGGGATATTGGGGGGAGGACAGTGAAATGTTGCTGATGTAGCCGCAATTGTTTGATCAATTCCGAGGTGTGATTTAACTTCAAAGGTGCCACAACTGAACATTACATGTCAATGGATATTTTTGGAGCACCTATTGTTTGGGTTTGCTTACTTATCACAGTGATGGAGTTCAGATCCACAGACAAGTTGAAGTTAGAGTTTGGATTGGTCACAGCCTCTTTCAATGTATCAACAATGTCACTGCCCTTGGGGATAGGTACAGTGGAGGTCGCATTGAACTCCAGTTCCAAATCCACCTCTGTGTAAGGATCCTGACCGATACGGGGCACAGGTCTGCAAAGGATCAAAAAGTTCATAGGTCAGGGTCAAGTCAAAAGGTGACTGAAAAAGTAAAGTTGTGCTAAAAATAAGGCTTTTTATGTTCAAAAGACGTTCATGTCTAAATTAAAGAAAATGGTTTAAAAGTAAAATACAATATTACCTGAATTCAGTAACAGTCGTCTGAACGAAACTAAGCCCATATCTTTGTCGGAAGATTGTGTCACACTGTAAGGAGTAGGGGAGAGAAGAGACAACTTTAAAAGACTATCAAATAGTATGAGATATTTTACAAACAGAATATATATAACATTATTAGGCCTATATATTTTAACAATCCCTTATTCCCGTAGCTCAACGCTCATTAAGCCTAAAGTCATTGTCACTTGAACCTTAGGTAAAGTCAATAACCGCATCAACAAAGACACAAATGAATGGTCATATCTGGATTTCGAGGACTTACAAATGTGGTAATGGTTTCTGATAGTGTTTTGAATTCTGTGCTTTGAGGGTCAGTCAAGGCTGGTACAAAAACTTGCTGCAAGGTGACTTGCAATTCCACCACTGGAGGAGGTGCCGTTGTTATGGCAGTTGTAGCAGGAACAGTTGTTGTAGCAGGGGCATCTGAAATTAACAAAAAATTACACTCTTTTAGAATTTGAAAGGTGCTCCAAATGCAACGTGTGCTTAAACTGTACTGGTGATGTACTAGTGTGTACAACTTGATAACGTGGGATATTGGGGGGAGGACAGTGAAATGTTGCTGATGTAGCCGCAATTGTTTGATCAATTCCGCAGCGTGATTTAACTTCAAAGGTGCCACAACTGAACATTACATGTCAATTGATATATTTGGAGCACCTATTGTTTGGGTTTGCTTACTTATCACAGTGATGGAGTTCAGATCCACAGAGACGTTGAAGTTAGAGTTTGGATTGGTCACAGCCTCTTTCAATGTATCAACAATGTCACTGCCCTTGGGGATAGGTACAGTGGAGGTCGCATTGAACTCCAGTTCCAAATCCACCTCTGTGTAAGGATCCTGACCGATACGGGGCACAGGTCTGCAAAGGATCAAAAAGTTCATAGGTCAGGGTCAAGTCAAAAGGTGACTGAAAAAGTAAAGTTGTGATAAAAATAAGGCTTTTTATGTTCAAAAGACGTTCATGTCTAAATTAAAGAAAATGGTTTAAAAGTCAAATACAATATTACCTGAATTGAGTAACAGTCGTCTGAACGAAACTAAGCCCATATCTTTGTTGGAAGATTGTGTCACACTGTAAGGAGTAGGGGAGAGAAGAGACAACTTTAAAAGACTATCAAATAGTATGAGAGATTTTACAAACAGAATATATATAACATTATTAGGCCTATATATTTTAACAATCCCTTTTTCCCGTAGCTCAACGCTCATTAAGCCTAAAGTCATTGTCACTTGAACCTTAGGTAAAGTCAATAACCACATCAACAAAGACACAAATGAATGGTCATATCTGGATTTCGAGGACTTACAAATGTGGTAATGGTTTCTGATAGTGTTTTGAATTCTGTGCTTTGAGGGTCAGTCAAGGCTGGTACAAAAACTTGCTGCAAGGTGACTTGCAATTCCACCACTGGAGGAGGTGCCGTTGTTATGGCAATTGTAGCAGGAACAGTTGTTGTAGCAGGGGCATCTGAAATTAATAAAAAATTACACTCTTTTAGAATTTGAAAGGTGCTCCAAATGCAACGTGTGCTTAAACTGTACTGGTGATGTACTAGTGTGTACAACTTGATAACGTGGGATATTGGGGGGAGGACAGTGAAATGTTGCTGATGTAGCCGCAATTGTTTGATCAATTCCGCAGCGTGATTTAACTTCAAAGGTGCCACAACTGAACATTACATGTCAATTGATATTTTTGGAGCACCTATTGTTTGGGTTTGCTTACTTATCACAGTGATGGAGTTCAGATCCACAGAGACGTTGAAGGTAGAGTTTGGATTGGTCACAGCCTCTTTCAATGTATCAACAATCTCACTGCCCTTGGGGATAGGTACAGTGGAGGTCGCATTGAACTCCAGCTCCAAATCCACCTCTGTGTAAGGATCCTGACCAATACGGGGCACAGGTCTGCAAAGGATCAAAAAGTTCATAGGTCAGGGTCAAGTCAAAAGGTGACTGAAAAAGTAAAGTTGTGCTAAAAATAAGGCTTTTTATGTTCAAAAGACGTTCATGTCTAAATTAAAGAAAATGGTTTAAAAGTCAAATACAATATTACCTGAATTGAGTAACAGTCGTCTGAACGAAACTAAGCCCATATCTTTGTCGGAAAATTGTGTCACACTGTAAGGAGTAGGGGAGAGAAGAGACAACTTTAAAAGACTATCAAATAGTATGAGATATTTTACAAACAGAATATATCTAACATTATTGGGCCTATATATTTTAACAATCCCTTATTACCGTAGCTCAACGCTCATTAAGCCTAAAGTCATTGTCACTTGAACCTTAGGTAAAGTCAATAACCACATCAACAAAGACACAAATGAATGGTCATATCTGGATTTCGAGGACTTACAAATGTGGTAATGGTTTCTGATAGTGTTTTGAATTCTGTGCTTTGAGGGTCAGTCAAGGCTGGTACAAAAACTTGCTGCAAGGTGACTTGCAATTCCACCACTGGAGGAGGTGCCGTTGTTATGGCAATTGTAGCAGGAACAGTTGTTGTAGCAGGGGCATCTGAAATAAAATAAAAATTACACTCTTTTAGAATTTGAAAGGTGCTCCAAATGCAACGTGTGCTTAAACTGTACTGGTGATGTACTAGTGTGTACAACTTAATAACGTGGGATATTGGGGGGAGGACAGTGAAATGTTGCTGATGTAGCCGCAATTGTTTGATCAATTCCGCAGCGTGATTTAACTTCAAAGGTGCCACAACTGAACATTACATGTCAATGGATATTTTTGGAGCACCTATTGTTTGGGTTTGCTTACTTATCACAGTGATGGAGTTCAGATCCACAGACAAGTTGAAGTTAGAGTTTGGATTGGTCACAGCCTCTTTCAATGTATCAACAATGTCACTGCCCTTGGGGATAGGTACAGTGGAGGTCGCATTGAACTCCAGCTCCAAATCCACCTCTGTGTAAGGATCCTGACCGATACGGGGCACAGGTCTGCAAAGGATCAAAAAGTTCATAGGTCAGGGTCAAGTCAAAAGGTGACTGAAAAAGTAAATTTGTGATAAAAATAAGGCTTTTTATGTTCAAAAGATGTTCATGTCTAAATGAAAGAAAATGGTTTAAAAGTCAAATACAATATTACCTGAATTGAGTAACAGTCGTCTGAACGAAACTAAGCCCATATCTTTGTTGGAAAATTGTGTCACACTGTAAGGAGTAGGGGAGAGAAGAGACAACTTTAAAAGACTATCAAATAGTATGAGATATTTTACAAACAGAATATATATAACATTATTAGGCCTATATATTTTAACAATCCCTTATTCCCGTAGCTCAACGCTCATTAAGCCTAAAGTCATTGTCACTTGAACCTTAGGTAAAGTCAATAACCACATCAACAAAGACACAAATGAATGGTCATATCTGGATTTCGAGGACTTACAAATGTGGTAATGGTTTCTGATAGTGTTTTGAATTCTGTGCTTTGAGGGTCAGTCAAGGCTGGTACAAAAACTTGCTGCAAGGTGACTTGCAATTCCACCACTGGAGGAGGTGCCGTTGTTATGGCAATTGTAGCAGGAACAGTTGTTGTAGCAGGGGCATCTGAAATTAATAAAAAATTACACTCTTTTAGAATTTGAAAGGTGCTCCAAATGCAACGTGTGCTTAAACTGTACTGGTGATGTACTAGTGTGTACAACTTGATAACGTGGGATATTGGGGGGAGGACAGTGAAATGTTGCTGATGTAGCCGCAATTGTTTGATTAATTCCGCAGCGTGATTTAACTTCAAAGGTGCCACAACTGAACATTACATGTCAATTGATATTTTTGGAGCACCTATTGTTTGGGTTTGCTTACTTATCACAGTGATGGAGTTCAGATCCACAGAGACGTTGAAGGTAGAGTTTGGATTGGTCACAGCCTCTTTCAATGTATCAACAATGTCACTGCCCTTGGGGATAGGTACAGTGGAGGTCGCATTGAACTCCAGTTCCAAATCCACCTCTGTGTAAGGATCCTGACCGATACGGGGCACAGGTCTGCAAAGGATCAAAAAGTTCATAGGTCAGGGTCAAGTCAAAAGGTGACTGAAAAAGTAAAGTTGTGCTAAAAATAAGGCTTTTTATGTTTAAAAGACGTTCATGTCTAAATTAAAGAAAATGGTTTAAAAGTCAAATACAATATTACCTGAATTGAGTAACAGTCGTCTGAACGAAACTAAGCCCATATCTTTGTCGGAAAATTGTGTCACACTGTAAGGAGTAGGGGAGAGAAGAGACAACTTTAAAAGACTATCAAATAGTATGAGATATTTTACAAACAGAATATATCTAACATTATTAGGCCTATATATTTTAACAATCCCTTATTCCCGTAGCTCAACGCTCATTAAGCCTAAAGTCATTGTCACTTGAACCTTAGGTAAAGTCAATAACCACATCAACAAAGACACAAATGAATGGTCATATCTGGATTTCGAGGACTTACAAATGTGGTAATGGTTTCTGATAGTGTTTTGAATTCTGTGCTTTGAGGGTCAGTCAAGGCTGGTACAAAAACTTGCTGCAAGGTGACTTGCAATTCCACCACTGGAGGAGGTGCCGTTGTTATGGCAATTGTAGCAGGAACAGTTGTTGTAGCAGGGGCATCTGAAATTAATAAAAAATTACACTCTTTTAGAATTTGAAAGGTGCTCCAAATGCAACGTGTGCTTAAACTGTACTGGTGATGTACAACTTGATAACGTGGGATATTGGGGGGAGGACAGTGAAATGTTGCTGATGTAGCCGCAATTGTTTGATCAATTCCGCAGCGTGATTTAACTTCAAAGGTGCCACAACTGAACATTACATGTCAATTGATATTTTTGGAGCACCTATTGTTTGGGTTTGCTTACTTATCACAGTGATGGAGTTCAGATCCACAGAGACGTTGAAGGTAGAGTTTGGATTGGTCACAGCCTCTTTCAATGTATCAACAATCTCACTGCCCTTGGGGATAGGTACAGTGGAGGTCGCATTGAACTCCAGTTCCAAATCCACCTCTGTGTAAGGATCCTGACCGATACGGGGCACAGGTCTGCAAAGGATCAAAAAGTTCATAGGTCAGGGTCAAGTCAAAAGGTGACTGAAAAAGTAAAGTTGTGCTAAAAATAAGGCTTTTTATGTTCAAAAGACGTTCATGTCTAAATTAAAGAAAATGGTTTAAAAGTCAAATACAATATTACCTGAATTGAGTAACAGTCGTCTGAACGAAACTAAGCCCATATCTTTGTCGGAAAATTGTGTCACACTGTAAGGAGTAGGGGAGAGAAGAGACAACTTTAAAAGACTATCAAATAGTATGAGATATTTTACAAACAGAATATATCTAACATTATTGGGCCTATATATTTTAACAATCCCTTATTCCCGTAGCTCAACGCTCATTAAGCCTAAAGTCATTGTCACTTGAACCTTAGGTAAAGTCAATAACCACATCAACAAAGACACAAATGAATGGTCATATCTGGATTTCGAGGACTTACAAATGTGGTAATGGTTTCTGATAGTGTTTTGAATTCTGTGCTTTGAGGGTCAGTCAAGGCTGGTACAAAAACTTGCTGCAAGGTGACTTGCAATTCCACCACTGGAGGAGGTGCCGTTGTTATGGCAATTGTAGCAGGAACAGTTGTTGTAGCAGGGGCATCTGAAATAAAATAAAAATTACACTCTTTTAGAATTTGAAAGGTGCTCCAAATGCAACGTGTGCTTAAACTGTACTGGTGATGTACTAGTGTGTACAACTTAATAACGTGGGATATTGGGGGGAGGACAGTGAAATGTTGCTGATGTAGCCGCAATTGTTTGATCAATTCCGCAGCGTGATTTAACTTCAAAGGTGCCACAACTGAACATTACATGTCAATGGATATTTTTGGAGCACCTATTGTTTGGGTTTGCTTACTTATCACAGTGATGGAGTTCAGATCCACAGACAAGTTGAAGTTAGAGTTTGGATTGGTCACAGCCTCTTTCAATGTATCAACAATGTCACTGCCCTTGGGGATAGTTACAGTAGAGGTCGCATTGAACTCCAGTTCCAAATCCACCTCTGTGTAAGGATCCTGACCGATACGGGGCACAGGTCTGCAAAGGATCAAAAAGTTCATAGGTCAGGGTCAAGTCAAAAGGTGACTGAAAAAGTAAAGTTGTGCTAAAAATAAGGCTTTTTATGTTCAAAATACATTCATGTCTAAATTAAAGAAAATGGTTTAAAAGTCAAATACAATATTACCTGAATTGAGTAACAGTCGTCTGAACGAAACTAAGCCCATATCTTTGTCGGAAAATTGTGTCACACTGTAAGGAGTAGGGGAGAGAAGAGACAACTTTAAAAGACTATCAAATAGTATGAGATATTTTACAAACAGAATATATCTAACATTATTAGGCCTATATATTTTAACAATCCCTTATTCCCGTAGCTCAACGCTCATTAAGCCTAAAGTCATTGTCACTTGAACCTTAGGTAAAGTCAATAACCACATCAACAAATACACAAATGAATGGTCATATCTGGATTTCGAGGACTTACAAATGTGGTAATGGTTTCTGATAGTGTTTTGAATTCTGTGCTTTGAGGGTCAGTCAAGGCTGGTACAAAAACTTGCTGCAAGGTGACTTGCAATTCCACCACTGGAGGAGGTGCCGTTGTTATGGCAATTGTAGCAGGAACAGTTGTTGTAGCAGGGGCATCTGAAATTAATAAAAAATTACACTCTTTTAGAATTTGAAAGGTGCTCCAAATGCAACGTGTGCTTAAACTGTACGGGTGATGTACAACTTGATAACGTGGGATATTGGGGGGAGGACAGTGAAATGTTGCTGATGTAGCCGCAATTGTTTGATTAATTCCGCAGCGTGATTTAACTTCAAAGGTGCCACAACTGAACATTACATGTCAATTGATATTTTTGGAGCACCTATTGTTTGGGTTTGCTTACTTATCACAGTGATGGAGTTCAGATCCACAGAGACGTTGAAGGTAGAGTTTGGATTGGTCACAGCCTCTTTCAATGTATCAACAATGTCACTGCCCTTGGGGATAGGTACAGTGGAGGTCGCATTGAACTCCAGTTCCAAATCCACCTCTGTGTAAGGATCCTGACCGATACGGGGCACAGGTCTGCAAAGGATCAAAAAGTTCATAGGTCAGGGTCAAGTCAAAAGGTGACTGAAAAAGTAAAGTTGTGCTAAAAATAAGTCTTTTTATGTTTAAAAGACGTTCATGTCTAAATTAAAGAAAATGGTTTAAAAGTCAAATACAATATTACCTGAATTGAGTAACAGTCGTCTGAACGAAACTAAGCCCATATCTTTGTCGGAAAATTGTGTCACACTGTAAGGAGTAGGGGAGAGAAGAGACAACTTTAAAAGACTATCAAATATTATGAGATATTTTACAAACAGAATATATCTAACATTATTAGGCCTATATATTTTAACAATCCCTTATTCCCGTAGCTCAACGCTCATTAAGCCTAAAGTCATTGTCACTTGAACCTTAGGTAAAGTCAATAACCACATCAACAAAGACACAAATGAATGGTCATATCTGGATTTCGAGGACTTACAAATGTGGTAATGGTTTCTGATAGTGTTTTGAATTCTGTGCTTTGAGGGTCAGTCAAGGCTGGTACAAAAACTTGCTGCAAGGTGACTTGCAATTCCACCACTGGAGGAGGTGCCGTTGTTATGGCAGTTGAAGCAGGAACAGTTGATGTAGCAGGGGCATCTGAAATTAATAAAAAATTACACTCTTTTAGAATTTGAAAGGTGCTCCAAATGCAACGTGTGCTTAAACTGTACCAGTGATGTACTAGTGTGTACAACTTGATAACGTGGGATGTTGGGGGGAGGACAGTGAAATGTTGCTGATGTAGCCGCAATTGTTTGATCAATTCCGCAGCGTGATTTAACTTCAAAGGTGCCACAACTGAACATTACATGTCAATAGATATTTTTGGAGCACCTTTTGTTTGGGTTTGCTTACTTATCACAGTGATGGAGTTCAGATCCACAGAGACGTTGAAGGTAGAGTTTGGATTGGTCACAGCCTCTTTCAATGTATCAACAATGTCACTGCCCTTGGGGATAGGTACAGTGGAGGTCGCATTGAACTCCAGTTCCAAATCCACCTCTGTGTAAGGATCCTGACCGATACGGGGCACAGGTCTGCAAAGGATCAAAAAGTTCATTGGTCAGGGTCAAGTCAAAAGGTGACTGAAAAAGAAAAGTTGTGCTAAAAATAAGGATTTTTATGTTCAAAAGACGTTCATGTCTAAATTAAAGAAAATGGTTTAAAAGTCAAATACAATATTACCTGAATTGAGTAACAGTCGTCTGAACGAAACTAAGCCCATATCTTTGTCGGAAGATTGTGTCACACTGTAAGGAGTAGGGGAGAGAAGAGACAACTTTAAAAGACTATCAAATAGTATGAGATATTTTACAAACAGAATATATATAACATTATTAGGCCTATATATTTTAACAATCCCTTATTCCCGTAGCTCAACGCTCATTAAGCCTAAAGTCATTGTCACTTGAACCTTAGGTAAAGTCAATAACCACATAAACAAAGACACAAATGAATGGTCATATCTGGATTTCGAGGACTTACAAATGTGGTAATGGTTTCTGATAGTGTTTTGAATTCTGTGCTTTGAGGGTCAGTCAAGGCTGGTACAAAAACTTGCTGCAAGGTGACTTGCAATTCCACCACTGGAGGAGGTGCCGTTGTTATGGCAATTGTAGCAGGAACAGTTGTTGTAGCAGGGGCATCTGAAATTAATAAAAAATTACACTCTTTTAGAATTTGAAAGGTGCTCCAAATGCAACGTGTGCTTAAACTGTACTGGTGATGTACTAGTGTGTACAACTTGATACTGTGGGATGTTGGGGGGAGGACAGTGAAATGTTGCTGATGTAGCCGCAATTGTTTGATCAATTCCGCAGCGTGATTTAACTTCAAAGGTGCCACAACTGAACATTACATGTCAATGGATATTTTTGGAGCACCGATTGTTTGGGTTTGCTTACTTATCACAGTGATGGAGTTCAGATCCACAGAGACGTTGAAGGTAGAGTTTGGATTGGTCACAGCCTCTTTCAATGTATCAACAATGTCACTGCCCTTGGGGATAGGTACAGTGGAGGTCGCATTGAACTCCAGTTCCAAATCCACCTCTGTGTAAGGATCCTGACCGATACGGGGCACAGGTCTGCAAAGGATCAAAAAGTTCATAGGTCAGGGTCAAGTCAAAAGGTGACTGAAAAAGTAAAGTTGTGCTAAAAATAAGGCTTTTTATGTTCAAAAGACGTTCATGTCTAAATTAAAGAAAATGGTTTAAAAGTCAAATACAATATTACCTGAATTGAGTAACAGTCGTCTGAACGAAACTAAGCCCATATCTTTGTCGGAAGATTGTGTCACACTGTAAGGAGTAGGGGAGAGAAGAGACAACTTTAAAAGACTATCAAATAGTATGAGATATTTTACAAATAGAATATATATAACATTATTAGGCCTATATATTTTAACAATCCCTTATTCCCGTAGCTCAACGCTCATTAAGCCTAAAGTCATTGTCACTTGAACCTTAGGTAAAGTCAATAACCACATCAACAAAGACACAAATGAATGGTCATATCTGGATTTCGAGGACTTACAAATGTGGTAATGGTTTCTGATAGTGTTTTGAATTCTGTGCTTTGAGGGTCAGTCAAGGCTGGTACAAAAACTTGCTGCAAGGTGACTTGCAATTCCACCACCAGAGGAGGTGCCGTTGTTATGGCAATTGTAGCAGGAACAGTTGTTGTAGCAGGGGCATCTGAAATTAATAAAAAATTACACTCTTTTAGAATTTGAAAGGTGCTCCAAATGCAACGTGTGCTTAAACTGTACTGGTGATGTACTAGTGTGTACAACTTGATACTGTGGGATGTTGGGGGGAGGACAGTGAAATGTTGCTGATGTAGCCGCAATTGTTTGATCAATTCCGCAGCGTGATTTAACTTCAAAGGTGCCACAACTGAACATTACATGTCAATGGATATTTTTGGAGCACCGATTGTTTGGGTTTGCTTACTTATCACAGTGATGGAGTTCAGATCCACAGAGACGTTGAAGGTAGAGTTTGGATTGGTCACAGCCTCTTTCAATGTATCAACAATGTCACTGCCCTTGGGGATAGGTACAGTGGAGGTCGCATTGAACTCCAGTTCCAAATCCACCTCTGTGTAAGGATCCTGACCGATACGGGGCACAGGTCTGCAAAGGATCAAAAAGTTCATAGGTCAGGGTCAAGTCAAAAGGTGACTGAAAAAGTAAAGTTGTGCTAAAAATAAGGCTTTTTATGTTCAAAAGACGTTCATGTCTAAATTAAAGAAAATGGTTTAAAAGTCAAATACAATATTACCTGAATTGAGTAACAGTCGTCTGAACGAAACTAAGCCCATATCTTTGTCGGAAGATTGTGTCACACTGTAAGGAGTAGGGGAGAGAAGAGACAACTTTAAAAGACTATCAAATAGTATGAGATATTTTACAAATAGAATATATATAACATTATTAGGCCTATATATTTTAACAATCCCTTATTCCCGTAGCTCAACGCTCATTAAGCCTAAAGTCATTGTCACTTGAACCTTAGGTAAAGTCAATAACCACATCAACAAAGACACAAATATATGGTCATATCTGGATTTCGAGGACTTACAAATGTGGTAATGGTTTCTGATAGTGTTTTGAATTCTATGCTTTGAGGGTCAGTCAAGGCTGGTACAAAAACTTGCTGCAAGGTGACTTGCAATTCCACCACTGGAGGAGGTGCCGTTGTTATGGCAATTGTAGCAGGAACAGTTGTTGTTGCAGGGGCATCTGAAATTAATAAAAATTACACTCTTTTAGAATTTGAAAGGTGCTCCAAATGCAACGTGTGCTTAAACTGTACTGGTGATGTACTAGTGTGTACAACTTGATACTGTGGGATGTTGGGGGAGGACAGTGAAATGTTGCTGATGTAGCTGCAATTGTTTGATCAATTCCGCAGTGTGATTTAACTTCAAAAGGTGCCACAACTGAACATTACATGTCAATGGATATTTTTGGAGCACCTATTGTTTGGGTTTGCTTACTTATCACAGTGATGGAGTTCAGATCCACAGACAAGTTGAAGTTAGAGTTTGGATTGGTCACAGCCTCTTTCAATGTATCAACAATGTCACTGCCCTTGGGGATAGGTTCCATGGAGGTCGCATTGAACTCCAGTTCCAAATCCACCTCTGTGTAAGGATCCTGACCGATACGGGGCACAGGTCTGCAAAGGATCAAAAAGTTCATAGGTCAGGGTCAAGTCAAAAGGTGACTGAAAAAGTAAAGTTGTGCTAAAAATAAGGCTTTTTATGTTCAAAAGACGTTCATGTCTAAATTAAAGAAAATGGTTTAAAAGTCAAATACAATATTACCTGAATTGAGTAACAGTCGTCTGAACGAAACTAAGCCCATATCTTTGTCGGAAGATTGTGTCACACTGTAAGGAGTAGGGGAGAGAAGAGACAACTTTAAAAGACTATCAAATAGTATGAGATATTTTACAAACAGAATATATATAACATTATTAGGCCTATATATTTTAACAATCCCTTATTCCCGTAGCTCAACGCTCATTAAGCCTAAAGTCATTGTCACTTGAACCTTAGGTAAAGTCAATAACCACATCAACAAAGACACAAATATATGGTCATATCTGGATTTCGAGGACTTACAAATGTGGTAATGGTTTCTGATAGTGTTTTGAATTCTGTGCTTTGAGGGTCAGTCAAGGCTGGTACAAAACCTTGCTGCAAGGTGACTTGCAATTCCACCACTGGAGGAGGTGCCGTTGGTATGGCAATTGTAGCAGGAACAGTTGTTGTAGCAGGGGCATCTGAAATTAATAAAAATTACACTCTTTTAGAATTTGAAAGGTGCTCCAAATGCAACGTGTGCTTAAACTGTACTGGTGATGTACTAGTGTGTACAACTTGATACTGTGGGATGTTGGGGGAGGACAGTGAAATGTTGCTGATGTAGCTGCAATTGTTTGATCAATTCCGCAGTGTGATTTAACTTCAAAAGGTGCCACAACTGAACATTACATGTCAATGGATATTTTTGGAGCACCTATTGTTTGGGTTTGCTTACTTATCACAGTGATGGAGTTCAGATCCACAGACAAGTTGAAGTTAGAGTTTGGATTGGTCACAGCCTCTTTCAATGTATCAACAATGTCACTGCCCTTGGGGATAGGTTCCATGGAGGTCGCATTGAACTCCAGTTCCAAATCCACCTCTGTGTAAGGATCCTGACCGATACGGGGCACAGGTCTGCAAAGGATCAAAAAGTTCATAGGTCAGGGTCAAGTCAAAAGGTGACTGAAAAAGTAAAGTTGTGCTAAAAATAAGGCTTTTTATGTTCAAAAGACGTTCATGTCTAAATGAAAGAAAATGGTTTAAAAGTCAAATACAATATTACCTGAATTGAGTAACAGTCGTCTGAACGAAACTAAGCCCATATCTTTGTCGGAAGATTGTGTCACACTGTAAGTAGTAGGGGAGAGAAGAGACAACTTTAAAAGACTATCAAATAGTATGAGATATTTTACAAATAGAATATATATAACATTATTAGGCCTATATATTTTAACAATCCCTTATTCCCGTAGCTCAACGCTCATTAAGCCTAAAGTCATTGTCACTTGAACCTTAGGTAAAGTCAATAACCACATCAACAAAGACACAAATATATGGTCATATCTGGATTTCGAGGACTTACAAATGTGGTAATGGTTTCTGATAGTGTTTTGAATTCTGTGCTTTGAGGGTCAGTCAAGGCTGGTACAAAAACTTGCTGCAAGGTGACTTGCAATTCCACCACTGGAGGAGGTGCCGTTGTTATGGCAATTGTAGCAGGAACAGTTGTTGTTGCAGGGGCATCTGAAATTAATAAAAATTACACTCTTTTAGAATTTGAAAGGTGCTCCAAATGCAACGTGTGCTTAAACTGTACTGGTGATGTACTAGTGTGTACAACTTGATACTGTGGGATGTTGGGGGAGGACAGTGAAATGTTGCTGATGTAGCTGCAATTGTTTGATCAATTCCGCAGTGTGATTTAACTTCAAAAGGTGCCACAACTGAACATTACATGTCAATGGATATTTTTGGAGCACCTATTGTTTGGGTTTGCTTACTTATCACAGTGATGGAGTTCAGATCCACAGACAAGTTGAAGTTAGAGTTTGGATTGGTCACAGCCTCTTTCAATGTATCAACAATGTCACTGCCCTTGGGGATAGGTTCCATGGAGGTCGCATTGAACTCCAGTTCCAAATCCACCTCTGTGTAAGGATCCTGACCGATACGGGGCACAGGTCTGCAAAGGATCAAAAAGTTCATAGGTCAGGGTCAAGTCAAAAGGTGACTGAAAAAGTAAAGTTGTGCTAAAAATAAGGCTTTTTATGTTCAAAAGACGTTCATGTCTAAATTAAAGAAAATGGTTTAAAAGTCAAATACAATATTACCTGAATTGAGTAACAGTCGTCTGAACGAAACTAAGCCCATATCTTTGTCGGAAGATTGTGTCACACTGTAAGGAGTAGGGGAGAGAAGAGACAACTTTAAAAGACTATCAAATAGTATGAGATATTTTACAAACAGAATATATATAACATTATTAGGCCTATATATTTTAACAATCCCTTATTCCCGTAGCTCAACGCTCATTAAGCCTAAAGTCATTGTCACTTGAACCTTAGGTAAAGTCAATAACCACATCAACAAAGACACAAATATATGGTCATATCTGGATTTCGAGGACTTACAAATGTGGTAATGGTTTCTGATAGTGTTTTGAATTCTGTGCTTTGAGGGTCAGTCAAGGCTGGTACAAAACCTTGCTGCAAGGTGACTTGCAATTCCACCACTGGAGGAGGTGCCGTTGGTATGGCAATTGTAGCAGGAACAGTTGTTGTAGCAGGGGCATCTGAAATTAATAAAAATTACACTCTTTTAGAATTTGAAAGGTGCTCCAAATGCAACGTGTGCTTAAACTGTACTGGTGATGTACTAGTGTGTACAACTTGATACTGTGGGATGTTGGGGGAGGACAGTGAAATGTTGCTGATGTAGCTGCAATTGTTTGATCAATTCCGCAGTGTGATTTAACTTCAAAAGGTGCCACAACTGAACATTACATGTCAATGGATATTTTTGGAGCACCTATTGTTTGGGTTTGCTTACTTATCACAGTGATGGAGTTCAGATCCACAGACAAGTTGAAGTTAGAGTTTGGATTGGTCACAGCCTCTTTCAATGTATCAACAATGTCACTGCCCTTGGGGATAGGTTCCATGGAGGTCGCATTGAACTCCAGTTCCAAATCCACCTCTGTGTAAGGATCCTGACCGATACGGGGCACAGGTCTGCAAAGGATCAAAAAGTTCATAGGTCAGGGTCAAGTCAAAAGGTGACTGAAAAAGTAAAGTTGTGCTAAAAATAAGGCTTTTTATGTTCAAAAGACGTTCATGTCTAAATGAAAGAAAATGGTTTAAAAGTCAAATACAATATTACCTGAATTGAGTAACAGTCGTCTGAACGAAACTAAGCCCATATCTTTGTCGGAAGATTGTGTCACACTGTAAGTAGTAGGGGAGAGAAGAGACAACTTTAAAAGACTATCAAATAGTATGAGATATTTTACAAACAGAATATATATAACATTATTAGGCCTATATATTTTAACAATCCCTTATTTCCGTAGCTCAACGCTCATTAAGCCTAAAGTCATTGTCACTTGAACCTTAGGTAAAGTCAATAACCACATCAACAAAGACACAAATGAATGGTCATATCTGGATTTCGAGGACTTACAAATGTGGTAATGGTTTCTGATAGTGTTTTGAATTCTGTGCTTTGAGGGTCAGTCAAGGCTGGTACAAAAACTTGCTGCAAGGTGACTTGCAATTCCACCACTGGAGGAGGTGCCGTTGTTATGGCAATTGTAGCAGGAACAGTTGTTGTAGCAGGGGCATCTGAAATTAATAAAAAATTACACTCTTTTAGAATTTGAAAGGTGCTCCAAATGCAACGTGTGCTTAAACTGTACTGGTGATGTACTAGTGTGTACAACTTGATACTGTGGGATGTTGGGGGGAGGACAGTGAAATGTTGCTGATGTAGCCGCAATTGTTTGATCAATTCCGCAGTGTGATTTAACTTCAAAAGGTGCCACAACTGAACATTACATGTCAATGGATATTTTTGGAGCACCGATTGTTTGGGTTTGCTTACTTATCACAGTGATGGAGTTCAGATCCACAGAGACGTTGAAGGTAGAGTTTGGATTGGTCACAGCCTCTTTCAATGTATCAACAATGTCACTGCCCTTGGGGATAGGTTCCATGGAGGTCGCATTGAACTCCAGTTCCAAATCCACCTCTGTGTAAGGATCCTGACCGATACGGGGCACAGGTCTGCAAAGGATCAAAAAGTTCATAGGTCAGGGTCAAGTCAAAAGGTGACTGAAAAAGTAAAGTTGTGCTAAAAATAAGGCTTTTTATGTTTAAAAGACGTTCATGTCTAAATTAAAGAAAATAGTTTAAAAGTCATATACAATATTACCTGAATTGAGTAACAGTCGTCTGAACGAAACTAAGCCCATATCTTTGTCGGAAGATTGTGTCACACTGTAAGGAGTAGGGGAGAGAAGAGACAACTTTAAAAAACTATCAAATAGTATGAGATAATTTACAAACAGAATATATATAACATTATTAGGCCTATATATTTTAACAATCCCTTATTTCCGTAGCTCAACGCTCATTAAGCCTAAAGTCATTGTCACTTGAACCTTAGGTAAAGTCAATAACCACATCAACAAAGACACAAATATATGGTCATATCTGGATTTCGAGGACTTACAAATGTGGTAATGGTTTCTGATAGTGTTTTGAATTCTGTGCTTTGAGGGTCAGTCAAGGCTGGTACAAAAACTTGCTGCAAGGTGACTTGCAATTCCACCACTGGAGGAGGTGCCGTTGTTATGGCAATTGTAGCAGGAACAGTTGTTGTAGCAGGGGCATCTGAAATTAATAAAAATTACACTCTTTTAGAATTTGAAAGGTGCTCCAAATGCAACGTGTGCTTAAACTGTACTGGTGATGTACTAGTGTGTACAACTTGATACTGTGGGATGTTGGGGGAGGACAGTGAAATGTTGCTGATGTAGCTGCAATTGTTTGATCAATTCCGCAGTGTGATTTAACTTCAAAAGGTGCCACAACTGAACATTACATGTCAATGGATATTTTTGGAGCACCTATTGTTTGGGTTTGCTTACTTATCACAGTGATGGAGTTCAGATCCACAGACAAGTTGAAGTTAGAGTTTGGATTGGTCACAGCCTCTTTCAATGTATCAACAATGTCACTGCCCTTGGGGATAGGTTCCATGGAGGTCGCATTGAACTCCAGTTCCAAATCCACCTCTGTGTAAGGATCCTGACCGATACGGGGCACAGGTCTGCAAAGGATCAAAAAGTTCATAGCTCAGGGTCAAGTCAAAAGGTGACTGAAAAAGTAAAGTTGTGCTAAAAATAAGGCTTTTTATGTTCAAAAGACGTTCATGTCTAAATTAAAGAAAATGGTTTAAAAGTCAAATACAATATTACCTGAATTGAGTAACAGTCGTCTGAACGAAACTAAGCCCATATCTTTGTCGGAAGATTGTGTCACACTGTAAGTAGTAGGGGAGAGAAGAGACAACTTTAAAAGACTATCAAATAGTATGAGATATTTTACAAACAGAATATATATAACATTATTAGGCCTATATATTTTAACAATCCCTTATTCCCGTAGCTCAACGCTCATTAAGCCTAAAGTCATTGTCACTTGAACCTTAGGTAAAGTCAATAACCGCATCAACAAAGACACAAATGAATGGTCATATCTGGATTTCGAGGACTTACAAATGTGGTAATGGTTTCTGATAGTGTTTTGAATTCTGTGCTTTGAGGGTCAGTCAAGGCTGGTACAAAAACTTGCTGCAAGGTGACTTGCAATTCCACCACTGGAGGAGGTGCCGTTGTTATGGCAATTGTAGCAGGAACAGTTGTTGTAGCAGGGGCATCTGAAATTAATAAAAAATTACACTCTTTTAGAATTTGAAAGGTGCTCCAAATGCAACGTGTGCTTAAACTGTACTGGTGATGTACTAGTGTGTACAACTTGATAACGTGGGATGTTGGGGGGAGGACAGTGAAATGTTGCTGATGTAGCCGCAATTGTTTGATCAATTCAGCAGCGTGATTTAACTTCAAAGGTGCCACAACTGAACATTACATGTCAATGGATATTTTTGGAGCACCGATTGTTTGGGTTTGCTTACTTATCACAGTGATGGAGTTCAGATCCACAGAGACGTTGAAGTTAGAGTTTGGATTGGTCACAGCCTCTTTCAATGTATCAACAATGTCACTGCCCTTGGGGATAGGTACAGTGGAGGTCGCGTTGAACTCCAGTTCCAAATCCACCTCTGTGTAAGGATCCTGACCGATACGGGGCACAGGTCTGCAAAGGATCAAAATGTTCATAGGTCAGGGTCAAGTCAAAAGGTGACTGAAAAAGTAAAGTTGTGCTAAAAATAAGGCTTTTTATGTTCAAAAGACGTTCATGTCTAAATGAAAGAAAATGGTTTAAAAGTCAAATACAATATTACCTGAATTGAGTAACAGTCGTCTGAACGAAACTAAGCCCATATCTTTGTCGGAAGATTGTGTCACACTGTAAGTAGTAGGGGAGAGAAGAGACAACTTTAAAAGACTATCAAATAGTATGAGATATTTTACAAACAGAATATATATAACATTATTAGGCCTATATATTTTAACAATCCCTTATTTCCGTAGCTCAACGCTCATTAAGCCTAAAGTCATTGTCACTTGAACCTTAGGTAAAGTCAATAACCACATCAACAAAGACACAAATGAATGGTCATATCTGGATTTCGAGGACTTACAAATGTGGTAATGGTTTCTGATAGTGTTTTGAATTCTGTGCTTTGAGGGTCAGTCAAGGCTGGTACAAAAACTTGCTGCAAGGTGACTTGCAATTCCACCACTGGAGGAGGTGCCGTTGTTATGGCAATTGTAGCAGGAACAGTTGTTGTAGCAGGGGCATCTGAAATTAATAAAAATTACACTCTTTTAGAATTTGAAAGGTGCTCCAAATGCAACGTGTGCTTAAACTGTACTGGTGATGTACTAGTGTGTACAACTTGATACTGTGGGATGTTGGGGGAGGACAGTGAAATGTTGCTGATGTAGCTGCAATTGTTTGATCAATTCCGCAGTGTGATTTAACTTCAAAAGGTGCCACAACTGAACATTACATGTCAATGGATATTTTTGGAGCACCTATTGTTTGGGTTTGCTTACTTATCACAGTGATGGAGTTCAGATCCACAGACAAGTTGAAGTTAGAGTTTGGATTGGTCACAGCCTCTTTCAATGTATCAACAATGTCACTGCCCTTGGGGATAGGTTCCATGGAGGTCGCATTGAACTCCAGTTCCAAATCCACCTCTGTGTAAGGATCCTGACCGATACGGGGCACAGGTCTGCAAAGGATCAAAAAGTTCATAGCTCAGGGTCAAGTCAAAAGGTGACTGAAAAAGTAAAGTTGTGCTAAAAATAAGGCTTTTTATGTTCAAAAGACGTTCATGTCTAAATTAAAGAAAATGGTTTAAAAGTCAAATACAATATTACCTGAATTGAGTAACAGTCGTCTGAACGAAACTAAGCCCATATCTTTGTCGGAAGATTGTGTCACACTGTAAGTAGTAGGGGAGAGAAGAGACAACTTTAAAAGACTATCAAATAGTATGAGATATTTTACAAACAGAATATATATAACATTATTAGGCCTATATATTTTAACAATCCCTTATTCCCGTAGCTCAACGCTCATTAAGCCTAAAGTCATTGTCACTTGAACCTTAGGTAAAGTCAATAACCGCATCAACAAAGACACAAATGAATGGTCATATCTGGATTTCGAGGACTTACAAATGTGGTAATGGTTTCTGATAGTGTTTTGAATTCTGTGCTTTGAGGGTCAGTCAAGGCTGGTACAAAAACTTGCTGCAAGGTGACTTGCAATTCCACCACTGGAGGAGGTGCCGTTGTTATGGCAATTGTAGCAGGAACAGTTGTTGTAGCAGGGGCATCTGAAATTAATAAAAAATTACACTCTTTTAGAATTTGAAAGGTGCTCCAAATGCAACGTGTGCTTAAACTGTACTGGTGATGTACTAGTGTGTACAACTTGATAACGTGGGATGTTGGGGGGAGGACAGTGAAATGTTGCTGATGTAGCCGCAATTCTTTGATCAATTCAGCAGCGTGATTTAACTTCAAAGGTGCCACAACTGAACATTACATGTCAATGGATATTTTTGGAGCACCGATTGTTTGGGTTTGCTTACTTATCACAGTGATGGAGTTCAGATCCACAGAGACGTTGAAGTTAGAGTTTGGATTGGTCACAGCCTCTTTCAATGTATCAACAATGTCACTGCCCTTGGGGATAGGTACAGTGGAGGTCGCGTTGAACTCCAGTTCCAAATCCACCTCTGTGTAAGGATCCTGACCGATACGGGGCACAGGTCTGCAAAGGATCAAAATGTTCATAGGTCAGGGTCAAGTCAAAAGGTGACTGAAAAAGTAAAGTTGTGCTAAAAATAAGGCTTTTTATGTTCAAAAGACGTTCATGTCTAAATGAAAGAAAATGGTTTAAAAGTCAAATACAATATTACCTGAATTGAGTAACAGTCGTCTGAACGAAACTAAGCCCATATCTTTGTCGGAAGATTGTGTCACACTGTAAGTAGTAGGGGAGAGAAGAGACAACTTTAAAAGACTATCAAATAGTATGAGATATTTTACAAACAGAATATATATAACATTATTAGGCCTATATATTTTAACAATCCCTTATTTCCGTAGCTCAACGCTCATTAAGCCTAAAGTCATTGTCACTTGAACCTTAGGTAAAGTCAATAACCACATCAACAAAGACACAAATGAATGGTCATATCTGGATTTCGAGGACTTACAAATGTGGTAATGGTTTCTGATAGTGTTTTGAATTCTGTGCTTTGAGGGTCAGTCAAGGCTGGTACAAAAACTTGCTGCAAGGTGACTTGCAATTCCACCACTGGAGGAGGTGCCGTTGTTATGGCAATTGTAGCAGGAACAGTTGTTGTAGCAGGGGCATCTGAAATTAATAAAAAATTACACTCTTTTAGAATTTGAAAGGTGCTCCAAATGCAACGTGTGCTTAAACTGTACTGGTGATGTACTAGTGTGTACAACTTGATAACGTGGGATGTTGGGGGGAGGACAGTGAAATGTTGCTGATGTAGCCGCAATTCTTTGATCAATTCAGCAGCGTGATTTAACTTCAAAGGTGCCACAACTGAACATTACATGTCAATGGATATTTTTGGAGCACCGATTGTTTGGGTTTGCTTACTTATCACAGTGATGGAGTTCAGATCCACAGAGACGTTGAAGTTAGAGTTTGGATTGGTCACAGCCTCTTTCAATGTATCAACAATGTCACTGCCCTTGGGGATAGGTACAGTGGAGGTCGCGTTGAACTCCAGTTCCAAATCCACCTCTGTGTAAGGATCCTGACCGATACGGGGCACAGGTCTGCAAAGGATCAAAATGTTCATAGGTCAGGGTCAAGTCAAAAGGTGACTGAAAAAGTAAAGTTGTGCTAAAAATAAGGCTTTTTATGTTCAAAAGACGTTCATGTCTAAATGAAAGAAAATGGTTTAAAAGTCAAATACAATATTACCTGAATTGAGTAACAGTCGTCTGAACGAAACTAAGCCCATATCTTTGTCGGAAGATTGTGTCACACTGTAAGGAGTAGGGGAGAGAAGAGACAACTTTAAAAGACTATCAAATAGTATGAGATATTTTACAAACAGAATATATATAACATTATTAGGCCTATATATTTTAACAATCCCTTATTTCCGTAGCTCAACGCTCATTAAGCCTAAAGTCATTGTCACTTGAACCTTAGGTAAAGTCAATAACCACATCAACAAAGACACAAATGAATGGTCATATCTGGATTTCGAGGACTTACAAATGTGGTAATGGTTTCTGATAGTGTTTTGAATTCTGTGCTTTGAGGGTCAGTCAAGGCTGGTACAAAAACTTGCTGCAAGGTGACTTGCAATTCCACCACTGGAGGAGGTGCCGTTGTTATGGCAATTGTAGCAGGAACAGTTGTTGTAGCAGGGGCATCTGAAATTAATAAAAATTACACTCTTTTAGAATTTGAAAGGTGCTCCAAATGCAACGTGTGCTTAAACTGTACTGGTGATGTACTAGTGTGTACAACTTGATACTGTGGGATGTTGGGGGAGGACAGTGAAATGTTGCTGATGTAGCTGCAATTGTTTGATCAATTCCGCAGTGTGATTTAACTTCAAAAGGTGCCACAACTGAACATTACATGTCAATGGATATTTTTGGAGCACCTATTGTTTGGGTTTGCTTACTTATCACAGTGATGGAGTTCAGATCCACAGACAAGTTGAAGTTAGAGTTTGGATTGGTCACAGCCTCTTTCAATGTATCAACAATGTCACTGCCCTTGGGGATAGGTTCCATGGAGGTCGCATTGAACTCCAGTTCCAAATCCACCTCTGTGTAAGGATCCTGACCGATACGGGGCACAGGTCTGCAAAGGATCAAAAAGTTCATAGGTCAGGGTCAAGTCAAAAGGTGACTGAAAAAGTAAAGTTGTGCTAAAAATAAGGCTTTTTATGTTCAAAAGACGTTCATGTCTAAATGAAAGAAAATGGTTTAAAAGTCAAATACAATATTACCTGAATTGAGTAACAGTCGTCTGAACGAAACTAAGCCCATATCTTTGTCGGAAGATTGTGTCACACTGT
Organism: Salvelinus fontinalis; assembly: GCF_029448725.1. Lineage (NCBI taxonomy): Eukaryota > Metazoa > Chordata > Actinopteri > Salmoniformes > Salmonidae > Salvelinus > Salvelinus fontinalis. Next base: position 18,692,079 of record NC_074686.1, read on the forward strand.
AAGTAGTAGGGGAGAGAAGAGACAACTTTAAAAGACTATCAAATAGTATGAGATATTTTACAAACAGAATATATATAACATTATTAGGCCTATATATTTTAACAATCCCTTATTCCCGTAGCTCAACGCTCATTAAGCCTAAAGTCATTGTCACTTGAACCTTAGGTAAAGTCAATAACCGCATCAACAAAGACACAAATGAATGGTCATATCTGGATTTCGAGGACTTACAAATGTGGTAATGGTTTCTGATAGTGTTTTGAATTCTGTGCTTTGAGGGTCAGTCAAGGCTGGTACAAAAACTTGCTGCAAGGTGACTTGCAATTCCACCACTGGAGGAGGTGCCGTTGTTATGGCAATTGTAGCAGGAACAGTTGTTGTAGCAGGGGCATCTGAAATTAATAAAAAATTACACTCTTTTAGAATTTGAAAGGTGCTCCAAATGCAACGTGTGCTTAAACTGTACTGGTGATGTACTAGTGTGTACAACTTGATAACGTGGGATGTTGGGGGGAGGACAGTGAAATGTTGCTGATGTAGCCGCAATTGTTTGATCAATTCCGCAGCGTGATTTAACTTCAAAGGTGCCACAACTGAACATTACATGTCAATGGATATTTTTGGAGCACCGATTGTTTGGGTTTGCTTACTTATCACAGTGATGGAGTTCAGATCCACAGAGACGTTGAAGTTAGAGTTTGGATTGGTCACAGCCTCTTTCAATGTATCAACAATGTCACTGCCCTTGGGGATAGGTTCCATGGAGGTCGCATTGAACTCCAGTTCCAAATCCACCTCTGTGTAAGGATCCTGACCGATACGGGGCACAGGTCTGCAAAGGATCAAAAAGTTCATAGCTCAGGGTCAAGTCAAAAGGTGACTGAAAAAGTAAAGTTGTGCTAAAAATAAGGCTTTTTATGTTCAAAAGACGTTCATGTCTAAATTAAAGAAAATGGTTTAAAAGTCAAATACAATATTACCTGAATTGAGTAACAGTCGTCTGAACGAAACTAAGCCCATATCTTTGTCGGAAGATTGTGTCACACTGTAAGTAGTAGGGGAGAGAAGAGACAACTTTAAAAGACTATCAAATAGTATGAGATATTTTACAAACAGAATATATATAACATTATTAGGCCTATATATTTTAACAATCCCTTATTTCCGTAGCTCAACGCTCATTAAGCCTAAAGTCATTGTCACTTGAACCTTAGGTAAAGTCAATAACCACATCAACAAAGACACAAATGAATGGTCATATCTGGATTTCGAGGACTTACAAATGTGGTAATGGTTTCTGATAGTGTTTTGAATTCTGTGCTTTGAGGGTCAGTCAAGGCTGGTACAAAAACTTGCTGCAAGGTGACTTGCAATTCCACCACTGGAGGAGGTGCCGTTGTTATGGCAATTGTAGCAGGAACAGTTGTTGTAGCAGGGGCATCTGAAATTAATAAAAAATTACACTCTTTTAGAATTTGAAAGGTGCTCCAAATGCAACGTGTGCTTAAACTGTACTGGTGATGTACTAGTGTGTACAACTTGATACTGTGGGATGTTGGGGGGAGGACAGTGAAATGTTGCTGATGTAGCCGCAATTGTTTGATCAATTCCGCAGTGTGATTTAACTTCAAAAGGTGCCACAACTGAACATTACATGTCAATGGATATTTTTGGAGCACCTATTGTTTGGGTTTGCTTACGTATCACAGTGATGGAGTTCAGATCCACAGACAAGTTGAAGTTAGAGTTTGGATTGGTCACAGCCTCTTTCAATGTATCAACAATGTCACTGCCCTTGGGGATAGGTTCCATGGAGGTCGCATTGAACTCCAGTTCCAAATCCACCTCTGTGTAAGGATCCTGACCGAGACGGGGCACAGGTCTGCAAAGGATCAAAAAGTTCATAGGTCAGGGTCAAGTCAAAAGGTGACTGAAAAAGTAAAGTTGTGCTAAAAATAAGGCTTTTTATGTTCAAAAGACGTTCATGTCTAAATTAAAGAAAATGGTTTAAAAGTCAAATACAATATTACCTGAATTGAGTAACAGTCGTCTGAACGAAACTAAGCCCATATCTTTGTCGGAAGATTGTGTCACACTGTAAGGAGTAGGGGAGAGAAGAGACAACTTTAAAAGACTATCAAATAGTATGAGATATTTTACAAACAGAATATATATAACATTATTAGGCCTATATATTTTAACAATCCCTTATTTCCGTAGCTCAACGCTCATTAAGCCTAAAGTCATTGTCACTTGAACCTTAGGTAAAGTCAATAACCACATCAACAAAGACACAAATGAATGGTCATATCTGGATTTCGAGGACTTACAAATGTGGTAATGGTTTCTGATAGTGTTTTGAATTCTGTGCTTTGAGGGTCAGTCAAGGCTGGTACAAAAACTTGCTGCAAGGTGACTTGCAATTCCACCACTGGAGGAGGTGCCGTTGTTATGGCAATTGTAGCAGGAACAGTTGTTGTAGCAGGGGCATCTGAAATTAATAAAAAATTACACTCTTTTAGAATTTGAAAGGTGCTCCAAATGCAACGCGTGCTTAAACTGTACTGGTGATGTACTAGTGTGTACAACTTGATACTGTGGGATGTTGGGGGGAGGACAGTGAAATGTTGCTGATGTAGCCGCAATTGTTTGATCAATTCCGCAGTGTGATTTAACTTCAAAGGTGCCACAACTGAACATTACATGTCAATGGATATTTTTGGAGCACCGATTGTTTGGGTTTGCTTACTTATCACAGTGATGGAGTTCAGATCCACAGACAAGTTGAAGTTAGAGTTTGGATTGGTCACAGCCTCTTTCAATGTATCAACAATGTCACTGCCCTTGGGGATAGGTTCCATGGAGGTCGCATTGAACTCCAGTTCCAAATCCACCTCTGTGTAAGGATCCTGACCGATACGGGGCATAGGTCTGCAAAGGATCAAAAAGTTCATAGGTCAGGGTCAAGTCAAAAGGTGACTGAAAAAGTAAAGTTGTGCTAAAAATTAGGCTTTTTATGTTCAAAAGGTGTTCATGTCTAAATTAAAGAAAATGGTTTAAAAGTCAAATACAATATTACCTGAATTGAGTAACAGTCGTCTGAACGAAACTAAGCCCATATCTTTGTCGGAAGATTGTGTCACACTGTAAGGAGTAGGGGAGAGAAGAGACAACTTTAAAAGACTATCAAATAGTATGAGATATTTTACAAACAGAATATATATAACATTATTAGGCCTATATATTTTAACAATCCCTTATTCCCGTAGCTCAACGCTCATTAAGCCTAAAGTCATTGTCACTTGAACCTTAGGTAAAGTCAATAACCACATCAACAAAGACACAAATGAATGGTCATATCTGGATTTCGAGGACTTACAAATGTGGTAATGGTTTCTGATAGTGTTTTGAATTCTGTGCTTTGAGGGTCAGTCAAGGCTGGTACAAAAACTTGCTGCAAGGTGACTTGTAATTCCACCACTGGAGGAGGTGCCGTTGTTATGGCAATTGTAGCAGGAACAGTTGTTGTAGCAGGGGCATCTGAAATTAATAAAAAATTACACTCTTTTAGAATTTGAAAGGTGCTCCAAATGTAACGTGTGCTTAAACTGTACTGGTGATGTACTAGTGTGTACAACTTGACACTGTGGGATGTTGGGGGGAGGACAGTGAAATGTTGCTGATGTAGCCGCAATTGTTTGATCAATTCCGCAGTGTGATTTAACTTCAAAGGTGCCACAACTGAACATTACATGTCAATGGATATTTTTGGAGCACCGATTGTTTGAGTTTGCTTACTTATCACAGTGATGGAGTTCAGATCCACAGACAAGTTGAAGTTAGAGTTTGGATTGGTCACAGCCTCTTTCAATGTATCAACAATGTCACTGCCCTTGGGGATAGGTACAGTGGAGGTCGCATTGAACTCCAGTTCCAAATCCACCTCTGTGTAAGGATCCTGACCGATACGGGGCACAGGTCTGCAAAGGATCAAAAAGTTCATAGGTCAGGGTCAAGTCAAAAGGTGACTGAAAAAGTAAAGTTGTGCTAAAAATAAGGCTTTTTATGTTCAAAAGACGTTCATGTCTAAATTAAAGAAAATGGTTTAAAAGTCAAATACAATATTACCTGAATTGAGTAACAGTCGTCTGAACGAAACTAAGCCCATATCTTTGTCGGAAGATTGTGTCACACTGTAAGGAGTAGGGGAGAGAAGAGACAACTTTAAAAGACTATCAAATAGTATGAGATATTTTACAAACAGAATATATATAACATTATTAGGCCTATATATTTTAACAATCCCTTATTTCCGTAGCTCAACGCTCATTAAGCCTAAAGTCATTGTCACTTGAACCTTAGGTAAAGTCAATAACCACATCAACAAAGACACAAATGAATGGTCATATCTGGATTTCGAGGACTTACAAATGTGGTAATGGTTTCTGATAGTGTTTTGAATTCTGTGCTTTGAGGGTCAGTCAAGGCTGGTACAAAAACTTGCTGCAAGGTGACTTGCAATTCCACCACTGGAGGAGGTGCCGTTGTTATGGCAATTGTAGCAGGAACAGTTGTTGTAGCAGGGGCATCTGAAATTAATAAAAAATTACTCTCTTTTAGAATTTGAAAGGTGCTCCAAATGCAACGCGTGCTTAAACTGTACTGGTGATGTACTAGTGTGTACAACTTGATACTGTGGGATGTTGGGGGGAGGACAGTGAAATGTTGCTGATGTAGCCGCAATTGTTTGATCAATTCCGCAGTGTGATTTAACTTCAAAGGTGCCACAACTGAACATTACATGTCAATGGATATTTTTGGAGCACCGATTGTTTGGGTTTGCTTACTTATCACAGTGATGGAGTTCAGATCCACAGACAAGTTGAAGTTAGAGTTTGGATTGGTCACAGCCTCTTTCAATGTATCAACAATGTCACTGCCCTTGGGGATAGGTTCCATGGAGGTCGCATTGAACTCCAGTTCCAAATCCACCTCTGTGTAAGGATCCTGACCGATACGGGGCATAGGTCTGCAAAGGATCAAAAAGTTCATAGGTCAGGGTCAAGTCAAAAGGTGACTGAAAAAGTAAAGTTGTGCTAAAAATTAGGCTTTTTATGTTCAAAAGACGTTCATGTCTAAATTAAAGAAAATGGTTTAAAAGTCAAATACAATATTACCTGAATTGAGTAACAGTCGTCTGAACGAAACTAAGCCCATATCTTTGTCGGAAGATTGTGTCACACTGTAAGGAGTAGGGGAGAGAAGAGACAACTTTAAAAGACTATCAAATAGTATGAGATATTTTACAAACAGAATATATATAACATTATTAGGCCTATATATTTTAACAATCCCTTATTCCCGTAGCTCAACGCTCATTAAGCCTAAAGTCATTGTCCCTTGAACCTTAGGTAAAGTCAATAACCACATCAACAAAGACACAAATGAATGGTCATATCTGGATTTCGAGGACTTACAAATGTGGTAATGGTTTCTGATAGTGTTTTGAATTCTGTGCTTTGAGGGTCAGTCAAGGCTGGTACAAAAACTTGCTGCAAGGTGACTTGCAATTCCACCACTGGAGGAGGTGCCGTTGTTATGGCAATTGTAGCAGGAACAGTTGTTGTAGCAGGGGCATCTGAAATTAATAAAAAATTACACTCTTTTAGAATTTGAAAGGTGCTCCAAATGTAACGTGTGCTTAAACTGTACTGGTGATGTACTAGTGTGTACAACTTGATACTGTGGGATGTTGGGGGGAGGACAGTGAAATGTTGCTGATGTAGCCGCAATTGTTTGATCAATTCCGCAGTGTGATTTAACTTCAAAGGTGCCACAACTGAACATTACATGTCAATGGATATTTTTGGAGCACCGATTGTTTGAGTTTGCTTACTTATCACAGTGATGGAGTTCAGATCCACAGACAAGTTGAAGTTAGAGTTTGGATTGGTCACAGCCTCTTTCAATGTATCAACAATGTCACTGCCCTTGGGGATAGGTACAGTGGAGGTCGCATTGAACTCCAGTTCCAAATCCACCTCTGTGTAAGGATCCTGACCGATACGGGGCACAGGTCTGCAAAGGATCAAAAAGTTCATAGGTCAGGGTCAAGTCAAAAGGTGACTGAAAAAGTAAAGTTGTGCTAAAAATAAGGCTTTTTATGTTCAAAAGACGTTCATGTCTAAATTAAAGAAAATGGTTTAAAAGTCAAATACAATATTACCTGAATTGAGTAACAGTCGTCTGAACGAAACTAAGCCCATATCTTTGTCGGAAGATTGTGTCACACTGTAAGTAGTAGGGGAGAGAAGAGACAACTTTAAAAAACTATCAAATAGTATGAGATATTTTCCAAACAGAATATATATAACATTATTAGGCCTATATATTTTAACAATCCCTTATTTCCGTAGCTCAACGCTCATTAAGCCTAAAGTCATTGTCACTTGAACCTTAGGTAAAGTCAATAACCACATCAACAAAGACACAAATGAATGGTCATATCTGGATTTCGAGGACTTACAAATGTGGTAATGGTTTCTGATAGTGTTTTGAATTCTGTGCTTTGAGGGTCAGTCAAGGCTGGTACAAAAACTTGCTGCAAGGTGACTTGCAATTCCACCACTGGAGGAGGTGCCGTTGTTATGGCAATTGTAGCAGGAACAGTTGTTGTAGCAGGGGCATCTGAAATTAATAAAAAATTACACTCTTTTAGAATTTGAAAGGTGCTCCAAATGCAACGTGTGCTTAAACTGTACTGGTGATGTACTAGTGTGTACAACTTGATACTGTGGGATGTTGGGGGGAGGACAGTGAAATGTTGCTGATGTAGCCGCAATTGTTTGATCAATTCCGCAGTGTGATTTAACTTCAAAAGGTGCCACAACTGAACATTACATGTCAATGGATATTTTTGGAGCACCTATTGTTTGGGTTTGCTTACTTATCACAGTGATGCAGTTCAGATCCACAGACAAGTTGAAGTTAGAGTTTGGATTGGTCACAGCCTCTTTCAATGTATCAACAATGTCACTGCCCTTGGGGATAGGTTCCATGGAGGTCGCATTGAACTCCAGTTCCAAATCCACCTCTGTGTAAGGATCCTGACCGATACGGGGCACAGGTCTGCAAAGGATCAAAAAGTTCATAGGTCAGGGTCAAGTCAAAAGGTGACTGAAAAAGTAAAGTTGTGCTAAAAATAAGGCTTTTTATGTTCAAAAGACGTTCATGTCTAAATTAAATAAAATGGTTTAAAAGTCAAATACAATATTACCTGAATTGAGTAACAGTCGTCTGAACGAAACTAAGCCCATATCTTTGTCGGAAGATTGTGTCACACTGTAAGGAGTAGGGGAGAGAAGAGACAACTTTAAAAGACTATCAAATAGTATGAGATATTTTACAAACAGAATATATATAACATTATTAGGCCTATATATTTTAACAATCCCTTATTCCCGTAGCTCAACGCTCATTAAGCCTAAAGTCATTGTCACTTGAACCTTAGGTAAAGTCAATAACCACATCAACAAAGACACAAATGAATGGTCATATCTGGATTTCGAGGACTTACAAATGTGGTAATGGTTTCTGATAGTGTTTTGAATTCTGTGCTTTGAGGGTCAGTCAAGGCTGGTACAAAAACTTGCTGCAAGGTGACTTGCAATTCCACCACTGGAGGAGGTGCCGTTGTTATGGCAATTGTAGCAGGAACAGTTGTTGTAGCAGGGGCATCTGAAATTAATAAAAAATTACACTCTTTTAGAATTTGAAAGGTGCTCCAAATGCAACGTGTGCTTAAACTGTACTGGTGATGTACTAGTGTGTACAACTTGATACTGTGGGATGTTGGGGGGAGGACAGTGAAATGTTGCTGATGTAGCCGCAATTGTTTGATCAATTCCGCAGTGTGATTTAACTTCAAAGGTGCCACAACTGAACATTACATGTCAATGGATATTTTTGGAGCACCGATTGTTTGGGTTTGCTTACTTATCACAGTGATGGAGTTCAGATCCACAGACAAGTTGAAGTTAGAGTTTGGATTGGTCACAGCCTCTTTCAATGTATCAACAATGTCACTGCCCTTGGGGATAGGTTCCATGGAGGTCGCATTGAACTCCAGTTCCAAATCCACCTCTGTGTAAGGATCCTGACCGATACGGGGCACAGGTCTGCAAAGGATCAAAAAGTTCATAGGTCAGGGTCAAGTCAAAAGGTGACTGAAAAAGTAAAGTTGTGCTAAAAATAAGGCTTTTTATGTTCAAAAGACGTTCATGTCTAAATTAAAGAAAATGGTTTAAAAGTCAAATACAATATTACCTGAATTGAGTAACAGTCGTCTGAACGAAACTAAGCCCATATCTTTGTCGGAAGATTGTGTCACACTGTAAGGAGTAGGGGAGAGAAGAGACAACTTTAAAAGACTATCAAATAGTATGAGATATTTTACAAACAGAATATATATAACATTATTAGGCCTATATATTTTAACAATCCCTTATTCCCGTAGCTCAACGCTCATTCAGCCTAAAGTCATTGTCACTTGAACCTTAGGTAAAGGCAATAACCACATCAACAAAGACACAAATATATGGTCATATCTGGATTTCGAGGACTTACAAATGTGGTAATGGTTTCTGATAGTGTTTTGAATTCTGTGCTTTGAGGGTCAGTCAAGGCTGGTACAAAAACTTGCTGCAAGGTGACTTGCAATTCCACCACTGGAGGAGGTGCCGTTGTTATGGCAATTGTAGCAGGAACAGTTGTTGTAGCAGGGGCATCTGAAATTAATAAAAATTACACTCTTTAAGAATTTGAAAGGTGCTCCAAATGCAACGTGTGCTTAAACTGTACTGGTGATGTACTAGTGTGTACAACTTGATACTGTGGGATGTTGGGGGGAGGACAGTGAAATGTTGCTGATGTAGCTGCAATTGTTTGATCAATTCCGCAGTGTGATTTAACTTCAAAAGGTGCCACAACTGAACATTACATGTCAATGGATATTTTTGGAGCACCTATTGTTTGGGTTTGCTTACTTATCACAGTGATGGAGTTCAGATCCACAGACAAGTTGAAGTTAGAGTTTGGATTGGTCACAGCCTCTTTCAATGTATCAACAACGTCACTGCCCTTGGGGATAGGTACAGTGGAGGTCGCATTGAACTCCAGTTCCAAATCCACCTCTGTGTAAGGATCCTGACCGATACGGGGCACAGGTCTGCAAAGGATCAAAAAGTTCATAGGTCAGGGTCAAGTCAAAAGGTGACTGAAAAAGTAAAGTTGTGCTAAAAATAAGGCTTTTTATGTTCAAAAGACGTTCATGTCTAAATTAAAGAAAATGGTTTAAAAGTCAAATACAATATTACCTGAATTGAGTAACAGTCGTCTGAACGAAACTAAGCCCATATCTTTGTCGGAAGATTGTGTCACACTGTAAGTAGTAGGGGAGAGAAGAGACAACTTTAAAAAACTATCAAATAGTATGAGATATTTTCCAAACAGAATATATATAACATTATTAGGCCTATATATTTTAACAATCCCTTATTTCCGTAGCTCAACGCTCATTAAGCCTAAAGTCATTGTCACTTGAACCTTAGGTAAAGTCAATAACCACATCAACAAAGACACAAATGAATGGTCATATCTGGATTTCGAGGACTTACAAATGTGGTAATGGTTTCTGATAGTGTTTTGAATTCTGTGCTTTGAGGGTCAGTCAAGGCTGGTACAAAAACTTGCTGCAAGGTGACTTGCAATTCCACCACTGGAGGAGGTGCCGTTGTTATGGCAATTGTAGCAGGAACAGTTGTTGTAGCAGGGGCATCTGAAATTAATAAAAAATTACACTCTTTTAGAATTTGAAAGGTGCTCCAAATGCAACGTGTGCTTAAACTGTACTGGTGATGTACTAGTGTGTACAACTTGATACTGTGGGATGTTGGGGGGAGGACAGTGAAATGTTGCTGATGTAGCCGCAATTGTTTGATCAATTCCGCAGTGTGATTTAACTTCAAAAGGTGCCACAACTGAACATTACATGTCAATGGATATTTTTGGAGCACCTATTGTTTGGGTTTGCTTACTTATCACAGTGATGCAGTTCAGATCCACAGACAAGTTGAAGTTAGAGTTTGGATTGGTCACAGCCTCTTTCAATGTATCAACAATGTCACTGCCCTTGGGGATAGGTTCCATGGAGGTCGCATTGAACTCCAGTTCCAAATCCACCTCTGTGTAAGGATCCTGACCGATACGGGGCACAGGTCTGCAAAGGATCAAAAAGTTCATAGGTCAGGGTCAAGTCAAAAGGTGACTGAAAAAGTAAAGTTGTGCTAAAAATAAGGCTTTTTATGTTCAAAAGACGTTCATGTCTAAATTAAATAAAATGGTTTAAAAGTCAAATACAATATTACCTGAATTGAGTAACAGTCGTCTGAACGAAACTAAGCCCATATCTTTGTCGGAAGATTGTGTCACACTGTAAGGAGTAGGGGAGAGAAGAGACAACTTTAAAAGACTATCAAATAGTATGAGATATTTTACAAACAGAATATATATAACATTATTAGGCCTATATATTTTAACAATCCCTTATTCCCGTAGCTCAACGCTCATTAAGCCTAAAGTCATTGTCACTTGAACCTTAGGTAAAGTCAATAACCACATCAACAAAGACACAAATGAATGGTCATATCTGGATTTCGAGGACTTACAAATGTGGTAATGGTTTCTGATAGTGTTTTGAATTCTGTGCTTTGAGGGTCAGTCAAGGCTGGTACAAAAACTTGCTGCAAGGTGACTTGCAATTCCACCACTGGAGGAGGTGCCGTTGTTATGGCAATTGTAGCAGGAACAGTTGTTGTAGCAGGGGCATCTGAAATTAATAAAAAATTACACTCTTTTAGAATTTGAAAGGTGCTCCAAATGCAACGTGTGCTTAAACTGTACTGGTGATGTACTAGTGTGTACAACTTGATACTGTGGGATGTTGGGGGGAGGACAGTGAAATGTTGCTGATGTAGCCGCAATTGTTTGATCAATTCCGCAGTGTGATTTAACTTCAAAGGTGCCACAACTGAACATTACATGTCAATGGATATTTTTGGAGCACCGATTGTTTGGGTTTGCTTACTTATCACAGTGATGGAGTTCAGATCCACAGACAAGTTGAAGTTAGAGTTTGGATTGGTCACAGCCTCTTTCAATGTATCAACAATGTCACTGCCCTTGGGGATAGGTTCCATGGAGGTCGCATTGAACTCCAGTTCCAAATCCACCTCTGTGTAAGGATCCTGACCGATACGGGGCACAGGTCTGCAAAGGATCAAAAAGTTCATAGGTCAGGGTCAAGTCAAAAGGTGACTGAAAAAGTAAAGTTGTGCTAAAAATAAGGGTTATTATGTTCAAAAGACGTTCATGTCTAAATTAAAGAAAATGGTTTAAAAGTCAAATACAATATTACCTGAATTGAGTAACAGTCGTCTGAACGAAACTAAGCCCATATCTTTGTCGGAAGATTGTGTCACACTGTAAGGAGTAGGGGAGAGAAGAGACAACTTTAAAAGACTATCAAATAGTATGAGATATTTTACAAACAGAATATATATGACATTATTAGGCCTATATATTTTAACAATCCCTTATTTCCGTAGCTCAACGCTCATTAAGCCTAAAGTCATTGTCACTTGAACCTTAGGTAAAGTCAATAACCACATCAACAAAGACACAAATGAATGGTCATATCTGGATTTCGAGGACTTACAAATGTGGTAATGGTTTCTGATAGTGTTTTGAATTCTGTGCTTTGAGGGTCAGTCAAGGCTGGTACAAAAACTTGCTGCAAGGTGACTTGCAATTCCACCACTGGAGGAGGTGCCGTTGTTATGGCAATTGTAGCAGGAACAGTTGTTGTAGCAGGGGCATCTGAAATTAATAAAAAATTACACTCTTTTAGAATTTGAAAGGTGCTCCAAATGCAACGTGTGCTTAAACTGTACTGGTGATGTACTAGTGTGTACAACTTGATACTGTGGGATGTTGGGGGGAGGACAGTGAAATGTTGCTGATGTAGCCGCAATTGTTTGATCAATTCCGCAGTGTGATTTAACTTCAAAGGTGCCACAACTGAACATTACATGTCAATGGATATTTTTGGAGCACCGATTGTTTGGGTTTGCTTACTTATCACAGTGATGGAGTTCAGATCCACAGACAAGTTGAAGTTAGAGTTTGGATTGGTCACAGCCTCTTTCAATGTATCAACAATGTCACTGCCCTTGGGGATAGGTTCCATGGAGGTCGCATTGAACTCCAGTTCCAAATCCACCTCTGTGTAAGGATCCTGACCGATACGGGGCACAGGTCTGCAAAGGATCAAAAAGTTCATAGGTCAGGGTCAAGTCAAAAGGTGACTGAAAAAGTAAAGTTGTGCTAAAAATAAGGCTTTTTATGTTCAAAAGACGTTCATGTCTAAATTAAAGAAAATGGTTTAAAAGTCAAATACAATATTACCTGAATTGAGTAACAGTCGTCTGAACGAAACTAAGCCCATATCTTTGTCGGAAGATTGTGTCACACTGTAAGGAGTAGGGGAGAGAAGAGACAACTTTAAAAGACTATCAAATAGTATGAGATATTTTACAAACAGAATATATATAACATTATTAGGCCTATATATTTTAACAATCCCTTATTCCCGTAGCTCAACGCTCATTCAGCCTAAAGTCATTGTCACTTGAACCTTAGGTAAAGGCAATAACCACATCAACAAAGACACAAATATATGGTCATATCTGGATTTCGAGGACTTACAAATGTGGTAATGGTTTCTGATAGTGTTTTGAATTCTGTGCTTTGAGGGTCAGTCAAGGCTGGTACAAAAACTTGCTGCAAGGTGACTTGCAATTCCACCACTGGAGGAGGTGCCGTTGTTATGGCAATTGTAGCAGGAACAGTTGTTGTAGCAGGGGCATCTGAAATTAATAAAAATTACACTCTTTAAGAATTTGAAAGGTGCTCCAAATGCAACGTGTGCTTAAACTGTACTGGTGATGTACTAGTGTGTACAACTTGATACTGTGGGATGTTGGGGGGAGGACAGTGAAATGTTGCTGATGTAGCTGCAATTGTTTGATCAATTCCGCAGTGTGATTTAACTTCAAAAGGTGCCACAACTGAACATTACATGTCAATGGATATTTTTGGAGCACCTATTGTTTGGGTTTGCTTACTTATCACAGTGATGGAGTTCAGATCCACAGACAAGTTGAAGTTAGAGTTTGGATTGGTCACAGCCTCTTTCAATGTATCAACAACGTCACTGCCCTTGGGGATAGGTACAGTGGAGGTCGCATTGAACTCCAGTTCCAAATCCACCTCTGTGTAAGGATCCTGACCGATACGGGGCACAGGTCTGCAAAGGATCAAAAAGTTCATAGGTCAGGGTCAAGTCAAAAGGTGACTGAAAAAGTAAAGTTGTGCTAAAAATAAGGCTTTTTATGTTCAAAAGACGTTCATGTCTAAATTAAAGAAAATGGTTTAAAAGTCAAATACAATATTACCTGAATTGAGTAACAGTCGTCTGAACGAAACTAAGCCCATATCTTTGTCGGAAGATTGTGTCACACTGTAAGTAGTAGGGGAGAGAAGAGACAACTTTAAAAAACTATCAAATAGTATGAGATATTTTCCAAACAGAATATATATAACATTATTAGGCCTATATATTTTAACAATCCCTTATTTCCGTAGCTCAACGCTCATTAAGCCTAAAGTCATTGTCACTTGAACCTTAGGTAAAGTCAATAACCACATCAACAAAGACACAAATGAATGGTCATATCTGGATTTCGAGGACTTACAAATGTGGTAATGGTTTCTGATAGTGTTTTGAATTCTGTGCTTTGAGGGTCAGTCAAGGCTGGTACAAAAACTTGCTGCAAGGTGACTTGCAATTCCACCACTGGAGGAGGTGCCGTTGTTATGGCAATTGTAGCAGGAACAGTTGTTGTAGCAGGGGCATCTGAAATTAATAAAAAATTACACTCTTTTAGAATTTGAAAGGTGCTCCAAATGCAACGTGTGCTTAAACTGTACTGGTGATGTACTAGTGTGTACAACTTGATACTGTGGGATGTTGGGGGGAGGACAGTGAAATGTTGCTGATGTAGCCGCAATTGTTTGATCAATTCCGCAGTGTGATTTAACTTCAAAGGTGCCACAACTGAACATTACATGTCAATGGATATTTTTGGAGCACCGATTGTTTGGGTTTGCTTACTTATCACAGTGATGGAGTTCAGATCCACAGACAAGTTGAAGTTAGAGTTTGGATTGGTCACAGCCTCTTTCAATGTATCAACAATGTCACTGCCCTTGGGGATAGGTTCCATGGAGGTCGCATTGAACTCCAGTTCCAAATCCACCTCTGTGTAAGGATCCTGACCGATACGGGGCACAGGTCTGCAAAGGATCAAAAAGTTCATAGGTCAGGGTCAAGTCAAAAGGTGACTGAAAAAGTAAAGTTGTGCTAAAAATAAGGGTTTTTATGTTCAAAAGACGTTCATGTCTAAATTAAAGAAAATGGTTTAAAAGTCAAATACAATATTACCTGAATTGAGTAACAGTCGTCTGAACGAAACTAAGCCCATATCTTTGTCGGAAGATTGTGTCACACTGTAAGGAGTAGGGGAGAGAAGAGACAACTTTAAAAGACTATCAAATAGTATGAGATATTTTACAAACAGAATATATATGACATTATTAGGCCTATATATTTTAACAATCCCTTATTTCCGTAGCTCAACGCTCATTAAGCCTAAAGTCATTGTCACTTGAACCTTAGGTAAAGTCAATAACCACATCAACAAAGACACAAATGAATGGTCATATCTGGATTTCGAGGACTTACAAATGTGGTAATGGTTTCTGATAGTGTTTTGAATTCTGTGCTTTGAGGGTCAGTCAAGGCTGGTACAAAAACTTGCTGCAAGGTGACTTGCAATTCCACCACTGGAGGAGGTGCCGTTGTTATGGCAATTGTAGCAGGAACAGTTGTTGTAGCAGGGGCATCTGAAATTAATAAAAAATTACACTCTTTTAGAATTTGAAAGGTGCTCCAAATGCAACGTGTGCTTAAACTGTACTGGTGATGTACTAGTGTGTACAACTTGATACTGTGGGATGTTGGGGGGAGGACAGTGAAATGTTGCTGATGTAGCCGCAATTGTTTGATCAATTCCGCAGTGTGATTTAACTTCAAAGGTGCCACAACTGAACATTACATGTCAATGGATATTTTTGGAGCACCGATTGTTTGGGTTTGCTTACTTATCACAGTGATGGAGTTCAGATCCACAGACAAGTTGAAGTTAGAGTTTGGATTGGTCACAGCCTCTTTCAATGTATCAACAATGTCACTGCCCTTGGGGATAGGTTCCATGGAGGTCGCATTGAACTCCAGTTCCAAATCCACCTCTGTGTAAGGATCCTGACCGATACGGGGCACAGGTCTGCAAAGGATCAAAAAGTTCATAGGTCAGGGTCAAGTCAAAAGGTGACTGAAAAAGTAAAGTTGTGCTAAAAATAAGGCTTTTTATGTTCAAAAGACGTTCATGTCTAAATTAAAGAAAATGGTTTAAAAGTCAAATACAATATTACCTGAATTGAGTAACAGTCGTCTGAACGAAACTAAGCCCATATCTTTGTCGGAAGATTGTGTCACACTGTAAGGAGTAGGGGAGAGAAGAGACAACTTTAAAAGACTATCAAATAGTATGAGATATTTTACAAACAGAATATATATAACATTATTAGGCCTATATATTTTAACAATCCCTTATTCCCGTAGCTCAACGCTCATTCAGCCTAAAGTCATTGTCACTTGAACCTTAGGTAAAGGCAATAACCACATCAACAAAGACACAAATATATGGTCATATCTGGATTTCGAGGACTTACAAATGTGGTAATGGTTTCTGATAGTGTTTTGAATTCTGTGCTTTGAGGGTCAGTCAAGGCTGGTACAAAAACTTGCTGCAAGGTGACTTGCAATTCCACCACTGGAGGAGGTGCCGTTGTTATGGCAATTGTAGCAGGAACAGTTGTTGTAGCAGGGGCATCTGAAATTAATAAAAATTACACTCTTTAAGAATTTGAAAGGTGCTCCAAATGCAACGTGTGCTTAAACTGTACTGGTGATGTACTAGTGTGTACAACTTGATACTGTGGGATGTTGGGGGGAGGACAGTGAAATGTTGCTGATGTAGCTGCAATTGTTTGATCAATTCCGCAGTGTGATTTAACTTCAAAAGGTGCCACAACTGAACATTACATGTCAATGGATATTTTTGGAGCACCTATTGTTTGGGTTTGCTTACTTATCACAGTGATGGAGTTCAGATCCACAGACAAGTTGAAGTTAGAGTTTGGATTGGTCACAGCCTCTTTCAATGTATCAACAACGTCACTGCCCTTGGGGATAGGTACAGTGGAGGTCGCATTGAACTCCAGTTCCAAATCCACCTCTGTGTAAGGATCCTGACCGATACGGGGCACAGGTCTGCAAAGGATCAAAAAGTTCATAGGTCAGGGTCAAGTCAAAAGGTGACTGAAAAAGTAAAGTTGTGCTAAAAATAAGGCTTTTTATGTTCAAAAGACGTTCATGTCTAAATTAAAGAAAATGGTTTAAAAGTCAAATACAATATTACCTGAATTGAGTAACAGTCGTCTGAACGAAACTAAGCCCATATCTTTGTCGGAAGATTGTGTCACACTGTAAGTAGTAGGGGAGAGAAGAGACAACTTTAAAAAACTATCAAATAGTATGAGATATTTTCCAAACAGAATATATATAACATTATTAGGCCTATATATTTTAACAATCCCTTATTTCCGTAGCTCAACGCTCATTAAGCCTAAAGTCATTGTCACTTGAACCTTAGGTAAAGTCAATAACCACATCAACAAAGACACAAATGAATGGTCATATCTGGATTTCGAGGACTTACAAATGTGGTAATGGTTTCTGATAGTGTTTTGAATTCTGTGCTTTGAGGGTCAGTCAAGGCTGGTACAAAAACTTGCTGCAAGGTGACTTGCAATTCCACCACTGGAGGAGGTGCCGTTGTTATGGCAATTGTAGCAGGAACAGTTGTTGTAGCAGGGGCATCTGAAATTAATAAAAAATTACACTCTTTTAGAATTTGAAAGGTGCTCCAAATGCAACGTGTGCTTAAACTGTACTGGTGATGTACTAGTGTGTACAACTTGATACTGTGGGATGTTGGGGGGAGGACAGTGAAATGTTGCTGATGTAGCCGCAATTGTTTGATCAATTCCGCAGTGTGATTTAACTTCAAAAGGTGCCACAACTGAACATTACATGTCAATGGATATTTTTGGAGCACCTATTGTTTGGGTTTGCTTACTTATCACAGTGATGGAGTTCAGATCCACAGACAAGTTGAAGTTAGAGTTTGGATTGGTCACAGCCTCTTTCAATGTATCAACAATGTCACTGCCCTTGGGGATAGGTTCCATGGAGGTCGCATTGAACTCCAGTTCCAAATCCACCTCTGTGTAAGGATCCTGACCGATACGGGGCACAGGTCTGCAAAGGATCAAAAAGTTCATAGGTCAGAGTCAAGTCAAAAGGTGACTGAAAAAGTAAAGTTGTGCTAAAAATAAGGCTTTTTATGTTCAAAAGACGTTCATGTCTAAATTAAAGAAAATGGTTTAAAAGTCAAATACAATATTACCTGAATTGAGTAACAGTCGTCTGAACGAAACTAAGCCCATATCTTTGTCGGAAGATTGTGTCACACTGTAAGGAGTAGGGGAGAGAAGAGACAACTTTAAAAGACTATCAAATAGTATGAGATATTTTACAAACAGAATATATATAACATTATTAGGCCTATATATTTTAACAATCCCTTATTTCCGTAGCTCAACGCTCATTAAGCCTAAAGTCATTGTCACTTGAACCTTAGGTAAAGTCAATAACCACATCAACAAAGACACAAATGAATGGTCATATCTGGATTTCGAGGACTTACAAATGTGGTAATGGTTTCTGATAGTGTTTTGAATTCTGTGCTTTGAGGGTCAGTCAAGGCTGGTACAAAAACTTGCTGCAAGGTGACTTGCAATTCCACCACTGGAGGAGGTGCCGTTGTTATGGCAATTGTAGCAGGAACAGTTGTTGTAGCAGGGGCATCTGAAATTAATAAAAAATTACACTCTTTTAGAATTTGAAAGGTGCTCCAAATGCAACGTGTGCTTAAACTGTACTGGTGATGTACTAGTGTGTACAACTTGATACTGTGGGATGTTGGGGGGAGGACAGTGAAATGTTGCTGATGTAGCCGCAATTGTTTGATCAATTCCGCAGTGTGATTTAACTTCAAAGGTGCCACAACTGAACATTACATGTCAATGGATATTTTTGGAGCACCGATTGTTTGGGTTTGCTTACTTATCACAGTGATGGAGTTCAGATCCACAGACAAGTTGAAGTTAGAGTTTGGATTGGTCACAGCCTCTTTCAATGTATCAACAATGTCACTGCCCTTGGGGATAGGTTCCATGGAGGTCGCATTGAACTCCAGTTCCAAATCCACCTCTGTGTAAGGATCCTGACCGATACGGGGCACAGGTCTGCAAAGGATCAAAAAGTTCATAGGTCAGGGTCAAGTCAAAAGGTGACTGAAAAAGTAAAGTTGTGCTAAAAATAAGGCTTTTTATGTTCAAAAGACGTTCATGTCTAAATTAAAGAAAATGGTTTAAAAGTCAAATACAATATTACCTGAATTGAGTAACAGTCGTCTGAACGAAACTAAGCCCATATCTTTGTCGGAAGATTGTGTCACACTGTAAGGAGTAGGGGAGAGAAGAGACAACTTTAAAAGACTATCAAATAGTATGAGATATTTTACAAACAGAATATATATAACATTATTAGGCCTATATATTTTAACAATCCCTTATTTCCGTAGCTCAACGCTCATTAAGCCTAAAGTCATTGTCACTTGAACCTTAGGTAAAGTCAAGAACCACATCAACAAAGACACAAATGAATGGTCATATCTGGATTTCGAGGACTTACAAATGTGGTAATGGTTTCTGATAGTGTTTTGAATTCTGTGCTTTGAGGGTCAGTCAAGGCTGGTACAAAAACTTGCTGCAAGGTGACTTGCAATTCCACCACTGGAGGAGGTGCCGTTGTTATGGCAATTGTAGCAGGAACAGTTGTTGTAGCAGGGGCATCTGAAATTAATAAAAAATTACACTCTTTTAGAATTTGAAAGGTGCTCCAAATGCAACGTGTGCTTAAACTGTACTGGTGATGTACTAGTGTGTACAACTTGATACTGTGGGATGTTGGGGGGAGGACAGTGAAATGTTGCTGATGTAGCCGCAATTGTTTGATCAATTCCGCAGTGTGATTTAACTTCAAAAGGTGCCACAACTGAACATTACATGTCAATGGATATTTTTGGAGCACCGATTGTTTGGGTTTGCTTACTTATCACAGTGATGGAGTTCAGATCCACAGACAAGTTGAAGTTAGAGTTTGGATTGGTCACAGCCTCTTTCAATGTATCAACAATGTCACTGCCCTTGGGGAATGGTTCCATGGAGGTCGCATTGAACTCCAGTTCCAAATCCACCTCTGTGTAAGGATCCTGACCGATACGGGGCACAGGTCTGCAAAGGATCAAAAAGTTCATAGGTCAGGGTCAAGTCAAAAGGTGACTGAAAAAGTAAAGTTGTGCTAAAAATAAGGCTTTTTATGTTCAAAAGACGTTCATGTCTAAATTAAAGAAAATGGTTTAAAAGTCAAATATAATATTACCTGAATTGAGTAACAGTCGTCTGAACGAAACTAAGCCCATATCTTTGTCGGAAAATTGTGTCACACTGTAAGGAGTAGGGGAGAGAAGAGACAACTTTAAAAGACTATCAAATAGTATGAGATATTTTGCAAACAGAATATATATAACATTATTAGGCCTATATATTTTAACAATCCCTTATTTTCGTAGCTCAACGCTCATTAAGCCTAAAGTCATTGTCACTTGAACCTTAGGTAAAGTCAATAACCACATCAACAAAGACACAAATGAATGGTCATATCTGGATTTCGAGGACTTACAAATGTGGTAATGGTTTCTGATAGTGTTTTGAATTCTGTGCTTTGAGGGTCAGTCAAGGCTGGTACAAAAACTTGCTGCAAGGTGACTTGCAATTCCACCACTGGAGGAGGTGCCGTTGTTATGGCAATTGTAGCAGGAACAGTTGTTGTAGCAGGGGCATCTGAAATTAATAAAAAATTACACTCTTTTAGAATTTGAAAGGTGCTCCAAATGTAACGTGTGCTTAAACTGTACTGGTGATGTACTAGTGTGTACAACTTGATACTGTGGGATGTTGGGGGGAGGACAGTGAAATGTTGCTGATGTAGCCGCAATTGTTTGATCAATTCCGCAGTGTGATTTAACTTCAAAAGGTGCCACAACTGAACATTACATGTCAATGGATATTTTTGGAGCACCGATTGTTTGGGTTTGCTTACTTATCACAGTGATGGAGTTCAGATCCACAGACAAGTTGAAGTTAGAGTTTGGATTGGTCACAGCCTCTTTCAATGTATCAACAATGTCACTGCCCTTGGGGATAGGTTCCATGGAGGTCGCATTGAACTCCAGTTCCAAATCCACCTCTGTGTAAGGATCCTGACCGACACGGGGCACAGGTCTGCAAAGGATCAAAAAGTTCATAGGTCAGGGTCAAGTCAAAAGGTGACTGAAAAAGTAAAGTTGTGCTAAAAATAAGGCTTTTTATGTTCAAAAGACGTTCATGTCTAAATTAAAGAAAATGGTTTAAAAGTCAAATACAATATTACCTGAATTGAGTAACAGTCGTCTGAACGAAACTAAGCCCATATCTTTGTCGGAAGATTGTGTCACACTGTAAGGAGTAGGGGAGAGAAGAGACAACTTTAAAAGACTATCAAATAGTATGAGATATTTTACAAACAGAATATATATAACATTATTAGGCCTATATATTTTAACAATCCCTTATTCCCGTAGCTCAACGCTCATTAAGCCTAAAGTCATTGTCACTTGAACCTTAGGTAAAGTCAATAACCACATCAACAAAGCCACAAATGAATGGTCATATCTGGATTTCGAGGACTTACAAATGTGGTAATGGTTTCTGATAGTGTTTTGAATTCTGTGCTTTGAGGGTCAGTCAAGGCTGGTACAAAAACTTGCTGCAAGGTGACTTGCAATTCCACCACTGGAGGAGGTGCCGTTGTTATGGCAATTGTAGCAGGAACAGTTGTTGTAGCAGGGGCATCTGAAATTAATAAAAAATTACACTCTTTTAGAATTTGAAAGGTGCTCCAAATGTAACGTGTGCTTAAACTGTACTGGTGATGTACTAGTGTGTACAACTTGATACTGTGGGATGTTGGGGGGAGGACAGTGAAATGTTGCTGATGTAGCCGCAATTGTTTGATCAATTCCGCAGTGTGATTTAACTTCAAAAGGTGCCACAACTGAACATTACATGTCAATGGATATTTTTGGAGCACCGATTGTTTGGGTTTGCTTACTTATCACAGTGATGGAGTTCAGATCCACAGACAAGTTGAAGTTAGAGTTTGGATTGGTCACAGCCTCTTTCAATGTATCAACAATGTCACTTCCCTTGGGGAATGGTTCCATGGAGGTCGCATTGAACTCCAGTTCCAAATCCACCTCTGTGTAAGGATCCTGACCGATACGGGGCACAGGTCTGCAAAGGATCAAAAAGTTCATAGGTCAGGGTCAAGTCAAAAGGTGACTGAAAAAGTAAAGTTGTGCTAAAAATAAGGCTTTTTATGTTCAAAAGACGTTCATGTCTAAATGAAAGAAAATGGTTTAAAAGTCAAATACAATATTACCTGAATTGAGTAACAGTCGTCTGAACGAAACTAAGCCCATATCTTTGTCGGAAGATTGTGTCACACTGTAAGGAGTAGGGGAGAGAAGAGACAACTTTAAAAGACTATCAAATAGTATGAGATATTTTACAAACAGAATATATATAACATTATTAGGCCTATATATTTTAACAATCCCTTATTCCCGTAGCTCAACGCTCATTGAGCCTAAAGTCATTGTCACTTGAACCTTAGGTAAAGTCAATAACCGCATCAACAAAGACACAAATGAATGGTCATATCTGGATTTCGAGGACTTACAAATGTGGTAATGGTTTCTGATAGTGTTTTGAATTCTGTGCTTTGAGGGTCAGTCAAGGCTGGTACAAAAACTTGCTGCAAGGTGACTTGCAATTCCACCACTGGAGGAGGTGCCGTTGTTATGGCAATTGTAGCAGGAACAGTTGTTGTAGCAGGGGCATCTGAAATTAATAAAAAATTACACTCTTTTAGAATTAGAAAGGAGCTCTAAATGCAACGTGAGTTTAAACTGTACTGGTTATGTACTAGTGTGTACAACTTGATAACGTGGGATGTTGGGGGGAGGACAGTGAAATGTTGCTAATGTAGCCGCAATTGTTTGATCAATTCCGCAGCGTGATTTAACTTCAAAGGTGCCACAACTGAACATTACATGTCAATGGATATTTTTGGAGCACCTATTGTTTGGGTTTGCTTACTTATCACAGTGATGGAGTTCAGATCCACAGAGACGTTGAAGGTAGAGTTTGGATTGGTCACAGCCTCTTTCAATGTATCAACAATGTCACTGCCCTTGGGGATAGGTACAGTGGAGGTCGTGTTGAACTCCAGTTCCAAATCCACCTCTGTGTAAGGATCATGACCGATACGGGGCGCAGGTCTGCAAAGGATCAAAAAGTTCATAGGTCAGGGTCAAGTCAAAAGGTGACTGAAAAAGTAAAGTTGTGCTAAAAATAAGGCTTTTTATGTTCAAAAGACGTTCATGTCTAAATTAAAGAAAATGGTTTAAAAGTAAAATACAATATTACCTGAATTGAGTAACAGTCGTCTGAACGAAACTAAGCCCATATCTTTGTCGGAATATTGTGTCACACTGTAAGGAGTAGGGGAGAGAAGAGACAACTTTAAAAGACTATCAAATAGTATGAGATATTTTACAAACAGAATATATATAACATTATTAGGCCTATATATTTTAACAATCCCTTATTCCCGTAGCTCAACGCTCATTAAGCCTAAAGTCATTGTCACTTGAACCTTAGGTAAAGTCAATAACCGCATCAACAAAGACACAAATGAATGGTCATATCTGGATTTCGAGGACTTACAAATGTGGTAATGGTTTCTGATAGTGTTTTGAATTCTGTGCTTTGAGGGTCAGTCAAGGCTGGTACAAAAACTTGCTGCAAGGTGACTTGCAATTCCACCACTGGAGGAGGTGCCGTTGTTATGGCAATTGTAGCAGGAACAGTTGTTGTAGCAGGGGCATCTGAAATTAATAAAAAATTACACTCTTTTAGAATTTGAAAGGTGCTCCAAATGCAACGTGTGCTTAAACTGTACTGGTGATGTACTAGTGTGTACAACTTGATAACGTGGGATATTGGGGGGAGGACAGTGAAATGTTGCTGATGTAGCCGCAATTGTTTGATCAATTCCGCAGCGTGATTTAACTTCAAAGGTGCCACAACTGAACATTACATGTCAATGGATATTTTTGGAGCACCTATTGATTGGGTTTGCTTACTTATCACAGTGATGGAGTTCAGTTCCACAGACAAGTTGAAGTTAGAGTTTGGATTGGTCACAGCCTCTTTCAATGTATCAACAATGTCACTGCCCTTGGGGATAGGTACAGTGGAGGTCGCGTTGAACTCCAGTTCCAAATCCACCTCTGTGTAAGGATCCTGACCGATACGGGGCACAGGTCTGCAAAGGATCAAAAAGTTCATAAGTCAGGGTCAAGTCAAAAGGTGACTGAAAAAGTAAAGTTGTGCTAAAAATAAGGCTTTTTATGTTCAAAAGACGTTCATGTCTAAATTAAAGAAAATGGTTTAAAAGTAAAATACAATATTACCTGAATTCAGTAACAGTCGTCTGAATGAAACTAAGCCCATATCTTTGTCGGAAGATTGTGTCACACTGTAAGGAGTAGGGGAGAGAAGAGACAACTTTAAAAGACTATCAAATAGTATGAGACATTTTACAAACAGAATATATATAACATTATTAGGCCTATATATTTTAACAATCCCTTATTCCCGTAGCTCAACGCTCATTAAGCCTAAAGTCATTGTCACTTGAACCTTAGGTAAAGTCAATAACCGCATCAACAAAGACACAAATGAATGGTCATATCTGGATTTCGAGGACTTACAAATGTGGTAATGGTTTCTGATAGTGTTTTGAATTCTGTGCTTTGAGGGTCAGTCAAGGCTGGTACAAAAACTTGCTGCAAGGTGACTTGCAATTCCACCACTGGAGGAGGTGCCGTTGTTATGGCAATTGTAGCAGGAACAGTTGTTGAAGCAGGGGCATCTAAAATTAATAAAAAATTACACTCTTTTAGAATTTGAAAGGTGCTCCAAATGCAACGTGTGCTTAAACTGTACTGGTGATGTACTAGTGTGTACAACTTGATACTGTGGGATGTTGGGGGGAGGAAAGTGAAATGTTGCTGATGTAGCCGCAATTGTTTGATCAATTCCAAGGTGTGATTTAACTTCAAAGGTGCCACAACTGAACATTACATGTCAATGGATATTTTTGGAGCACCTATTGTTTGGGTTTGCTTACTTATCACAGTGATGGAGTTCAGATCCACAGACAAGTTGAAGTTAGAGTTTGGATTGGTCACAGCCTCTTTCAATGTATCAACAATCTCACTGCCCTTGGGGATAGGTACAGTGGAGGTCGCATTGAACTCCAGTTCCAAATCCACCTCTGTGTAAGGATCCTGACCGATACGGGGCACAGGTCTGCAAAGGATCAAAAAGTTCATAGGTCAGGGTCAAGTCAAAAGGTGACTGAAAAAGTAAAGTTGTGCTAAAAATAAGGCTTTTTATGTTCAAAAGACGTTCATGTCTAAATTAAAGAAAATGGTTTAAAAGTCAAATACAATATTACCTGAATTGAGTAACAGTCGTCTGAACGAAACTAAGCCCATATCTTTGTCGGAAGATTGTGTCACACTGTAAGGAGTAGGGGAGAGAAGAGACAACTTTAAAAGACTATCAAATAGTATGAGATATTTTACAAACAGAATATATGTAACATTATTAGGCCTATATATTTTAACAATCCCTTATTCCCGTAGCTCAACGCTCATTAAGCCTAAAGTCATTGTCACTTGAACCTTAGGTAAAGTCAATAACCGCATCAACAAAGACACAAATGAATGGTCATATCTGGATTTCGAGGACTTACAAATGTGGTAATGGTTTCTGATAGTGTTTTGAATTCTGTGCTTTGAATGTCAGTCAAGGCTGGTACAAAAACTTGCTGCAAGGTGACTTGCAATTCCACCACTGGAGGAGGTGCCGTTGTTATGGCAATTGTAGCAGGAACAGTTGTTGTAGCAGGGGCATCTGAAATTAATAAAAAATTACACTCTTTTAGAATTTGAAAGGTGCTCCAAATGCAACGTGTGCTTAAACTGTACTGGTGATGTACTGGTGTGTACAACTTGATAACGTGGGATATTGGGGGGAGGACAGTGAAATGTTGCTGATGTAGCCGCAATTGTTTGATCAATTCCGCAGTGTGATTTAACTTCAAATGTGCCACAACTGAACATTACATGTCAATGGATATTTTTGGAGCACCTATTGTTTGGGTTTGCTTACTTATCACAGTGATGGAGTTCAGATCCACAGACAAGTTGAAGTTAGAGTTTGGATTGGTCACAGCCTCTTTCAATGTATCAACAATCTCACTGCCCTTGGGGATAGGTACAGTGGAGGTCGCATTGAACTGCAGTTCCAAATCCACCTCTGTGTAAGGATCCTGACCGATACGGGGCACAGGTCTGCAAAGGATCAAAAAGTTCATAGGTCAGGGTCAATTCAAAAGGTGACTGAAAAAGTAAAGTTGTGCTAAAAATAAGGCTTTTTATGTTCAAAAGACGTTCATGTCTAAATTAAAGAAAATGGTTTAAAAGTCAAATACAATATTACCTGAATTGAGTAACAGTCGTCTGAACGAAACTAAGCCCATATCTTTGTCCGAAGATTGTATCACACTGTAAGGAGTAGGGGAGAGAAGAGACAACTTTAATAGACTATCAAAAAGTATGAGATATTTTACAAACAGAATATATATAACATTATTAGGCCTATATATTTTAACAATCCCTTATTTCCGTAGCTCAACGCTCATTAAGCCTAAAGTCATTGTCACTTGAACCTTAGGTAAAGTCAATAACCACATCAACAAAGACACAAATGAATGGTCATATCTGGATTTCGAGGACTTACAAATGTGGTAATGGTTTCTGATAGTGTTTTGAATTCTGTGCTTTGAGGGTCAGTCAAGGCTGGTACAAAAACTTGCTGCAAGGTGACTTGCAATTCCACCACTGGAGGAGGTGCCGTTGTTATGGCAATTGTAGCAGGAACAGTTGTTGTAGCAGGGGCATCTGAAATTAATAAAAAATTACACTCTTTTAGAATTTGAAAGGTGCTCCAAATGCAACGTGTGCTTAAACTGTACTGGTGATGTACTAGTGTGTACAACTTGATAACGTGGGATATTGGGGGGAGGACAGTGAAATGTTGCTGATGTAGCCGCAATTGTTTGATCAATTCCGCAGCGTGATTTAACTTCAAAGGTGCCACAACTGAACATTACATGTCAATGGATATTTTTGGAGCACCTATTGATTGGGTTTGCTTACTTATCACAGTGATGGAGTTCAGATCCACAGAGACGTTGAAGGTAGAGTTTGGATTGGTCACAGCCTCTTTCAATGTATCAACAATGTCACTGCCCTTGGGGATAGGTACAGTGGAGGTCGTGTTGAACTCCAGTTCCAAATCCACCTCTGTGTAAGGATCATGACCGATACGGGGCGCAGGTCTGCAAAGGATCAAAAAGTTCATAGGTCAGGGTCAAGTCAAAAGGTGACTGAAAAAGTAAAGTTGTGCTAAAAATAAGGCTTTTTATGTTCAAAAGACGTTCATGTCTAAATTAAAGAAAATGGTTTAAAAGTAAAATACAATATTACCTGAATTGAGTAACAGTCGTCTGAACGAAACTAAGCCCATATCTTTGTCGGAATATTGTGTCACACTGTAAGGAGTAGGGGAGAGAAGAGACAACTTTAAAAGACTATCAAATAGTATGAGATATTTTACAAACAGAATATATATAACATTATTAGGCCTATATATTTTAACAATCCCTTATTCCCGTAGCTCAACGCTCATTAAGCCTAAAGTCATTGTCACTTGAACCTTAGGTAAAGTCAATAACCACATCAACAAAGACACAAATGAATGGTCATATCTGGATTTCGAGGACTTACAAATGTGGTAATGGTTTCTGATAGTGTTTTGAATTCTGTGCTTTGAGGGTCAGTCAAGGCTGGTACAAAAACTTGCTGCAAGGTGACTTGCAATTCCACCACTGGAGGAGGTGCCGTTGTTATGGCAATTGTAGCAGGAACAGTTGTTGTAGCAGGGGCATCTGAAATTAATAAAAAATTACACTCTTTTAGAATTTGAAAGGTGCTCCAAATGCAACGTGTGTTTAAACTGTACTGGTGATGTACTAGTGTGTACAACTTGATAACGTGGGATGTTGGGGGGAGGACAGTGAAATGTTGCTGATGTAGCCGCAATTGTTTGATCAATTCCGCAGCGTGATTTAACTTCAAAGGGGCCACAACTGAACATTACATGTCAATGGATATTTTTGGAGCACCTATTGTTTGGGTTTGCTTACTTATCACAGTGATGGAGTTCAGATCCACAGAGACGTTGAAGGTAGAGTTTGGATTGGTCACAGCCTCTTTCAATGTATCAACAATGTCACTGCCCTTGGGGATAGGTACAGTGGAGGTCGTGTTGAACTCCAGTTCCAAATCCACCTCTGTGTAAGGATCCTGACCGATACGGGGCACAGGTCTGCAAAGGATCAAAAAGTTCATAGGTCAGGGTCAAGTCAAAAGGTGACTGAAAAAGTAAAGTTGTGCTAAAAATAAGGCTTTTTATGTTCAAAAGACGTTCATGTCTAAATTAAAGAAAATGGTTTAAAAGTAAAATACAATATTACCTGAATTGAGTAACAGTCGTCTGAACGAAACTAAGCCCATATCTTTGTCGGAAGATTGTGTCACACTGTAAGGAGTAGGGGAGAGAAGAGACAACTTTAAAAGACTATCAAATAGTATGAGATATTTTACAAACAGAATATATATAACATTATTAGGCCTATATATTTTAACAATCCCTTATTCCCGTAGCTCAACGCTCATTAAGCCTAAAGTCATTGTCACTTGAACCTTAGGTAAAGTCAATAACCGCATCAACAAAGACACAAATGAATGGTCATATCTGGATTTCGAGGACTTACAAATGTGGTAATGGTTTCTGATAGTGTTTTGAATTCTGTGCTTTGAGGGTCAGTCAAGGCTGGTACAAAAACTTGCTGCAAGGTGACTTGCAATTCCTCCACTGGAGGAGGTGCCGTTGTTATGGCAGTTGTAGCAGGAACAGTTGTTGTAGCAGGGGCATCTGAAATTAATAAAAAATTACACTCTTTTAGAATTTGAAAGGTGCTCCAAATGCAACATGTGCTTAAACTGTACTGGTGATGTACTAGTGTGTACAACTTGATACTGTGGGATGTTTGGGGGAGGACAGTGAAATGTTGCTGATGTAGCCGCAATTGTTTGATCAATTCCGCAGCGTGATTTAACTTCAAAGGTGCCACAACTGAACATTACATGTCAATGGATATTTTTGGAGCACCTATTGTTTGGGTTTGCTTACTTATCACAGTGATGGAGTTCAGATCCACAGAGACGTTGAAGGTAGAGTTTGGATTGGTCACAGCCTCTTTCAATGTATCAACAATGTCACTGCCCTTGGGGATAGGTACAGTGGAGGTCGCATCGAACTCCAGTTCCAAATCCACCTCTGTGTAAGGATCCTGACCGATACGGGGCACAGGTCTGCAAAGGATCAAAAAGTTCATAGGTCAGGGTCAAGTCAAAAGGTGACTGAAAAAGTAAAGTTGTGCTAAAAATAAGGCTTTTTATGTTCAAAAGACGTTCATGTCTAAATGAAAGAAAATGGTTTAAAAGTAAAATACAATATTACCTGAATTCAGTAACAGTCGTCTGAACGAAACTAAGCCCATATCTTTGTCGGAAGATTGTGTCACACTGTAAGGAGTAGGGGAGAGAAGAGACAACTTTAAAAGACTATCAAATAGTATGAGATATTTTACAAACAGAATATATATAACATTATTAGGCCTATATATTTTAACAATCCCTTATTCCCGTAGCTCAACGCTCATTAAGCCTAAAGTCATTGTCACTTGAACCTTAGGTAAAGTCAATAACTGCATCAACAAAGACACAAATGAATGGTCATATCTGGATTTCGAGGACTTACAAATGTGGTAATGGTTTCTGATAGTGTTTTGAATTCTGTGCTTTGAGGGTCAGTCAAGGCTGGTACAAAAACTTGCTGCAAGGTGACTTGCAATTCCTCCACTGGAGGAGGTGCCGTTGTTATGGCAGTTGTAGCAGGAACAGTTGTTGTAGCAGGGGCATCTGAAATTAATAAAAAATTACACTCTTTTAGAATTTGAAAGGTGCTCCAAATGCAACATGTGCTTAAACTGTACTGGTGATGTACTAGTGTGTACAACTTGATACTGTGGGATGTTTGGGGGAGGACAGTGAAATGTTGCTGATGTAGCCGCAATTGTTTGATCAATTCCGCAGCGTGATTTAACTTCAAAGGTGCCACAACTGAACATTACATGTCAATGGATATTTTTGGAGCACCTATTGTTTGGGTTTGCTTACTTATCACAGTGATGGAGTTCAGATCCACAGAGACGTTGAAGGTAGAGTTTGGATTGGTCACAGCCTCTTTCAATGTATCAACAATGTCACTGCCCTTGGGGATAGGTACAGTGGAGGTCGCATCGAACTCCAGTTCCAAATCCACCTCTGTGTAAGGATCCTGACCGATACGGGGCACAGGTCTGCAAAGGATCAAAAAGTTCATAGGTCAGGGTCAAGTCAAAAGGTGACTGAAAAAGTAAAGTTGTGCTAAAAATAAGGCTTTTTATGTTCAAAAGACGTTCATGTCTAAATGAAAGAAAATGGTTTAAAAGTAAAATACAATATTACCTGAATTCAGTAACAGTCGTCTGAACGAAACTAAGCCCATATCTCTGTCGGAAGATTGCGTCACACTGTAAGGAGAAGGGGAGAGAAGAGACAACTTTAATAGACTATCAAATAGTATGAGAGATTTTACAAAGAGAATATATATAACATTATTAGGCCTATATATTTTAACAATCCCTTATTCCCGTAGCTCAACGCTCATTAAGCCTAAAGTCATTGTCACTTGAACCTTAGGTAAAGTCAATAACCGCATCAACAAAGACACAAATGAATGGTCATATCTGGATTTCGAGGACTTACAAATGTGGTAATGGTTTCTGATAGTGTTTTGAATTCTGTGCTTTGAGGGTCAGTCAAGGCTGGTACAAAAACTTGCTGCAAGGTGACTTGCAATTCCACCACTGGAGGAGGTGCCGTTGTTATGGCAGTTGTAGCAGGAACAGTTGTTGTAGCAGGGGCATCTGAAATTAATAAAAAATTACACTCTTTAAGAATTTGAAAGGTGCTCCAAATGCAACGTGTGCTTAAACTGTACTGGTGATGTACTAGTGTGTACAACTTGATAACGTGGGATATTGGGGGGAGGACAGTGAAATGTTGCTGATGTAGCCGCAATTGTTTGATCAATTCCGCAGCGTGATTTAACTTCAAAGGTGCCACAACTGAACATTACATGTCAATGGATATTTTTGGAGCACCTATTGTTTGGGTTTGCTTACTTATCACAGTGATGGAGTTCAGATCCACAGACAAGTTGAAGTTAGAGTTTGGATTGGTCACAGCCTCTTTCAATGTATCAACAATGTCACTGCCCTTGGGGATAGGTACAGTGGAGGTCGCATTGAACTCCAGTTCCAAATCCACCTCTGTGTAAGGATCCTGACCGATACGGGGCACAGGTCTGCAAAGGATCAAAAAGTTCATAGGTCAGGGTCAAGTCAAAAGGTGACTGAAAAAGTAAAGTTGTGCTAAAAATAAGGCTTTTTATGTTCAAAAGACGTTCATGTCTAAATTAAAGAAAATGGTTTAAAAGTAAAATACAATATTACCTGAATTCAGTAACAGTCGTCTGAACGAAACTAAGCCCATATCTTTGTCGGAAGATTGCGTCACACTGTAAGGAGAAGGGGAGAGAAGAGACAACTTTAATAGACTATCAAATAGTATGAGAGATTTTACAAAGAGAATATATATAACATTATTAGGCCTATATATTTTAACAATCCCTTATTCCCGTAGCTCAACGCTCATTAAGCCTAAAGTCATTGTCACTTGAACCTTAGGTAAAGTCAATAACCGCATCGACAAAGACACAAATGAATGGTCATATCTGGATTTCGAGGACTTACAAATGTGGTAATGGTTTCTGATAGTGTTTTGAATTCTGTGCTTTGAGGGTCAGTCAAGGCTGGTACAAAAACTTGCTGCAAGGTGACTTGCAATTCCACCACTGGAGGAGGTGCCGTTGTTATGGCAGTTGTAGCAGGAACAGTTGTTGTAGCAGGGGCATCTGAAATTAATAAAAAATTACACTCTTTTAGAATTTGAAAGGTGCTCCAAATGCAACGTGTGCTTAAACTGTACTGGTGATGTACTAGTGTGTACAACTTGATAACGTGGGATATTGGGGGGAGGACAGTGAAATGTTGCTGATGTAGCCGCAATTGTTTGATCAATTCCGCAGCGTGATTTAACTTCAAAGGTGCCACAACTGAACATTACATGTCAATGGATATTTTTGGAGCACCTATTGTTTGGGTTTGCTTACTTATCACAGTGATGGAGTTCAGATCCACAGAGACGTTGAAGGTAGAGTTTGGATTGGTCACAGCCTCTTTCAATGTATCAACAATGTCACTGCCCTTGGGGATAGGTACAGTGGAGGTCGCATCGAACTCCAGTTCCAAATCCACCTCTGTGTAAGGATCCTGACCGATACGGGGCACAGGTCTGCAAAGGATCAAAAAGTTCATAGGTCAGGGTCAAGTCAAAAGGTGACTGAAAAAGTAAAGTTGTGCTAAAAATAAGGCTTTTTATGTTCAAAAGACGTTCATGTCTAAATTAAAGAAAATGGTTTAAAAGTAAAATACAATATTACCTGAATTCAGTAACAGTCGTCTGAACGAAACTAAGCCCATATCTTTGTCGGAAGATTGCGTCACACTGTAAGGAGAAGGGGAGAGAAGAGACAACTTTAATAGACTATCAAATAGTATGAGAGATTTTACAAAGAGAATATATATAACATTATTAGGCCTATATATTTTAACAATCCCTTATTCCCGTAGCTCAACGCTCATTAAGCCTAAAGTCATTGTCACTTGAACCTTAGGTAAAGTCAATAACCGCATCAACAAAGACACAAATGAATGGTCATATCTGGATTTCGAGGACTTACAAATGTGGTAATGGTTTCTGATAGTGTTTTGAATTCTGTGCTTTGAGGGTCAGTCAAGGCTGGTACAAAAACTTGCTGCAAGGTGACTTGCAATTCCACCACTGGAGGAGGTGCCGTTGTTATGGCAGTTGTAGCAGGAACAGTTGTTGTAGCAGGGGCATCTGAAATTAATAAAAAATTACACTCTTTTAGAATTTGAAAGGTGCTCCAAATGCAACGTGTGCTTAAACTGTACTGGTGATGTACTAGTGTGTACAACTTGATACTGTGGGATGTTGGGGTGAGGACAGTGAAATGTTGCTGATGTAGCCGCAATTGTTTGATCAATTCCGAGGTGTGATTTAACTTCAAAGGTGCCACAACTGAACATTACATGTCAATGGATATTTTTGGAGCACCTATTGTTTGGGTTTGCTTACTTATCACAGTGATGGAGTTCAGATCCACAGAGACGTTGAAGGTAGAGTTTGGATTGGTCACAGCCTCTTTCAATGTATCAACAATGTCACTGCCCTTGGGGATAGGTACAGTGGAGGTCGCATCGAACTCCAGTTCCAAATCCACCTCTGTGTAAGGATCCTGACCGATACGGGGCACAGGTCTGCAAAGGATCAAAAAGTTCATAGGTCAGGGTCAAGTCAAAAGGTGACTGAAAAAGTAAAGTTGTGCTAAAAATAAGGCTTTTTATGTTCAAAAGACGTTCATGTCTAAATTAAAGAAAATGGTTTAAAAGTAAAATACAATATTACCTGAATTCAGTAACAGTCGTCTGAACGAAACTAAGCCCATATCTTTGTCGGAAGATTGCGTCACACTGTAAGGAGAAGGGGAGAGAAGAGACAACTTTAATAGACTATCAAATAGTATGAGAGATTTTACAAAGAGAATATATATAACATTATTAGGCCTATATATTTTAACAATCCCTTATTCCCGTAGCTCAACGCTCATTAAGCCTAAAGTCATTGTCACTTGAACCTTAGGTAAAGTCAATAACCGCATCAACAAAGACACAAATGAATGGTCATATCTGGATTTCGAGGACTTACAAATGTGGTAATGGTTTCTGATAGTGTTTTGAATTCTGTGCTTTGAGGGTCAGTCAAGGCTGGTACAAAAACTTGCTGCAAGGTGACTTGCAATTCCACCACTGGAGGAGGTGCCGTTGTTATGGCAGTTGTAGCAGGAACAGTTGTTGTAGCAGGGGCATCTGAAATTAATGAAAAATTACACTCTTTTAGAATTTGAAAGGTGCTCCAAATGCAACGTGTGCTTAAACTGTACTGGTGATGTACTAGTGTGTACAACTTGATGCTGTGGGATGTTGGGGGGAGGACAGTGAAATGTTGCTGATGTAGCCGCAATTGTTTGATCAATTCCGAGGTGTGATTTAACTTCAAAGGTGCCACAACTGAACATTACATGTCAATGGATATTTTTGGAGCACCTATTGTTTGGGTTTGCTTACTTATCACAGTGATGGAGTTCAGATCCACAGACAAGTTGAAGTTAGAGTTTGGATTGGTCACAGCCTCTTTCAATGTATCAACAATGTCACTGCCCTTGGGGATAGGTACAGTGGAGGTCGCATCGAACTCCAGTTCCAAATCCACCTCTGTGTAAGGATCCTGACCGATACGGGGCACAGGTCTGCAAAGGATCAAAAAGTTCATAGGTCAGGGTCAAGTCAAAAGGTGACTGAAAAAGTAAAGTTGTGCTAAAAATAAGGCTTTTTATGTTCAAAAGACGTTCATGTCTAAATTAAAGAAAATGGTTTAAAAGTAAAATACAATATTACCTGAATTCAGTAACAGTCGTCTGAACGAAACTAAGCCCATATCTTTGTCGGAAGATTGCGTCACACTGTAAGGAGAAGGGGAGAGAAGAGACAACTTTAATAGACTATCAAATAGTATGAGAGATTTTACAAAGAGAATATATATAACATTATTAGGCCTATATATTTTAACATTTACATTTACATTTAAGTCATTTAGCAGACGCTCTTATCCAGAGCGACTTACAAGTACATACATTCATACTTTTTTTGTACTGGCCCCCCGTGGGAATCGAACCCACAACCCTGGCGTTGCAAGCGCCATGCTCTACCAACTGAGCTACACTGAGCTACACGGGACCTGAGCTTAACAATCCCTTATTCCCGTAGCTCAACGCTCATTAAGCCTAAAGTCATTGTCACTTGAACCTTAGGTAAAGTCAATAACCGCATCAACAAAGACACAAATGAATGGTCATATCTGGATTTCGAGGACTTACAAATGTGGTAATGGTTTCTGATAGTGTTTTGAATTCTGTGCTTTGAGGGTCAGTCAAGGCTGGTACAAAAACTTGCTGCAAGGTGACTTGCAATTCCACCACTGGAGGAGGTGCCGTTGTTATGGCAGTTGTAGCAGGAACAGTTGTTGTAGCAGGGGCATCTGAAATTAATGAAAAATTACACTCTTTTAGAATTTGAAAGGTGCTCCAAATGCAACGTGTGCTTAAACTGTACTGGTGATGTACTAGTGTGTACAACTTGATACTGTGGGATGTTGGGGGGAGGACAGTGAAATGTTGCTGATGTAGCCGCAATTGTTTGATCAATTCCGAGGTGTGATTTAACTTCAAAGGTGCCACAACTGAACATTACATGTCAATGGATATTTTTGGAGCACCTATTGTTTGGGTTTGCTTACTTATCACAGTGATGGAGTTCAGATCCACAGACAAGTTGAAGTTAGAGTTTGGATTGGTCACAGCCTCTTTCAATGTATCAACAATGTCACTGCCCTTGGGGATAGGTACAGTGGAGGTCGCATCGAACTCCAGTTCCAAATCCACCTCTGTGTAAGGATCCTGACCGATACGGGGCACAGGTCTGCAAAGGATCAAAAAGTTCATAGGTCAGGGTCAAGTCAAAAGGTGACTGAAAAAGTAAAGTTTTGCTAAAAATAAGGCTTTTTATGTTCAAAAGACGTTCATGTCTAAATGAAAGAAAATGGTTTAAAAGTAAAATACAATATTACCTGAATTGAGTAACAGTCGTCTGAACGAAACTAAGCCCATATCTTTGTCGGAAGATTGCGTCACACTGTAAGGAGAAGGGGAGAGAAGAGACAACTTTAATAGACTATCAAATAGTATGAGAGATTTTACAAAGAGAATATATATAACATTATTAGGCCTATATATTTTAACAATCCCTTATTCCCGTAGCTCAACGCTCATTAAGCCTAAAGTCATTGTCACTTGAACCTTAGGTAAAGTCAATAACCGCATCAACAAAGACACAAATGAATGGTCATATCTGGATTTCGAGGACTTACAAATGTGGTAATGGTTTCTGATAGTGTTTTGAATTCTGTGCTTTGAGGGTCAGTCAAGGCTGGTACAAAAACTTGCTGCAAGGTGACTTGCAATTCCACCACTGGAGGAGGTGCCGTTGTTATGGCAGTTGTAGCAGGAACAGTTGTTGTAGCAGGGGCATCTGAAATTAATAAAAATTACACTCTTTTAGAATTTGAAAGGTGCTCCAAATGCAACGTGTGCTTAAACTGTACTGGTGATGTACTAGTGTGTACAACTTGATAACGTGGGATATTGGGGGGAGGACAGTGAAATGTTGCTGATGTAGCCGCAATTGTTTGATCAATTCCGCAGCGTGATTTAACTTCAAAGGTGCCACAACTGAACATTACATGTCAATGGATATTTTTGGAGCACCTATTGTTTGGGTTTGCTTACTTATCACAGTGATGGAGTTCAGATCCACAGACAAGATGAAGTTAGAGTTTGGATTGGTCACAGCCTCTTTCAATGTATCAACAATCTCACTGCCCTTGGGGATAGGTACAGTGGAGGTCGCATTGAACTCCAGTTCCAAATCCACCTCTGTGTAAGGATCCTGACCGATATGGGGCACAGGTCTGCAAAGGATCAAAAAGTTCATAGGTCAGGGTCAAGTCAAAAGGTGACTGAAAAAGTAAAGTTGTGCTAAAAATAAGGCTTTTTATGTTCAAAAGACGTTCATGTCTAAATTAAAGAAAATGGTTTTTAAGTAAAATACAATATTACCTGAATTGAGTAACAGTCGTCTGAACGAAACTAAGCCCATATCTTTGTCGGAAGATTGTGTCACACTGTAAGGAGTAGGGGAGAGAAGACACAACTTTAAAAGACTATCAAAAAGTTTGAGATATTTTACAAACAGAATATATATAACATTTTTAGGCCTATATATTTTAACAATCCCTTATTCCCGTAGCTCAACGGTCATTAAGCCTAAAGTCATTGTCACTTGAACCTTAGGTAAAGTCAATAACCGCATCAACAAAGACACAAATGAATGGTCATATCTGGATTTCGAGGACTTACAAATGTGGTAATGGTTTCTGATAGTGTTTTGAATTCTGTGCTTTGAGGGTCAGTCAAGGCTGGTACAAAAACTTGCTGCAAGGTGACTTGCAATTCCACCACTGGAGGAGGTGCCGTTGTTATGGCAGTTGTAGCAGGAACAATTGTTGTAGCAGGGGCATCTGAAATTAATGAAAAATTACACTCTTTTAGAATTTGAAAGGTGCTCCAAATGCAACGTGTGCTTAAACTGTACTGGTGATGTACTAGTGTGTACAACTTGATAACGTGTGATGTTGGGGGGAGGACAGTGAAATGTTGCTGATGTAGCCGCAATTGTTTGATCAATTCCGCAGCGTGATTTAACTTCAAAGGTGCCACAACTGAACATTACATGTCAATGGATATTTTTGGAGCACCTATTGTTTGGGTTTGCTTACTTATCACAGTGATGGAGTTCAGATCCACAGAGACGTTGAAGGTAGAGTTTGGATTGGTCACAGCCTCTTTCAATGTATCAACAATGTCACTGCCCTTGGGGATAGGTACAGTGGAGGTCGCATTGAACTCCAGTTCCAAATCCACCTCTGTGTAAGGATCCTGACCGATACGGGGCACAGGTCTGCAAAGGATCAAAAAGTTCATAGGTCAGGGTCAAGTCAAAAGGTGACTGAAAAAGAAAAGTTGTGCTAAAAGTAAGGCTTTTTATGTTCAAAAGACATTCATGTCTAAATTAAAGAAAATGGTTTAAAAGTAAAATACAATATTACCTGAATTCAGTAACAGTCGTCTGAACGAAACTAAGCCCATATCTTTGTCGGAAGATTGTGTCACACTGTAAGGAGTAGGGGAGAGAAGACACAACTTTAAAAGACTATCAAAAAGTTTGAGATATTTTACAAACAGAATATATGTAACATTATTAGGCCTATATATTTTAACAATCCCTTATTCCCGTAGCTCAACGCTCATTAAGCCTAAAGTCATTGTCACTTGAACCTTAGGTAAAGTCAATAACCGCATCAACAAAGACACAAATGAATGGTCATATCTGGATTTCGAGGACTTACAAATGTGGTAATGGTTTCTGATAGTGTTTTGAATTCTGTGCTTTGAGGGTCAGTCAAGGCTGGTACAAAAACTTGCTGCAAGGTGACTTGCAATTCCACCACTGGAGGAGGTGCCGTTGTTATGGCAGTTGTAGCAGGAACAGTTGTTGTAGCAGGGGCATCTGAAATTAATAAAAAATTACACTCTTTTAGAATTTGAAAGGTGCTCCAAATGCAACGTGTGCTTAAACTGTACTGGTGATGTACTAGTGTGTACAACTTGATAACGTGGGATATTGGGGGGAGGACAGTGAAATGTTGCTGATGTAGCCGCAATTGTTTGATCTATTCCGCAGCGTGATTTAACTTCAAAGGTGCCACAACTGAAAATTACATGTCAATGGATATTTTTGGAGCACCTATTGTTTGGGTTTGCTTACTTATCACAGTGATGGAGTTCAGATCCACAGAGACGTTGAAGGTAGAGTTTGGATTGATCACAGCCTCTTTCAATGTATCAACAATGTCACTGCCCTTGGGGATAGGTACAGTGGAGGTCGCTTCGAACTCCAGTTCCAAATCCACCTCTGTGTAAGGATCCTGACCGATACGGGGCACAGGTCTGCAAAGGATCAAAAAGTTCATAGGTCAGGGTCAAGTCAAAAGGTGACTGAAAAAGTAAAGTTGTGCTAAAAATAAGGCTTTTTATGTTCAAAAGACGTTCATGTCTAAATTAAAGAAAATGGTTTAAAAGTAAAATACAATATTACCTGAATTCAGTAACAGTCGTCTGAACGAAACTAAGCCCATATCTTTGTCGGAAGATTGCGTCACACTGTAAGGAGAAGGGGAGAGAAGAGACAACTTTAATAGACTATCAAATAGTATGAGAGATTTTACAAAGAGAATATATATAACATTATTAGGCCTATATATTTTAACAATCCCTTATTCCCGTAGCTCAACGCTCATTAAGCCTAAAGTCATTGTCACTTGAACCTTAGGTAAAGTCAATAACCGCATCAACAAAGACACAAATGAATGGTCATATCTGGATTTCGAGGACTTACAAATGTGGTAATGGTTTCTGATAGTGTTTTGAATTCTGTGCTTTGAGGGTCAGTCAAGGCTGGTACAAAAACTTGCTGCAAGGTGACTTGCAATTCCACCACTGGAGGAGGTGCCGTTGTTATGGCAGTTGTAGCAGGAACAGTTGTTGTAGCAGGGGCATCTGAAATTAATAAAAAATTACACTCTTTTAGAATTTGAAAGGTGCTCCAAATGCAACGTGTGCTTAAACTGTACTGGTGATGTACTAGTGTGTACAACTTGATACTGTGGGATGTTGGGGGGAGGACAGTGAAATGTTGCTGATGTAGCCGCAATTGTTTGATCAATTCCGAGGTGTGATTTAACTTCAAAGGTGCCACAACTGAACATTACATGTCAATGGATATTTTTGGAGCACCTATTGTTTGGGTTTGCTTACTTATCACAGTGATGGAGTTCAGATCCACAGAGACGTTGAAGGTAGAGTTTGGATTGGTCACAGCCTCTTTCAATGTATCAACAATGTCACTGCCCTTGGGGATAGGTACAGTGGAGGTCGCATCGAACTCCAGTTCCAAATCCACCTCAGTGTAAGGATCCTGACCGATACGGGGCACAGGTCTGCAAAGGATCAAAAAGTTCATAGGTCAGGGTCAAGTCAAAAGGTGACTGAAAAAGTAAAGTTGTGCTAAAAATAAGGCTTTTTACGTTCAAAAGACGTTCATGTCTAAATTAAAGAAAATGGTTTTTAAGTAAAATACAATATTACCTGAATTGAGTAACAGTCGTCTGAACGAAACTAAGCCCATATCTTTGTCGGAAGATTGTGTCACACTGTAAGGAGTAGGGGAGAGAAGACACAACTTTAAAAGACTATCAAAAAGTTTGAGATATTTTACAAACAGAATATATATAACATTTTTAGGCCTATATATTTTAACAATCCCTTATTCCCGTAGCTCAACGGTCATTAAGCCTAAAGTCATTGTCACTTGAACCTTAGGTAAAGTCAATAACCGCATCAACAAAGACACAAATGAATGGTCATATCTGGATTTCGAGGACTTACAAATGTGGTAATGGTTTCTGATAGTGTTTTGAATTCTGTGCTTTGAGGGTCAGTCAAGGCTGGTACAAAAACTTGCTGCAAGGTGACTTGCAATTCCACCACTGGAGGAGGTGCCGTTGTTATGGCAGTTGTAGCAGGAACAGTTGTTGTAGCAGGGGCATCTGAAATTAATGAAAAATTACACTCTTTTAGAATTTGAAAGGTGCTCCAAATGCAGCGTGTGCTTAAACTGTACTGGTGATGTACTAGTGTGTACAACTTGATAACGTGTGATGTTGGGGGGAGGACAGTGAAATGTTGCTGATGTAGCCGCAATTGTTTGATCAATTCCGAGGTGTGATTTAACTTCAAAGGTGCCACAACTGAACATTACATGTCAATGGATATTTTTGGAGCACCTATTGTTTGGGTTTGCTTACTTATCACAGTGATGGAGTTCAGATCCACAGAGACGTTGAAGGTAGAGTTTGGATTGGTCACAGCCTCTTTCAATGTATCAACAATGTCACTGCCCTTGGGGATAGGTACAGTGGAGGTCGCATCGAACTCCAGTTCCAAATCCACCTCAGTGTAAGGATCCTGACCGATACGGGGCACAGGTCTGCAAAGGATCAAAAAGTTCATAGGTCAGGGTCAAGTCAAAAGGTGACTGAAAAAGTAAAGTTGTGCTAAAAATAAGGCTTTTTACGTTCAAAAGACGTTCATGTCTAAATTAAAGAAAATGGTTTTTAAGTAAAATACAATATTACCTGAATTGAGTAACAGTCGTCTGAACGAAACTAAGCCCATATCTTTGTCGGAAGATTGTGTCACACTGTAAGGAGTAGGGGAGAGAAGACACAACTTTAAAAGACTATCAAAAAGTTTGAGATATTTTACAAACAGAATATATGTAACATTATTAGGCCTATATATTTTAACAATCCCTTATTCCCGTAGCTCAACGCTCATTAAGCCTAAAGTCATTGTCACTTGAACCTTAGGTAAAGTCAATAACCGCATCAACAAA
The DNA here is from genome assembly GCF_029448725.1 of Salvelinus fontinalis. NCBI lineage: Eukaryota > Metazoa > Chordata > Actinopteri > Salmoniformes > Salmonidae > Salvelinus > Salvelinus fontinalis. Next base: position 18,733,366 of record NC_074686.1, read on the forward strand.
GACACAAATGAATGGTCATATCTGGATTTCGAGGACTTACAAATGTGGTAATGGTTTCTGATAGTGTTTTGAATTCTGTGCTTTGAGGGTCAGTCAAGGCTGGTACAAAAACTTGCTGCAAGGTGACTTGCAATTCCACCACTGGAGGAGGTGCCGTTGTTATGGCAGTTGTAGCAGGAACAGTTGTTGTAGCAGGGGCATCTGAAATTAATAAAAAATTACACTCTTTTAGAATTTGAAAGGTGCTCCAAATGCAACGTGTGCTTAAACTGTACTGGTGATGTACTAGTGTGTACAACTTGATAACGTGGGATATTGGGGGGAGGACAGTGAAATGTTGCTGATGTAGCCGCAATTGTTTGATCAATTCCGCAGCGTGATTTAACTTCAAAGGTGCCACAACTGAAAATTACATGTCAATGGATATTTTTGGAGCACCTATTGTTTGGGTTTGCTTACTTATCACAGTGATGGAGTTCAGATCCACAGAGACGTTGAAGGTAGAGTTTGGATTGATCACAGCCTCTTTCAATGTATCAACAATGTCACTGCCCTTGGGGATAGGTACAGTGGAGGTCGCTTCGAACTCCAGTTCCAAATCCACCTCTGTGTAAGGATCCTGACCGATACGGGGCACAGGTCTGCAAAGGATCAAAAAGTTCATAGGTCAGGGTCAAGTCAAAAGGTGACTGAAAAAGTAAAGTTGTGCTAAAAATAAGGCTTTTTATGTTCAAAAGACGTTCATGTCTAAATTAAAGAAAATGGTTTAAAAGTAAAATACAATATTACCTGAATTCAGTAACAGTCGTCTGAACGAAACTAAGCCCATATCTTTGTCGGAAGATTGCGTCACACTGTAAGGAGAAGGGGAGAGAAGAGACAACTTTAATAGACTATCAAATAGTATGAGAGATTTTACAAAGAGAATATATATAACATTATTAGGCCTATATATTTTAACAATCCCTTATTCCCGTAGCTCAACGCTCATTAAGCCTAAAGTCATTGTCACTTGAACCTTAGGTAAAGTCAATAACCGCATCAACAAAGACACAAATGAATGGTCATATCTGGATTTCGAGGACTTACAAATGTGGTAATGGTTTCTGATAGTGTTTTGAATTCTGTGCTTTGAGGGTCAGTCAAGGCTGGTACAAAAACTTGCTGCAAGGTGACTTGCAATTCCACCACTGGAGGAGGTGCCGTTGTTATGGCAGTTGTAGCAGGAACAGTTGTTGTAGCAGGGGCATCTGAAATTAATAAAAAATTACACTCTTTTAGAATTTGAAAGGTGCTCCAAATGCAACGTGTGCTTAAACTGTACTGGTGATGTACTAGTGTGTACAACTTGATACTGTGGGATGTTGGGGGGAGGACAGTGAAATGTTGCTGATGTAGCCGCAATTGTTTGATCAATTCCGAGGTGTGATTTAACTTCAAAGGTGCCACAACTGAACATTACATGTCAATGGATATTTTTGGAGCACCTATTGTTTGGGTTTGCTTACTTATCACAGTGATGGAGTTCAGATCCACAGAGACGTTGAAGGTAGAGTTTGGATTGGTCACAGCCTCTTTCAATGTATCAACAATGTCACTGCCCTTGGGGATAGGTACAGTGGAGGTCGCATCGAACTCCAGTTCCAAATCCACCTCAGTGTAAGGATCCTGACCGATACGGGGCACAGGTCTGCAAAGGATCAAAAAGTTCATAGGTCAGGGTCAAGTCAAAAGGTGACTGAAAAAGTAAAGTTGTGCTAAAAATAAGGCTTTTTACGTTCAAAAGACGTTCATGTCTAAATTAAAGAAAATGGTTTTTAAGTAAAATACAATATTACCTGAATTGAGTAACAGTCGTCTGAACGAAACTAAGCCCATATCTTTGTCGGAAGATTGTGTCACACTGTAAGGAGTAGGGGAGAGAAGACACAACTTTAAAAGACTATCAAAAAGTTTGAGATATTTTACAAACAGAATATATATAACATTTTTAGGCCTATATATTTTAACAATCCCTTATTCCCGTAGCTCAACGGTCATTAAGCCTAAAGTCATTGTCACTTGAACCTTAGGTAAAGTCAATAACCGCATCAACAAAGACACAAATGAATGGTCATATCTGGATTTCGAGGACTTACAAATGTGGTAATGGTTTCTGATAGTGTTTTGAATTCTGTGCTTTGAGGGTCAGTCAAGGCTGGTACAAAAACTTGCTGCAAGGTGACTTGCAATTCCACCACTGGAGGAGGTGCCGTTGTTATGGCAGTTGTAGCAGGAACAGTTGTTGTAGCAGGGGCATCTGAAATTAATGAAAAATTACACTCTTTTAGAATTTGAAAGGTGCTCCAAATGCAGCGTGTGCTTAAACTGTACTGGTGATGTACTAGTGTGTACAACTTGATAACGTGTGATGTTGGGGGGAGGACAGTGAAATGTTGCTGATGTAGCCGCAATTGTTTGATCAATTCCGAGGTGTGATTTAACTTCAAAGGTGCCACAACTGAACATTACATGTCAATGGATATTTTTGGAGCACCTATTGTTTGGGTTTGCTTACTTATCACAGTGATGGAGTTCAGATCCACAGAGACGTTGAAGGTAGAGTTTGGATTGGTCACAGCCTCTTTCAATGTATCAACAATGTCACTGCCCTTGGGGATAGGTACAGTGGAGGTCGCATCGAACTCCAGTTCCAAATCCACCTCAGTGTAAGGATCCTGACCGATACGGGGCACAGGTCTGCAAAGGATCAAAAAGTTCATAGGTCAGGGTCAAGTCAAAAGGTGACTGAAAAAGTAAAGTTGTGCTAAAAATAAGGCTTTTTACGTTCAAAAGACGTTCATGTCTAAATTAAAGAAAATGGTTTTTAAGTAAAATACAATATTACCTGAATTGAGTAACAGTCGTCTGAACGAAACTAAGCCCATATCTTTGTCGGAAGATTGTGTCACACTGTAAGGAGTAGGGGAGAGAAGACACAACTTTAAAAGACTATCAAAAAGTTTGAGATATTTTACAAACAGAATATATATAACATTTTTAGGCCTATATATTTTAACAATCCCTTATTCCCGTAGCTCAACGGTCATTAAGCCTAAAGTCATTGTCACTTGAACCTTAGGTAAAGTCAATAACCGCATCAACAAAGACACAAATGAATGGTCATATCTGGATTTCGAGGACTTACAAATGTGGTAATGGTTTCTGATAGTGTTTTGAATTCTGTGCTTTGAGGGTCAGTCAAGGCTGGTACAAAAACTTGCTGCAAGGTGACTTGCAATTCCACCACTGGAGGAGGTGCCGTTGTTATGGCAGTTGTAGCAGGAACAATTGTTGTAGCAGGGGCATCTGAAATTAATGAAAAATTACACTCTTTTAGAATTTGAAAGGTGCTCCAAATGCAACGTGTGCTTAAACTGTACTGGTGATGTACTAGTGTGTACAACTTGATAACGTGTGATGTTGGGGGGAGGACAGTGAAATGTTGCTGATGTAGCCGCAATTGTTTGATCAATTCCGCAGCGTGATTTAACTTCAAAGGTGCCACAACTGAACATTACATGTCAATGGATATTTTTGGAGCACCTATTGTTTGGGTTTGCTTACTTATCACAGTGATGGAGTTCAGATCCACAGAGACGTTGAAGGTAGAGTTTGGATCGGTCACAGCCTCTTTCAATGTGTCAAAAATGTCACTGCCCTTGGGGATAGGTACAGTGGAGGTCGCATCGAACTCCAGTTCCAAATCCACCTCTGTGTAAGGATCCTGACCGATACGGGGCACAGGTCTGCAAAGGATCAAAAAGTTCATAGGTCAGGGTCAAGTCAAAAGGTGACTGAAAAAGTAGTTGTGCTAAAAATAAGGCTTTTTATGTTCAAAAGACGTTCATGTCTAAATTAAAGAAAATGGTTTAAAAGTAAAATACAATATTACCTGAATTCAGTAACAGTCGTCTGAACGAAACTAAGCCCATATCTTTGTCGGAAGATTGCGTCACACTGTAAGGAGTAGGGGAGAGAAGAGACAACTTTAAAAGACTATCAAATAGTATGAGAGATTTTACAAAGAGAATATATATAACATTATTAGGCCTATATATTTTAACAATCCCTTATTCCCGTAGCTCAACGCTCATTAAGCCTTAAGTCATTGTCACTTGAACCTTAGGTAAAGTCAATAACCGCATCAACAAAGACACAAATGAATGGTCATATCTGGATTTCGAGCACTTACAAATGTGGTAATGGTTTCTGATAGTGTTTTGAATTCTGTGGTTTGAGGGTCAGTCAAGGCTGGTACAAAAACTTGCTGCAAGGTGACTTGCAATTCCACCACTGGAGGAGGTGCCGTTGTTATGGAAGTTGTAGCAGGAACAGTTGTTGTAGCAGGGGCATCTGAAATTAATAAAACATTACACTCTTTTAGAATTTGAAAGGTGCTCCAAATGCAACGTGTGCTTAAACTGTACTGGTGATGTACTAGTGTGTACAACTTGATAACGTGGGATATTGGGGGGAGGACAGTGAAATGTTGCTGATGTAGCCGCAATTGTTTGATCAATTCCGCAGTGTGATTTAACTTCAAAGGTGCCACAACTGAACATTACATGTCAATGGATATTTTTGGAGCACCTATTGTTTGGGTTTGCTTACTTATCACAGTGATGGAGTTCAGATCCACAGACAAGTTGAAGTTAGAGTTTGGATTGGTCACAGCCTCTTTCATTGTATCAACAATCTCACTGCCCTTGGGGATAGGTACAGTGGAGGTCGCATTGAACTCCAGTTCCAAATCCACCTCTGTGTAAGGATCCTGACCGATACGGGGCACAGGTCTGCAAAGGATCAAAAAGTTCATAGGTCAGGGTCAAGTCAAAAGGTGACTGAAAAAGAAAAGTTGTGCTAAAAGTAAGGCTTTTTATGTTCAAAAGACGTTCATGTCTAAATTAAAGAAAATGGTTTAAAAGTAAAATACAATATTACCTGAATTGAGTAACAGTCGTCTGAACGAAACTAAGCCCATATCTTTGTCGGAAGATTGTGTCACACTGTAAGGAGTAGGGGAGAGAAGACACAACTTTAAAAGACTATCAAAAAGTTTGAGATATTTTACAAACAGAATATATGTAACATTATTAGGCCTATATATTTTAACAATCCCTTATTCCCGTAGCTCAACGCTCATTAAGCCTAAAGTCATTGTCACTTGAACCTTAGGTAAAGTCAATAACCGCATCAACAAAGACACAAATGAATGGTCATATCTGGATTTCGAGGACTTACAAATGTGGTAATGGTTTCTGATAGTGTTTTGAATTCTGTGCTTTGAGGGTCAGTCAAGGCTGGTACAAAAACTTGCTGCAAGGTGACTTGCAATTCCACCACTGGAGGAGGTGCCGTTGTTATGGCAGTTGTAGCAGGAACAGTTGTTGTAGCAGGGGCATCTGAAATTAATGATGAATTACACTCTTTTAGAATTTGAAAGGTGCTCCAAATGCAACGTGTGCTTAAACTGTACTGGTGATGTACTAGTGTGTACAACTTGATACTGTGGGATGTTGGGGGGAGGACAGTGAAATGTTGCTGATGTAGCCGCAATTGTTTGATCAATTCCGAGGTGTGATTTAACTTCAAAGGTGCCACAACTGAACATTACATGTCAATGGATATTTTTGGAGCACCTATTGTTTGGGTTTGCTTACTTATCACAGTGATGGAGTTCAGATCCACAGAGACGTTGAAGGTAGAGTTTGGATTGGTCACAGCCTCTTTCAATGTATCAACAATGTCACTGCCCTTGGGGATAGGTACAGTGGAGGTCGCATCGAACTCCAGTTCCAAATCCACCTCTGTGTAAGGATCCTGACCGATACGGGGCACAGGTCTGCAAAGGATCAAAAAGTTCATAGGTCAGGGTCAAGTCAAAAGGTGACTGAAAAAGTAAAGTTGTGCTAAAAATAAGGCTTTTTATGTTCAAAAGACGTTCATGTCTAAATTAAAGAAAATGGTTTAAAAGTAAAATACAATATTACCTGAATTCAGTAACAGTCGTCTGAACGAAACTAAGCCCATATCTTTGTCGGAAGATTGCGTCACACTGTAAGGAGTAGGGGAGAGAAGAGACAACTTTAAAAGACTATCAAATAGTATGAGAGATTTTACAAAGAGAATATATATAACATTATTAGGCCTATATATTTTAACAATCCCTTATTCCCGTAGCTCAACGCTCATTAAGCCTTAAGTCATTGTCACTTGAACCTTAGGTAAAGTCAATAACCGCATCAACAAAGACACAAATGAATGGTCATATCTGGATTTCGAGCACTTACAAATGTGGTAATGGTTTCTGATAGTGTTTTGAATTCTGTGCTTTGAGGGTCAGTCAAGGCTGGTACAAAAACTTGCTGCAAGGTGACTTGCAATTCCACCACTGGAGGAGGTGCCGTTGTTATGGAAGTTGTAGCAGGAACAGTTGTTGTAGCAGGGGCATCTGAAATTAATAAAACATTACACTCTTTTAGAATTTGAAAGGTGCTCCAAATGCAACGTGTGCTTAAACTGTACTGGTGATGTACTAGTGTGTACAACTTGATAACGTGGGATATTGGGGGGGGAACAGTGAAATGCTGCTGATGTAGCCGCAATTGTTTGATCAATTCCGCAGCGTGATTTAACTTCAAAGGTGCCACAACTGAACATTACATGTCAATGGATATTTTTGGAGCACCTATTGTTTGGGTTTGCTTACTTATCACAGTGATGGAGTTCAGATCCACAGAGACGTTGAAGGTAGAGTTTGGATTGGTCACAGCCTCTTTCAATGTATCAACAATGTCACTGCCCTTGGGGATAGGTACAGTGGAGGTCGCATCGAACTCCAGTTCCAAATCCACCTCTGTGTAAGGATCCTGACCGATACGGGGCACAGGTCTGCAAAGGATCAAAAAGTTCATAGGTCAGGGTCAAGTCAAAAGGTGACTGAAAAAGTAAAGTTGTGCTAAAAATAAGGCTTTTTATGTTCAAAAGACGTTCATGTCTAAATTAAAGAAAATGGTTTAAAAGTAAAATACAATATTACCTGAATTCAGTAACAGTCGTCTGAACGAAACTAAGCCCATATCTTTGTCGGAAGATTGCGTCACACTGTAAGGAGTAGGGGAGAGAAGAGACAACTTTAAAAGACTATCAAATAGTATGAGAGATTTTACAAAGAGAATATATATAACATTATTAGGCCTATATATTTTAACAATCCCTTATTCCCGTAGCTCAACGCTCATTAAGCCTTAAGTCATTGTCACTTGAACCTTAGGTAAAGTCAATAACCGCATCAACAAAGACACAAATGAATGGTCATATCTGGATTTCGAGCACTTACAAATGTGGTAATGGTTTCTGATAGTGTTTTGAATTCTGTGGTTTGAGGGTCAGTCAAGGCTGGTACAAAAACTTGCTGCAAGGTGACTTGCAATTCCACCACTGGAGGAGGTGCCGTTGTTATGGAAGTTGTAGCAGGAACAGTTGTTGTAGCAGGGGCATCTGAAATTAATAAAACATTACACTCTTTTAGAATTTGAAAGGTGCTCCAAATGCAACGTGTGCTTAAACTGTACTGGTGATGTACTAGTGTGTACAACTTGATAACGTGGGATATTGGGGGGAGGACAGTGAAATGTTGCTGATGTAGCCGCAATTGTTTGATCAATTCCGCAGTGTGATTTAACTTCAAAGGTGCCACAACTGAACATTACATGTCAATGGATATTTTTGGACACCTATTGTTTGGGTTTGCTTACTTATCACAGTGATGGAGTTCAGATCCACAGACAAGTTGAAGTTAGAGTTTGGATTGGTCACAGCCTCTTTCAATGTATCAACAATCTCACTGCCCTTGGGGATAGGTACAGTGGAGGTCGCATTGAACTCCAGTTCCAAATCCACCTCTGTGTAAGGATCCTGACCGATACGGGGCACAGGTCTGCAAAGGATCAAAAAGTTCATAGGTCAGGGTCAAGTCAAAAGGTGACTGAAAAAGAAAAGTTGTGCTAAAAGTAAGGCTTTTTATGTTCAAAAGACGTTCATGTCTAAATTAAAGAAAATGGTTTAAAAGTAAAATACAATATTACCTGAATTGAGTAACAGTCGTCTGAACGAAACTAAGCCCATATCTTTGTCGGAAGATTGTGTCACACTGTAAGGAGTAGGGGAGAGAAGACACAACTTTAAAAGACTATCAAAAAGTTTGAGATATTTTACAAACAGAATATATGTAACATTATTAGGCCTATATATTTTAACAATCCCTTATTCCCGTAGCTCAACGCTCATTAAGCCTAAAGTCATTGTCACTTGAACCTTAGGTAAAGTCAATAACCGCATCAACAAAGACACAAATGAATGGTCATATCTGGATTTCGAGGACTTACAAATGTGGTAATGGTTTCTGATAGTGTTTTGAATTCTGTGCTTTGAGGGTCAGTCAAGGCTGGTACAAAAACTTGCTGCAAGGTGACTTGCAATTCCACCACTGGAGGAGGTGCCGTTGTTATGGCAGTTGTAGCAGGAACAGTTGTTGTAGCAGGGGCATCTGAAATTAATAAAAAATTACACTCTTTTAGAATTTGAAAGGTGCTCCAAATGCAACGTGTGCTTAAACTGTACTGGTGATGTACTAGTGTGTACAACTTGATACTGTGGGATGTTGGGGGGAGGACAGTGAAATGTTGCTGATGTAGCCGCAATTGTTTGATCAATTCCGAGGTGTGATTTAACTTCAAAGGTGCCACAACTGAACATTACATGTCAATGGATATTTTTGGAGCACCTATTGTTTGGGTTTGCTTACTTATCACAGTGATGGAGTTCAGATCCACAGAGACGTTGAAGGTAGAGTTTGGATTGGTCACAGCCTCTTTCAATGTATCAACAATGTCACTGCCCTTGGGGATAGGTACAGTGGAGGTCGCATCGAACTCCAGTTCCAAATCCACCTCTGTGTAAGGATCCTGACCGATACGGGGCACAGGTCTGCAAAGGATCAAAAAGTTCATAGGTCAGGGTCAAGTCAAAAGGTGACTGAAAAAGTAAAGTTGTGCTAAAAATAAGGCTTTTTATGTTCAAAAGACGTTCATGTCTAAATTAAAGAAAATGGTTTAAAAGTAAAATACAATATTACCTGAATTCAGTAACAGTCGTCTGAACGAAACTAAGCCCATATCTTTGTCGGAAGATTGCGTCACACTGTAAGGAGTAGGGGAGAGAAGAGACAACTTTAAAAGACTATCAAATAGTATGAGAGATTTTACAAAGAGAATATATATAACATTATTAGGCCTATATATTTTAACAATCCCTTATTCCCGTAGCTCAACGCTCATTAAGCCTTAAGTCATTGTCACTTGAACCTTAGGTAAAGTCAATAACCGCATCAACAAAGACACAAATGAATGGTCATATCTGGATTTCGAGCACTTACAAATGTGGTAATGGTTTCTGATAGTGTTTTGAATTCTGTGCTTTGAGGGTCAGTCAAGGCTGGTACAAAAACTTGCTGCAAGGTGACTTGCAATTCCACCACTGGAGGAGGTGCCGTTGTTATGGAAGTTGTAGCAGGAACAGTTGTTGTAGCAGGGGCATCTGAAATTAATAAAACATTACACTCTTTTAGAATTTGAAAGGTGCTCCAAATGCAACGTGTGCTTAAACTGTACTGGTGATGTACTAGTGTGTACAACTTGATACTGTGGGATATTGGGGGGAGGACAGTGAAATGTTGCTGATGTAGCCGCAATTGTTTGATCAATTCCGCAGTGTGATTTAACTTCAAAGGTGCCACAACTGAACATTACATGTCAATGGATATTTTTGGACACCTATTGTTTGGGTTTGCTTACTTATCACAGTGATGGAGTTCAGATCCACAGACAAGTTGAAGTTAGAGTTTGGATTGGTCACAGCCTCTTTCAATGTATCAACAATCTCACTGCCCTTGGGGATAGGTACAGTGGAGGTCGCATTGAACTCCAGTTCCAAATCCACCTCTGTGTAAGGATCCTGACCGATACGGGGCACAGGTCTGCAAAGGATCAAAAAGTTCATAGGTCAGGGTCAAGTCAAAAGGTGACTGAAAAAGAAAAGTTGTGCTAAAAGTAAGGCTTTTTATGTTCAAAAGACGTTCATGTCTAAATTAAAGAAAATGGTTTAAAAGTAAAATACAATATTACCTGAATTGAGTAACAGTCGTCTGAACGAAACTAAGCCCATATCTTTGTCGGAAGATTGTGTCACACTGTAAGGAGTAGGGGAGAGAAGACACAACTTTAAAAGACTATCAAAAAGTTTGAGATATTTTACAAACAGAATATATGTAACATTATTAGGCCTATATATTTTAACAATCCCTTATTCCCGTAGCTCAACGCTCATTAAGCCTAAAGTCATTGTCACTTGAACCTTAGGTAAAGTCAATAACCGCATCAACAAAGACACAAATGAATGGTCATATCTGGATTTCGAGGACTTACAAATGTGGTAATGGTTTCTGATAGTGTTTTGAATTCTGTGCTTTGAGGGTCAGTCAAGGCTGGTACAAAAACTTGCTGCAAGGTGACTTGCAATTCCACCACTGGAGGAGGTGCCGTTGTTATGGCAGTTGTAGCAGGAACAGTTGTTGTAGCAGGGGCATCTGAAATTAATAAAAAATTACACTCTTTTAGAATTTGAAAGGTGCTCCAAATGCAACGTGTGCTTAAACTGTACTGGTGATGTACTAGTGTGTACAACTTGATAACGTGGGATATTGGGGGGAGGACAGTGAAATGTTGCTGATGTAGCCGCAATTGTTTGATCAATTCCGCAGCGTGATTTAACTTCAAAGGTGCCACAACTGAACATTACATGTCAATGGATATTTTTGGAGCACCTATTGTTTGGGTTTGCTTACTTATCACAGTGATGGAGTTCAGATCCACAGAGACGTTGAAGGTAGAGTTTGGATTGGTCACAGCCTCTTTCAATGTATCAACAATGTCACTGCCCTTGGGGATAGGTACAGTGGAGGTCGCATCGAACTCCAGTTCCAAATCCACCTCTGTGTAAGGATCCTGACCGATACGGGGCACAGGTCTGCAAAGGATCAAAAAGTTCATAGGTCAGGGTCAAGTCAAAAGGTGACTGAAAAAGTAAAGTTGTGCTAAAAATAAGGCTTTTTATGTTCAAAAGACGTTCATGTCTAAATTAAAGAAAATGGTTTAAAAGTAAAATACAATATTACCTGAATTCAGTAACAGTCGTCTGAACGAAACTAAGCCCATATCTTTGTCGGAAGATTGCGTCACACTGTAAGGAGAAGGGGAGAGAAGAGACAACTTTAATAGACTATCAAATAGTATGAGAGATTTTACAAAGAGAATATATATAACATTATTAGGCCTATATATTTTAACAATCCCTTATTCCCGTAGCTCAACGCTCATTAAGCCTAAAGTCATTGTCACTTGAACCTTAGGTAAAGTCAATAACCGCATCAACAAAGACACAAATGAATGGTCATATCTGGATTTCGAGGACTTACAAATGTGGTAATGGTTTCTGATAGTGTTTTGAATTCTGTGCTTTGAGGGTCAGTCAAGGCTGGTACAAAAACTTGCTGCAAGGTGACTTGCAATTCCACCACTGGAGGAGGTGCCGTTGTTATGGCAGTTGTAGCAGGAACAGTTGTTGTAGCAGGGGCATCTGAAATTAATAAAAAATTACACTCTTTTAGAATTTGAAAGGTGCTCCAAATGCAACGTGTGCTTAAACTGTACTGGTGATGTACTAGTGTGTACAACTTGATACTGTGGGATGTTGGGGGGAAGACAGTGAAATGTTGCTGATGTAGCCGCAATTGTTTGATCAATTCCGAGGTGTGATTTAACTTCAAAGGTGCCACAACTGAACATTACATGTCAATGGATATTTTTGGAGCACCTATTGTTTGGGTTTGCTTACTTATCACAGTGATGGAGTTCAGATCCACAGACAAGTTGAAGTTAGAGTTTGGATTGGTCACAGCCTCTTTCAATGTATCAACAATGTCACTGCCCTTGGGGATAGGTACAGTGGAGGTCGCATCGAACTCCAGTTCCAAATCCACCTCTGTGTAAGGATCCTGACCGATACGGGGCACAGGTCTGCAAAGGATCAAAAAGTTCATAGGTCAGGGTCAAGTCAAAAGGTGACTGAAAAAGTAAAGTTGTGCTAAAAATAAGGCTTTTTATGTTCAAAAGACGTTCATGTCTAAATGAAAGAAAATGGTTTAAAAGTAAAATACAATATTACCTGAATTCAGTAACAGTCGTCTGAACGAAACTAAGCCCATATCTTTGTCGGAAGATTGCGTCACACTGTAAGGAGAAGGGGAGAGAAGAGACAACTTTAATAGACTATCAAATAGTATGAGAGATTTTACAAAGAGAATATATATAACATTATTAGGCCTATATATTTTAACAATCCCTTATTCCCGTAGCTCAATCCTCATTAAGCCTAAAGTCATTGTCACTTGAACCTTAGGTAAAGTCAATAACCGCATCAACAAAGACACAAATGAATGGTCATATCTGGATTTCGAGGACTTACAAATGTGGTAATGGTTTCTGATAGTGTTTTGAATTCTGTGCTTTGAGGGTCAGTCAAGGCTGGTACAAAAACTTGCTGCAAGGTGACTTGCAATTCCACCACTGGAGGAGGTGCCGTTGTTATGGCAGTTGTAGCAGGAACAGTTGTTGTAGCAGGGGCATCTGAAATTAATAAAAAATTACACTCTTTTAGAATTTGAAAGGTGCTCCAAATGCAACGTGTGCTTAAACTGTACTGGTGATGTACTAGTGTGTACAACTTGATAACGTGGGATATTGGGGGGAGGACAGTGAAATGTTGCTGATGTAGCCGCAATTGTTTGATCAATTCCGCAGCGTGATTTAACTTCAAAGGTGCCACAACTGAACATTACATGTCAATGGATATTTTTGGAGCACCTATTGTTTGGGTTTGCTTACTTATCACAGTGATGGAGTTCAGATCCACAGACAAGTTGAAGTTAGAGTTTGGATTGGTCACAGCCTCTTTCAATGTATCAACAATCTCACTGCCCTTGGGGATAGGTACAGTGGAGGTCGCATTGAACTCCAGTTCCAAATCCACCTCTGTGTAAGGATCCTGACCGATATGGGGCACAGGTCTGCAAAGGATCAAAAAGTTCATAGGTCAGGGTCAAGTCAAAAGGTGACTGAAAAAGTAAAGTTGTGCTAAAAATTAGGCTTTTTATGTTCAAAAGACGTTCATGTCTAAATTAAAGAAAATGGTTTTTAAGTAAAATACAATATTACCTGAATTGAGTAACAGTCGTCTGAACGAAACTAAGCCCATATCTTTGTCGGAAGATTGTGTCACACTGTAAGGAGTAGGGGAGAGAAGACGCAACTTTAAAAGACTATCAAAAAGTTTGAGATATTTTACAAAGAGAATATATATAACATTTTTAGGCCTATATATTTTAACAATCCCTTATTCCCGTAGCTCAACGGTCATTAAGCCTAAAGTCATTGTCACTTGAACCTTAGGTAAAGTCAATAACCGCATCAACAAAGACACAAATGAATGGTCATATCTGGATTTCGAGGACTTACAAATGTGGTAATGGTTTCTGATAGTGTTTTGAATTCTGTGCTTTGAGGGTCAGTCAAGGCTGGTACAAAAACTTGCTGCAAGGTGACTTGCAATTCCACCACTGGAGGAGGTGCCGTTGTTATGGCAGTTGTAGCAGGAACAGTTGTTGTAGCAGGGGCATCTGAAATTAATAAAAAATTACACTCTTTTAGAATTTGAAAGGTGCTCCAAATGCAACGTGTGCTTAAACTGTATTGGTGATGTACTAGTGTGTACAACTTGATAACGTGGGATATTGGGGGGAGGACAGTGAAATGTTGCTGATGTAGCCGTAATTGTTTGATCAATTCCGCAGCGTGATTTAACTTCAAAGTTGCCACAACTGAACATTACATGTCAATGGATATTTTTGGAGCACCTATTGTTTGGGTTTGCTTACTTATCACAGTGATGGAGTTCAGATCCACAGAGACGTTGAAGGTAGAGTTTGGATTGGTCACAGCCTCTTTCAATGTATCAACAATGTCACTGCCCTTGGGGATAGGTACAGTGGAGGTCGCATTGAACTCCAGTTCCAAATCCACCTCTGTGTAAGGATCCTGACCGATACGGGGCACAGGTCTGCAAAGGATCAAAAAGTTCATAGGTCAGGGTCAAGTCAAAAGGTGACTGAAAAAGTAAAGTTGTGCTAAAAATAAGGCTTTTTATGTTCAAAAGACGTTCATGTCTAAATTAAAGAAAATGGTTTAAAAGTAAAATACAATATTACCTGAATTGAGTAACAGTCGTCTGAACGAAACTAAGCCCATATCTTTGTCGGAAGATTGTGTCACACTGTAAGGAGTAGGGGAGAGAAGAGACAACTTTAAAAGACTATCAAATAGTATGAGAGATTTTACAAACAGAATATATATAACATTATTAGGCCTATTTATTTCAACAATCCCTTAATCCCGTAGCTCAACGCTCATTAAGCCTAAAGTCATTGTCACTTGAACCTTAGGTAAAGTCAATAACCGCATCAACAAAGACACAAATGAATGGTCATATCTGGATTTCGAGGACTTACAAATGTGGTAATGGTTTCTGATAGTGTTTTGAATTCTGCGGTTTGAGGGTCAGTCAAGGCTGGTACAAAAACTTGCTGCAAGGTGACTTGCAATTCCACCACTGGAGGAGGTGCCGTTGTTATGGAAGTTGTAGCAGGAACAGTTGTTGTAGCAGGGGCATCTGAAATTAATAAAAAATTACACTCTTTTAGAATTTGAAAGGTGCTCCAAATGCAACGTGTGCTTAAACTGTACTGGTGATGTACTAGTGTGTACAACTTGATAACGTGGGATATTGGGGGGAGGACAGTGAAATGTTGCTGATGTAGCCGCAATTGTTTGATCAATTCCGCAGCGTGATTTAACTTCAAAGGTGCCACAACTGAACATTACATGTCAATGGATATTTTTGGAGCACCTATTGTTTGGGTTTGCTTACTTATCACAGTGATGGAGTTCAGATCCACAGAGACGTTGAAGGTAGAGTTTGGATTGGTCACAGCCTCTTTCAATGTATCAAAAATGTCACTGCCCTTGGGGATAGGTACAGTGGAGGTCGCATCGAACTCCAGTTCCAAATCCACCTCTGTGTAAGGATCCTGACCGATACGGGGCACAGGTCTGCAAAGGATCAAAAAGTTCATAGGTCAGGGTCAAGTCAAAAGGTGACTGAAAAAGTAAAGTTGTGCTAAAAATAAGGCTTTTTATGTTCAAAAGACGTTCATGTCTAAATTAAAGAAAATGGTTTAAAAGTAAAATACAATATTACCTGAATTCAGTAACAGTCGTCTGAACGAAACTAAGCCCATATCTTTGTCTGAAGATTGCGTCACACTGTAAGGAGTAGGGGAGAGAAGAGACAACTTTAAAAGACTATCAAATAGTATGAGAGATTTTACAAAGAGAATATATATAACATTATTAGGCCTATATATTTTAACAATCCCTTATTCCCGTAGCTCAACGCTCATTAAGCCTTAAGTCATTGTCACTTGAACCTTAGGTAAAGTCAATAACCGCATCAACAAAGACACAAATGAATGGTCATATCTGGATTTCGAGCACTTACAAATGTGGTAATGGTTTCTGATAGTGTTTTGAATTCTGTGCTTTGAGGGTCAGTCAAGGCTGGTACAAAAACTTGCTGCAAGGTGACTTGCAATTCCACCACTGGAGGAGGTGCCGTTGTTATGGCAGTTGTAGCAGGAACAGTTGTTGTAGCAGGGGCATCTGAAATTAATAAAAAATTACACTCTTTTAGAATTTGAAAGGTGCTCCAAATGCAACGTGTGCTTAAACTGTATTGGTGATGTACTAGTGTGTACAACTTGATAACGTGGGATATTGGGGGGAGGACAGTGAAATGTTGCTGATGTAGCCGTAATTGTTTGATCAATTCCGCAGCGTGATTTAACTTCAAAGTTGCCACAACTGAACATTACATGTCAATGGATATTTTTGGAGCACCTATTGTTTGGGTTTGCTTACTTATCACAGTGATGGAGTTCAGATCCACAGAGACGTTGAAGGTAGAGTTTGGATTGGTCACAGCCTCTTTCAATGTATCAACAATGTCACTGCCCTTGGGGATAGGTACAGTGGAGGTCGCATTGAACTCCAGTTCCAAATCCACCTCTGTGTAAGGATCCTGACCGATACGGGGCACAGGTCTGCAAAGGATCAAAAAGTTCATAGGTCAGGGTCAAGTCAAAAGGTGACTGAAAAAGTAAAGTTGTGCTAAAAATAAGGCTTTTTATGTTCAAAAGACGTTCATGTCTAAATTAAAGAAAATGGTTTAAAAGTAAAATACAATATTACCTGAATTGAGTAACAGTCGTCTGAACGAAACTAAGCCCATATCTTTGTCGGAAGATTGTGTCACACTGTAAGGAGTAGGGGAGAGAAGAGACAACTTTAAAAGACTATCAAATAGTATGAGAGATTTTACAAACAGAATATATATAACATTATTAGGCCTATTTATTTCAACAATCCCTTAATCCCGTAGCTCAACGCTCATTAAGCCTAAAGTCATTGTCACTTGAACCTTAGGTAAAGTCAATAACCGCATCAACAAAGACACAAATGAATGGTCATATCTGGATTTCGAGGACTTACAAATGTGGTAATGGTTTCTGATAGTGTTTTGAATTCTGTGCTTTGAGGGTCAGTCAAGGCTGGTACAAAAACTTGCTGCAAGGTGACTTGCAATTCCACCACTGGAGGAGGTGCCGTTGTTATGGAAGTTGTAGCAGGAACAGTTGTTGTAGCAGGGGCATCTGAAATTAATAAAAAATTACACTCTTTTAGAATTTGAAAGGTGCTCCAAATGCAACGTGTGCTTAAACTGTACTGGTGATGTACTAGTGTGTACAACTTGATAACGTGGGATATTGGGGGGAGGACAGTGAAATGTTGCTGATGTAGCCGCAATTGTTTGATCAATTCCGCAGTGTGATTTAACTTCAAAGGTGCCACAACTGAACATTACATGTCAATGGATATTTTTGGAGCACCTATTGTTTGGGTTTGCTTACTTATCACAGTGATGGAGTTCAGATCCACAGACAAGTTGAAGTTAGAGTTTGGATTGGTCACAGCCTCTTTCAATGTATCAACAATGTCACTGCCCTTGGGGATAGGTACAGTGGAGGTCGCATCGAACTCCAGTTCCAAATCCACCTCTGTGTAAGGATCCTGACCGATATGGGGCACAGGTCTGCAATGGATCAAAAAGTTCATAGGTCAGGGTCAAGTCAAAAGGTGACTGAAAAAGTAAAGTTGTGCTAAAAATAAGGCTTTTTATGTTCAAAAGACGTTCATGTCTAAATTAAAGAAAATGGTTTAAAAGTAAAATACAATATTACCTGAATTGAGTAACAGTCGTCTGAACGAAACTAAGCCCATATCTTTGTCGGAAGATTGTGTCACACTGTAAGGAGTAGGGGAGAGAAGACAACTTTAAAAGACTATCAAAAAGTTTGAGATATTTTACAAACAGAATATATATAACATTATTAGGCCTATATATTTTAACAATCCCTTATTCCCGTAGCTCAACGTTCATTAAGCCTAAAGTCATTGTCACTTGAACCTTAGGTAAAGTCAATAACCGCATCAACAAAGACACAAATGAATGGTCATATCTGGATTTCGAGGACTTACAAATGTGGTAATGGTTTCTGATAGTGTTTTGAATTCTGTGCTTTGAGGGTCAGTCAAGGCTGGTACAAAAACTTGCTGCAAGGTGACTTGCAATTCCACCACTGGAGGAGGTGCCGTTGTTATGGAAGTTGTAGCAGGAACAGTTGTTGTAGCAGGGGCATCTGAAATTAATAAAACATTACACTCTTTTAGAATTTGAAAGGTGCTCCAAATGCAACGTGTGCTTAAACTGTACTGGTGATGTACTAGTGTGTACAACTTGATAACGTGGGATATTGGGGGGAGGACAGTGAAATGTTGCTGATGTAGCCGCAATTGTTTGATCAATTCCGCAGTGTGATTTAACTTCAAAGGTGCCACAACTGAACATTACATGTCAATGGATATTTTTGGAGCACCTATTGTTTGGGTTTGCTTACTTATCACAGTGATGGAGTTCAGATCCACAGACAAGTTGAAGTTAGAGTTTGGATTGGTCACAGCCTCTTTCAATGTATCAACAATGTCACTGCCCTTGGGGATAGGTACAGTGGAGGTCGCATTGAACTCCAGTTCAAAATCCACCTCTGTGTAAGGATCCTGACCGATACGGGGCACAGGTCTGCAAAGGATCAAAAAGTTCATAGGTCAGGGTCAAGTCAAAAGGTGACTGAAAAAGAAAAGTTGTGCTAAAAGTAAGGCTTTTTATGTTCAAAAGACGTTCATGTCTAAATTAAAGAAAATGGTTTAAAAGTAAAATACAATATTACCTGAATTGAGTAACAGTCGTCTGAACGAAACTAAGCCCATATCTTTGTCGGAAGATTGTGTCACACTGTAAGGAGTAGGGGAGAGAAGACACAACTTTAAAAGACTATCAAAAAGTTTGAGATATTTTACAAACAGAATATATGTAACATTATTAGGCCTATATATTTTAACAATCCCTTATTCCCGTAGCTCAACGTTCATTAAGCCTAAAGTCATTGTCACTTGAACCTTAGGTAAAGTCAATAACCGCATCAACAAAGACACAAATGAATGGTCATATCTGGATTTCGAGGACTTACAAATGTGGTAATGGTTTCTGATAGTGTTTTGAATTCTGTGCTTTGAGGGTCAGTCAAGGCTGGTACAAAAACTTGCTGCAAGGTGACTTGCAATTCCACCACTGGAGGAGGTGCCGTTGTTATGGCAGTTGTAGCAGGAACAGTTGTTGTAGCAGGGGCATCTGAAATTAATGAAAAATTACACTCTTTTAGAATTTGAAAGGTGCTCCAAATGCAACGTGTGCTTAAACTGTACTGGTGATGTACTAGTGTGTACAACTTGATAACGTGTGATATTGGGGGGAGGACAGTGAAATGTTGCTGATGTAGCCGCAATTGTTTGATCGATTCCGCAGCGTGGTTTAACTTCAAATGTGCCACAACTGAACATTACATGTCAATGGATATTTTTGGAGCACCTATTGTTTGGGTTTGCTTACTTATCACAGTGATGGAGTTCAGATCCACAGAGACGTTGAAGGTAGAGTTTGGATTGGTCACAGCCTCTTTCAATGTATCAACAATGTCACTGCCCTTGGGGATAGGTACAGTGGAGGTCGCATCGAACTCCAGTTCCAAATCCACCTCTGTGTAAGGATCCTGACCGATACGGGGCACAGGTCTGCAAAGGATCAAAAAGTTCATAGGTCAGGGTCAAGTCAAAAGGTGACTGAAAAAGTAAAGTTGTGCTAAAAATAAGGCTTTTTATGTTCAAAAGACGTTCATGTCTAAATTAAAGAAAATGGTTTAAAAGTAAAATACAATATTACCTGAATTCAGTAACAGTCGTCTGAACGAAACTAAGCCCATATCTTTGTCGGAAGATTGTGTCACACTGTAAGGAGTAGGGGAGAGAAGAGACAACTTTAAAAGACTATCAAATAGTATGAGAGATTTTACAAAGAGAATATATATAACATTATTAGGCCTATATATTTTAACAATCCCTTATTCCCGTAGCTCAACGCTCATTAAGCCTAAAGTCATTGTCACTTGAACCTTAGGTAAAGTCAATAACCACATCAACAAAGACACAAATGAATGGTCATATCTGGATTTCGAGGACTTACAAATGTGGTAATGGTTTCTGATAGTGTTTTGAATTCTGTGGTTTGAGGGTCAGTCAAGGCTGGTACAAAAACTTGCTGCAAGGTGACTTGCAATTCCACCACTGGAGGAGGTGCCGTTGTTATGGAAGTTGTAGCAGGAACAGTTGTTGTAGCAGGGGCATCTGAAATTAATAAAACATTACACTCTTTTAGAATTTGAAAGGTGCTCCAAATGCAACGTGTGCTTAAACTGTACTGGTGATGTACTAGTGTGTACAACTTGATAACGTGGGATATTGGGGGGAGGACAGTGAAATGTTGCTGATGTAGCCGCAATTGTTTGATCAATTCCGCAGTGTGATTTAACTTCAAAGGTGCCACAACTGAACATTACATGTCAATGGATATTTTTGGAGCACCTATTGTTTGGGTTTGCTTACTTATCACAGTGATGGAGTTCAGATCCACAGACAAGTTGAAGTTAGAGTTTGGATTGGTCACAGCCTCTTTCAATGTATCAACAATGTCACTGCCCTTGGGGATAGGTACAGTGGAGGTCGCATTGAACTCCAGTTCAAAATCCACCTCTGTGTAAGGATCCTGACCGATACGGGGCACAGGTCTGCAAAGGATCAAAAAGTTCATAGGTCAGGGTCAAGTCAAAAGGTGACTGAAAAAGAAAAGTTGTGCTAAAAGTAAGGCTTTTTATGTTCAAAAGACGTTCATGTCTAAATTAAAGAAAATGGTTTAAAAGTAAAATACAATATTACCTGAATTGAGTAACAGTCGTCTGAACGAAACTAAGCCCATATCTTTGTCGGAAGATTGTGTCACACTGTAAGGAGTAGGGGAGAGAAGACACAACTTTAAAAGACTATCAAAAAGTTTGAGATATTTTACAAACAGAATATATGTAACATTATTAGGCCTATATATTTTAACAATCCCTTATTCCCGTAGCTCAACGTTCATTAAGCCTAAAGTCATTGTCACTTGAACCTTAGGTAAAGTCAATAACCGCATCAACAAAGACACAAATGAATGGTCATATCTGGATTTCGAGGACTTACAAATGTGGTAATGGTTTCTGATAGTGTTTTGAATTCTGTGCTTTGAGGGTCAGTCAAGGCTGGTACAAAAACTTGCTGCAAGGTGACTTGCAATTCCACCACTGGAGGAGGTGCCGTTGTTATGGCAGTTGTAGCAGGAACAGTTGTTGTAGCAGGGGCATCTGAAATTAATGAAAAATTACACTCTTTTAGAATTTGAAAGGTGCTCCAAATGCAACGTGTGCTTAAACTGTACTGGTGATGTACTAGTGTGTACAACTTGATAACGTGTGATATTGGGGGGAGGACAGTGAAATGTTGCTGATGTAGCCGCAATTGTTTGATCGATTCCGCAGCGTGGTTTAACTTCAAATGTGCCACAACTGAACATTACATGTCAATGGATATTTTTGGAGCACCTATTGTTTGGGTTTGCTTACTTATCACAGTGATGGAGTTCAGATCCACAGAGACGTTGAAGGTAGAGTTTGGATTGGTCACAGCCTCTTTCAATGTATCAACAATGTCACTGCCCTTGGGGATAGGTACAGTGGAGGTCGCATCGAACTCCAGTTCCAAATCCACCTCTGTGTAAGGATCCTGACCGATACGGGGCACAGGTCTGCAAAGGATCAAAAAGTTCATAGGTCAGGGTCAAGTCAAAAGGTGACTGAAAAAGTAAAGTTGTGCTAAAAATAAGGCTTTTTATGTTCAAAAGACGTTCATGTCTAAATTAAAGAAAATGGTTTAAAAGTAAAATACAATATTACCTGAATTCAGTAACAGTCGTCTGAACGAAACTAAGCCCATATCTTTGTCGGAAGATTGTGTCACACTGTAAGGAGTAGGGGAGAGAAGAGACAACTTTAAAAGACTATCAAATAGTATGAGAGATTTTACAAAGAGAATATATATAACATTATTAGGCCTATATATTTTAACAATCCCTTATTCCCGTAGCTCAACGCTCATTAAGCCTAAAGTCATTGTCACTTGAACCTTAGGTAAAGTCAATAACCACATCAACAAAGACACAAATGAATGGTCATATCTGGATTTCGAGGACTTACAAATGTGGTAATGGTTTCTGATAGTGTTTTGAATTCTGTGCTTTGAGGGTCAGTCAAGGCTGGTACAAAAACTTGCTGCAAGGTGACTTGCAATTCCACCACTGGAGGAGGTGCCGTTGTTATGGCAGTTGTAGCAGGAACAGTTGTTGTAGCAGGGGCATCTGAAATTAATGAAAAATTACACTCTTTTAGAATTTGAAAGGTGCTCCAAATGCAACGTGTGCTTAAACTGTACTGGTGATGTACTAGTGTGTACAACTTGATAACGTGTGATATTGGGGGGAGGACAGTGAAATGTTGCTGATGTAGCCACAATTGTTTGATCGATTCCGCAGCGTGGTTTAACTTCAAATGTGCCACAACTGAACATTACATGTCAATGGATATTTTTGGAGCACCTATTGTTTGGGTTTGCTTACTTATCACAGTGATGGAGTTCAGATCCACAGAGACGTTGAAGGTAGAGTTTGGATTGGTCACAGCCTCTTTCAATGTATCAACAATGTCACTGCCCTTGGGGATAGGTACAGTGGAGGTCGCATCGAACTCCAGTTCCAAATCCACCTCTGTGTAAGGATCCTGACCGATACGGGGCACAGGTCTGCAAAGGATCAAAAAGTTCATAGGTCAGGGTCAAGTCAAAAGGTGACTGAAAAAGTAAAGTTGTGCTAAAAATAAGGCTTTTTATGTTCAAAAGACGTTCATGTCTAAATTAAAGAAAATGGTTTAAAAGTAAAATACAATTTTACCTGAATTGAGTAACAGTCGTCTGAACGAAACTAAGCCCATATCTTTGTCGGAAGATTGTGTCACACTGTAAGGAGTAGGGGAGAGAAGAGACAACTTTAAAAGACTATCAAATAGTATGAGAGATTTTACAAAGAGAATATATATAACATTATTAGGCCTATATATTTTAACAATCCCTTATTCCCGTAGCTCAACGCTCATTAAGCCTAAAGTCATTGTCACTTGAACCTTAGGTAAAGTCATTAACCGCATCAACAAAGACACAAATGAATGGTCATATCTGGATTTCGAGCACTTACAAATGTGGTAATGGTTTCTGATAGTGTTTTGAATTCTGTGCTTTGAGGGTCAGTCAAGGCTGGTACAAAAACTTGCTGCAAGGTGACTTGCAATTCCACCACTGGAGGAGGTGCCGTTGTTATGGCAGTTGTAGCAGGAACAGTTGTTGTAGCAGGGGCATCTGAAATTAATGAAAAATTACACTCTTTTAGAATTTGAAAGGTGCTCCAAATGCAACGTGTGCTTAAACTGTACTGGTGATGTACTAGTGTGTACAACTTGATAACGTGTGATATTGGGGGGAGGACAGTGAAATGTTGCTGATGTAGCCACAATTGTTTGATCGATTCCGCAGCGTGGTTTAACTTCAAATGTGCCACAACTGAACATTACATGTCAATGGATATTTTTGGAGCACCTATTGTTTGGGTTTGCTTACTTATCACAGTGATGGAGTTCAGATCCACAGAGACGTTGAAGGTAGAGTTTGGATTGGTCACAGCCTCTTTCAATGTATCAACAATGTCACTGCCCTTGGGGATAGGTACAGTGGAGGTCGCATCGAACTCCAGTTCCAAATCCACCTCTGTGTAAGGATCCTGACCGATACGGGGCACAGGTCTGCAAAGGATCAAAAAGTTCATAGGTCAGGGTCAAGTCAAAAGGTGACTGAAAAAGTAAAGTTGTGCTAAAAATAAGGCTTTTTATGTTCAAAAGACGTTCATGTCTAAATTAAAGAAAATGGTTTAAAAGTAAAATACAATTTTACCTGAATTGAGTAACAGTCGTCTGAACGAAACTAAGCCCATATCTTTGTCGGAAGATTGTGTCACACTGTAAGGAGTAGGGGAGAGAAGAGACAACATTAAAAGACTATCAAATAGTATGAGAGATTTTACAAAGAGAATATATATAACATTATTAGGCCTATATATTTTAACAATCCCTTATTCCCGTAGCTCAACGCTCATTAAGCCTAAAGTCATTGTCACTTGAACCTTAGGTAAAGTCAATAACCGCATCAACAAAGACACAAATGAATGGTCATATCTGGATTTCGAGCACTTACAAATGTGGTAATGGTTTCTGATAGTGTTTTGAATTCTGTGCTTTGAGGGTCAGTCAAGGCTGGTACAAAAACTTGCTGCAAGGTGACTTGCAATTCCACCACTGGAGGAGGTGCCGTTGTTATGGCAGTTGTAGCAGGAACAGTTGTTGTAGCAGGGGCATCTGAAATTAATGAAAAATTACACTCTTTTAGAATTTGAAAGGTGCTCCAAATGCAACGTGTGCTTAAACTGTACTGGTGATGTACTAGTGTGTACAACTTGATAACGTGTGATATTGGGGGGAGGACAGTGAAATGTTGCTGATGTAGCCGCAATTGTTTGATCGATTCCGCAGCGTGGTTTAACTTCAAATGTGCCACAACTGAACATTACATGTCAATGGATATTTTTGGAGCACCTATTGTTTGGGTTTGCTTACTTATCACAGTGATGGAGTTCAGATCCACAGAGACGTTGAAGGTAGAGTTTGGATTGGTCACAGCCTCTTTCAATGTATCAACAATGTCACTGCCCTTGGGGATAGGTACAGTGGAGGTCGCATCGAACTCCAGTTCCAAATCCACCTCTGTGTAAGGATCCTGACCGATACGGGGCACAGGTCTGCAAAGGATCAAAAAGTTCATAGGTCAGGGTCAAGTCAAAAGGTGACTGAAAAAGTAAAGTTGTGCTAAAAATAAGGCTTTTTATGTTCAGAAGACGTTCATGTCTAAATTAAAGAAAATGGTTTAAAAGTAAAATACAATATTACCTGAATTCAGTAACAGTCGTCTGAACGAAACTAAGCCCATATCTTTGTCGGAAGATTGTGTCACACTGTAAGGAGTAGGGGAGAGAAGAGACAACTTTAAAAGACTATCAAATAGTATGAGAGATTTTACAAAGAGAATATATATAACATTATTAGGCCTATATATTTTAACAATCCCTTATTCCCGTAGCTCAACGCTCATTAAGCCTAAAGTCATTGTCACTTGAACCTTAGGTAAAGTCATTAACCGCATCAACAAAGACACAAATGAATGGTCATATCTGGATTTCGAGCACTTACAAATGTGGTAATGGTTTCTGATAGTGTTTTGAATTCTGTGCTTTGAGGGTCAGTCAAGGCTGGTACAAAAACTTGCTGCAAGGTGACTTGCAATTCCACCACTGGAGGAGGTGCCGTTGTTATGGCAGTTGTAGCAGGAACAGTTGTTGTAGCAGGGGCATCTGAAATTAATGAAAAATTACACTCTTTTAGAATTTGAAAGGTGCTCCAAATGCAACGTGTGCTTAAACTGTACTGGTGATGTACTAGTGTGTACAACTTGATAACGTGTGATATTGGGGGGAGGACAGTGAAATGTTGCTGATGTAGCCGCAATTGTTTGATCGATTCCGCAGCGTGGTTTAACTTCAAATGTGCCACAACTGAACATTACATGTCAATGGATATTTTTGGAGCACCTATTGTTTGGGTTTGCTTACTTATCACAGTGATGGAGTTCAGATCCACAGAGACGTTGAAGGTAGAGTTTGGATTGGTCACAGCCTCTTTCAATGTATCAACAATGTCACTGCCCTTGGGGATAGGTACAGTGGAGGTCGCATCGAACTCCAGTTCCAAATCCACCTCTGTGTAAGGATCCTGACCGATACGGGGCACAGGTCTGCAAAGGATCAAAAAGTTCATAGGTCAGGGTCAAGTCAAAAGGTGACTGAAAAAGTAAAGTTGTGCTAAAAATAAGGCTTTTTATGTTCAGAAGACGTTCATGTCTAAATTAAAGAAAATGGTTTAAAAGTAAAATACAATATTACCTGAATTCAGTAACAGTCGTCTGAACGAAACTAAGCCCATATCTTTGTCGGAAGATTGTGTCACACTGTAAGGAGTAGGGGAGAGAAGAGACAACTTTAAAAGACTATCAAATAGTATGAGAGATTTTACAAAGAGAATATATATAACATTATTAGGCCTATATATTTTAACAATCCCTTATTCCCGTAGCTCAACGCTCATTAAGCCTAAAGTCATTGTCACTTGAACCTTAGGTAAAGTCAATAACCGCATCAACAAAGACACAAATGAATGGTCATATCTGGATTTCGAGGACTTACAAATGTGGTAATGGTTTCTGATAGTGTTTTGAATTCTGTGCTTTGAGGGTCAGTCAAGGCTGGTACAAAAACTTGCTGCAAGGTGACTTGCAATTCCACCACTGGAGGAGGTGCCGTTGTTATGGCAGTTGTAGCAGGAACAGTTGTTGTAGCAGGGGCATCTGAAATTAATGAAAAATTACACTCTTTTAGAATTTGAAAGGTGCTCCAAATGCAACGTGTGCTTAAACTGTACTGGTGATGTACTAGTGTGTACAACTTGATAATGTGTGATATTGGGGGGAGGACAGTGAAATGTTGCTGATGTAGCCGCAATTGTTTGATCGATTCCGCAGCGTGGTTTAACTTCAAATGTGCCACAACTGAACATTACATGTCAATGGATATTTTTGGAGCACCTATTGTTTGGGTGTGCTTACTTATCACAGTGATGGAGTTCAGATCCACAGAGACGTTGAAGGTAGAGTTTGGATTGGTCACAGCCTCTTTCAATGTATCAACAATGTCACTGCCCTTGGGGATAGGTACAGTGGAGGTCGCATCGAACTCCAGTTCCAAATCCACCTCTGTGTAAGGATCCTGACCGATACGGGGCACAGGTCTGCAAAGGATCAAAAAGTTCATAGGTCAGGGTCAAGTCAAAAGGTGACTGAAAAAGTAAAGTTGTGCTAAAAATAAGGCTTTTTATGTTCAAAAGACGTTCATGTCTAAATTAAAGAAAATGGTTTAAAAGTAAAATACAATATTACCTGAATTCAGTAACAGTCGTCTGAACGAAACTAAGCCCATATCTTTGTCGGAAGATTGTGTCACACTGTAAGGAGTAGGGGAGAGAAGAGACAACTTTAAAAGACTATCAAATAGTATGAGAGATTTTACAAAGAGAATATATATAACATTATTAGGCCTATATATTTTAACAATCCCTTATTCCCGTAGCTCAACGCTCATTAAGCCTAAAGTCATTGTCACTTGAACCTTAGGTAAAGTCAATAACCACATCAACAAAGACACAAATGAATGGTCATATCTGGATTTCGAGGACTTACAAATGTGGTAATGGTTTCTGATAGTGTTTTGAATTCTGTGCTTTGAGGGTCAGTCAAGGCTGGTACAAAAACTTGCTGCAAGGTGACTTGCAATTCCACCACTGGAGGAGGTGCCGTTGTTATGGCAGTTGTAGCAGGAACAGTTGTTGTAGCAGGGGCATCTGAAATTAATGAAAAATTACACTCTTTTAGAATTTGAAAGGTGCTCCAAATGCAACGTGTGCTTAAACTGTACTGGTGATGTACTAGTGTGTACAACTTGATAACGTGTGATATTGGGGGGAGGACAGTGAAATGTTGCTGATGTAGCCACAATTGTTTGATCGATTCCGCAGCGTGGTTTAACTTCAAATGTGCCACAACTGAACATTACATGTCAATGGATATTTTTGGAGCACCTATTGTTTGGGTTTGCTTACTTATCACAGTGATGGAGTTCAGATCCACAGAGACGTTGAAGGTAGAGTTTGGATTGGTCACAGCCTCTTTCAATGTATCAACAATGTCACTGCCCTTGGGGATAGGTACAGTGGAGGTCGCATCGAACTCCAGTTCCAAATCCACCTCTGTGTAAGGATCCTGACCGATACGGGGCACAGGTCTGCAAAGGATCAAAAAGTTCATAGGTCAGGGTCAAGTCAAAAGGTGACTGAAAAAGTAAAGTTGTGCTAAAAATAAGGCTTTTTATGTTCAAAAGACGTTCATGTCTAAATTAAAGAAAATGGTTTAAAAGTAAAATACAATTTTACCTGAATTGAGTAACAGTCGTCTGAACGAAACTAAGCCCATATCTTTGTCGGAAGATTGTGTCACACTGTAAGGAGTAGGGGAGAGAAGAGACAACTTTAAAAGACTATCAAATAGTATGAGAGATTTTACAAAGAGAATATATATAACATTATTAGGCCTATATATTTTAACAATCCCTTATTCCCGTAGCTCAACGCTCATTAAGCCTAAAGTCATTGTCACTTGAACCTTAGGTAAAGTCAATAACCGCATCAACAAAGACACAAATGAATGGTCATATCTGGATTTCGAGCACTTACAAATGTGGTAATGGTTTCTGATAGTGTTTTGAATTCTGTGCTTTGAGGGTCAGTCAAGGCTGGTACAAAAACTTGCTGCAAGGTGACTTGCAATTCCACCACTGGAGGAGGTGCCGTTGTTATGGCAGTTGTAGCAGGAACAGTTGTTGTAGCAGGGGCATCTGAAATTAATAAAAAATGACACTCTTTTAGAATTTGAAAGGTGCTCCAAATGCAAAGTGTGCTTAAACTGTACTGGTGATGTACTAGTGTGTACAACTTGATAACGTGGGATATTGGGGGGAGGACAGTGACATTTTGCTGATGTAGCCGCAATTGTTTGATCAATTCCGCAGTGTGATTTAACTTCAAAGGTGCCACAACTGAACATTACATGTCAATGGATATTTTTGGAGCACCTATTGTTTGGGTTTGCTTACTTATCACAGTGATGGAGTTCAGATCCACAGAGACGTTGAAGGTAGAGTTTGGATTGGTCACAGCCTCTTTCAATGTATCAACAATGTCACTGCCCTTGGGGATAGGTACAGTGGAGGTCGCATCGAACTCCAGTTCCAAATCCACCTCTGTGTAAGGATCCTGACCGATACGGGGCACAGGTCTGCAAAGGATCAAAAAGTTCATAGGTCAGGGTCAAGTCAAAAGGTGACTGAAAAAGTAAAGTTGTGCTAAAAATAAGGCTTTTTATGTTCAAAAGACGTTCATGTCTAAATTAAAGAAAATGGTTTAAAAGTAAAATACAATTTTACCTGAATTGAGTAACAGTCGTCTGAACGAAACTAAGCCCATATCTTTGTCGGAAGATTGTGTCACACTGTAAGGAGTAGGGGAGAGAAGAGACAACTTTAAAAGACTATCAAATAGTATGAGAGATTTTACAAAGAGAATATATATAACATTATTAGGCCTATATATTTTAACAATCCCTTATTCCCGTAGCTCAACGCTCATTAAGCCTAAAGTCATTGTCACTTGAACCTTAGGTAAAGTCAATAACCGCATCAACAAAGACACAAATGAATGGTCATATCTGGATTTCGAGCACTTACAAATGTGGTAATGGTTTCTGATAGTGTTTTGAATTCTGTGCTTTGAGGGTCAGTCAAGGCTGGTACAAAAACTTGCTGCAAGGTGACTTGCAATTCCACCACTGGAGGAGGTGCCGTTGTTATGGCAGTTGTAGCAGGAACAGTTGTTGTAGCAGGGGCATCTGAAATTAATAAAAAATGACACTCTTTTAGAATTTGAAAGGTGCTCCAAATGCAAAGTGTGCTTAAACTGTACTGGTGATGTACTAGTGTGTACAACTTGATAACGTGGGATATTGGGGGGAGGACAGTGACATTTTGCTGATGTAGCCGCAATTGTTTGATCAATTCCGCAGTGTGATTTAACTTCAAAGGTGCCACAACTGAACATTACATGTCAATGGATATTTTTGGAGCACCTATTGTTTGGGTTTGCTTACTTATCACAGTGATGGAGTTCAGATCCACAGAGACGTTGAAGGTAGAGTTTGGATTGGTCACAGCCTCTTTCAATGTATCAACAATGTCACTGCCCTTGGGGATAGGTACAGTGGAGGTCGCATCGAACTCCAGTTCCAAATCCACCTCTGTGTAAGGATCCTGACCGATACGGGGCACAGGTCTGCAAAGGATCAAAAAGTTCATAGGTCAGGGTCAAGTCAAAAGGTGACTGAAAAAGTAAAGTTGTGCTAAAAATGAGGCTTTTTATGTTCAAAAGACGTTCATGTCTAAATTAAAGAAAATGGTTTAAAAGTAAAATACAATATTACCTGAATTGAGTAACAGTCGTCTGAACGAAACTAAGCCCATATCTTTGTCGGAAGATTGTGTCACACTGTAAGGAGTAGGGGAGAGAAGAGACAACTTTAAAAGACTATCAAATAGTATGAGAGATTTTACAAACAGAATATATATAACATTATTAGGCCTATTTATTTTAACAATCCCTTAATCCCGTAGCTCAACGCTCATTAAGCCTAAAGTCATTGTCACTTGAACCTTAGGTAAAGTCAATAACCACATCAACAAAGACACAAATGAATGGTCATATCTGGATTTCGAGGACTTACAAATGTGGTAATGGTTTCTGATAGTGTTTTGAATTCTGTGCTTTGAGGGTCAGTCAAGGCTGGTACAAAAACTTGCTGCAAGGTGACTTGCAATTCCACCACTGGAGGAGGTGCCGTTGTTATGGCAGTTGTAGCAGGAACAGTTGTTGTAGCAGGGGCATCTGAAATTAATGAAAAATTACACTCTTTTAGAATTTGAAAGGTGCTCCAAATGCAACGTGTGCTTAAACTGTACTGGTGATGTACTAGTGTGTACAACTTGATAACGTGTGATATTGGGGGGAGGACAGTGAAATGTTGCTGATGTAGCCACAATTGTTTGATCGATTCCGCAGCGTGGTTTAACTTCAAATGTGCCACAACTGAACATTACATGTCAATGGATATTTTTGGAGCACCTATTGTTTGGGTTTGCTTACTTATCACAGTGATGGAGTTCAGATCCACAGAGACGTTGAAGGTAGAGTTTGGATTGGTCACAGCCTCTTTCAATGTATCAACAATGTCACTGCCCTTGGGGATAGGTACAGTGGAGGTCGCATCGAACTCCAGTTCCAAATCCACCTCTGTGTAAGGATCCTGACCGATACGGGGCACAGGTCTGCAAAGGATCAAAAAGTTCATAGGTCAGGGTCAAGTCAAAAGGTGACTGAAAAAGTAAAGTTGTGCTAAAAATAAGGCTTTTTATGTTCAAAAGACGTTCATGTCTAAATTAAAGAAAATGGTTTAAAAGTAAAATACAATTTTACCTGAATTGAGTAACAGTCGTCTGAACGAAACTAAGCCCATATCTTTGTCGGAAGATTGTGTCACACTGTAAGGAGTAGGGGAGAGAAGAGACAACTTTAAAAGACTATCAAATAGTATGAGAGATTTTACAAAGAGAATATATATAACATTATTAGGCCTATATATTTTAACAATCCCTTATTCCCGTAGCTCAACGCTCATTAAGCCTAAAGTCATTGTCACTTGAACCTTAGGTAAAGTCAATAACCGCATCAACAAAGACACAAATGAATGGTCATATCTGGATTTCGAGCACTTACAAATGTGGTAATGGTTTCTGATAGTGTTTTGAATTCTGTGCTTTGAGGGTCAGTCAAGGCTGGTACAAAAACTTGCTGCAAGGTGACTTGCAATTCCACCACTGGAGGAGGTGCCGTTGTTATGGCAGTTGTAGCAGGAACAGTTGTTGTAGCAGGGGCATCTGAAATTAATAAAAAATGACACTCTTTTAGAATTTGAAAGGTGCTCCAAATGCAAAGTGTGCTTAAACTGTACTGGTGATGTACTAGTGTGTACAACTTGATAACGTGGGATATTGGGGGGAGGACAGTGACATTTTGCTGATGTAGCCGCAATTGTTTGATCAATTCCGCAGTGTGATTTAACTTCAAAGGTGCCACAACTGAACATTACATGTCAATGGATATTTTTGGAGCACCTATTGTTTGGGTTTGCTTACTTATCACAGTGATGGAGTTCAGATCCACAGAGACGTTGAAGGTAGAGTTTGGATTGGTCACAGCCTCTTTCAATGTATCAACAATGTCACTGCCCTTGGGGATAGGTACAGTGGAGGTCGCATCGAACTCCAGTTCCAAATCCACCTCTGTGTAAGGATCCTGACCGATACGGGGCACAGGTCTGCAAAGGATCAAAAAGTTCATAGGTCAGGGTCAAGTCAAAAGGTGACTGAAAAAGTAAAGTTGTGCTAAAAATAAGGCTTTTTATGTTCAAAAGACGTTCATGTCTAAATTAAAGAAAATGGTTTAAAAGTAAAATACAATATTACCTGAATTGAGTAACAGTCGTCTGAACGAAACTAAGCCCATATCTTTGTCGGAAGATTGTGTCACACTGTAAGGAGTAGGGGAGAGAAGAGACAACTTTAAAAGACTATCAAATAGTATGAGAGATTTTACAAACAGAATATATATAACATTATTAGGCCTATTTATTTTAACAATCCCTTAATCCCGTAGCTCAACGCTCATTAAGCCTAAAGTCATTGTCACTTGAACCTTAGGTAAAGTCAATAACCGCATCAACAAAGACACAAATGAATGGTCATATCTGGATTTCGAGGACTTACAAATGTGGTAATGGTTTCTGATAGTGTTTTGAATTCTGCGGTTTGAGGGTCAGTCAAGGCTGGTACAAAAACTTGCTGCAAGGTGACTTGCAATTCCACCACTGGAGGAGGTGCCGTTGTTATGGAAGTTGTAGCAGGAACAGTTGTTGTAGCAGGGGCATCTGAAATTAATAAAAAATTACACTCTTTTAGAATTTGAAAGGTGCTCCAAATGCAACGTGTGCTTAAACTGTACTGGTGATGTACTAGTGTGTACAACTTGATAACGTGGGATATTGGGGGGAGGACAGTGAAATGTTGCTGATGTAGCCGCAATTGTTTGATCAATTCCGCAGTGTGATTTAACTTCAAAGGTGCCACAACTGAACATTACATGTCAATGGATATTTTTGCAGCACCTATTGTGTGGGTTTGCTTACTTATCACAGTGATGGAGTTCAGATCCACAGAGACGTTGAAGGTAGAGTTTGGATTGGTCACAGCCTCTTTCAATGTATCAACAATGTCACTGCCCTTGGGGATAGGTACAGTGGAGGTCGCATTGAACTCCAGTTCCAAATCCACCTCTGTGTAAGGATCCTGACCGATACGGGGCACAGGTCTGCAAAGGATCAAAAAGTTCATAGGTCAGGGTCAAGTCAAAAGGTGACTGAAAAAGTAAAGTTGTGCTAAAAATAAGGCTTTTTATGTTCAAAAGACGTTCATGTCTAAATTAAAGAAAATTGTTTAAAAGTAAAATACAATATTACCTGAATTGAGTAACAGTCGTCTGAACGAAACTAAGCCCATATCTTTGTCGGAAGATTGTGTCACACTGTAAGGAGTAGGGGAGAGAAGACACAACTTTAAAAGACTATCAAATAGTTTGACATATTTTACAAACAGAATATATATAACATTATTAGGCCTATATATTTTAACAATCCCTTATTCCCGTAGCTCAACGCTCATTAAGCCTAAAGTCATTGTCACTTGAACCTTAGGTAAAGTCAATAACCGCATCAACAAAGACACAAATGAATGGTCATATCTGGATTTCGAGGACTTACAAATGTGGTAATGGTTTCTGATAGTGTTTTGAATTCTGTGCTTTGAGGGTCAGTCAAGGCTGGTACAAAAACTTGCTGCAAGGTGACTTGCAATTCCACCACTGGAGGAGGTGCCGTTGTTATGGCAGTTGTAGCAGGAACAGTTGTTGTAGCAGGGGCATCTGAAATTAATGAAAAATTACACTCTTTTAGAATTTGAAAGGTGCTCCAAATGCAACGTGTGCTTAAACTGTACTGGTGATGTACTAGTGTGTACAACTTGATAACGTGGGATATTGGGGGGAGGACAGTGAAATGTTGCTGATGTAGCCGCAATTGTTTGATCAATTCCGCAGCGTGATTTAACTTCAAAGGTGCCACAACTGAACATTACATGTCAATGGATATTTTTGGAGCACCTATTGTTTGGGTTTGCTTACTTATCACAGTGATGGAGTTCAGATCCACAGAGACGTTGAAGGTAGAGTTTGGATTGGTCACAGCCTCTTTCAATGTATCAACAATGTCACTGCCCTTGGGGATAGGTACAGTGGAGGTCGCATCGAACTCCAGTTCCAAATCCACCTCTGTGTAAGGATCCTGACCGATACGGGGCACAGGTCTGCAAAGGATCAAAAAGTTCATAGGTCAGGGTCAAGTCAAAAGGTGACTGAAAAAGTAAAGTTGTGCTAAAAATAAGGCTTTTTATGTTCAAAAGACGTTCATGTCTAAATTAAAGAAAATGGTTTAAAAGTAAAATACAATATTACCTGAATTCAGTAACAGTCGTCTGAACGAAACTAAGCCCATATCTTTGTCGGAAGATTGTGTCACACTGTAAGGAGTAGGGGAGAGAAGAGACAACTTTAATAGACTATCAAATAGTATGAGATATTTTACAAACAGAATATATATAACATTATTAGGCCTATATATTTTAACAATCCCTTATTCCCGTAGCTCAACGCTCATTAAGCCTAAAGTCATTGTCACTTGAACCTTAGGTAAAGTCAATAACCGCATCAACAAAGACACAAATGAATGGTCATATCTGGATTTCGAGGACTTACAAATGTGGTAATGGTTTCTGATAGTGTTTTGAATTCTGTGCTTTGAGGGTCAGTCAAGGCTGGTACAAAAACTTGCTGCAAGGTAACTTGCAATTCCACCACTGGAGGAGGTGCCGTTGTTATGGCAGTTGTAGCAGGAACAGTTGTTGTAGCAGGGGCATCTGAAATTAATAAAAATTACACTCTTTTAGAATTTGAAAGGTGCTCCAAATGCAACATGTGCTTAAACTGTACTGGTGATGTACTAGTGTGTACAACTTGATAACGTGGGATATTGGGGGGAGGACAGTGAAATGTTGCTGATGTAGCCGCAATTGTTTGATCAATTCCGCAGCGTGATTTAACTTCAAAGGTGCCACAACTGAACATTACATGTCAATGGATATTTTTGGAGCACCTATTGTTTGGGTTTGCTTACTTATCACAGTGATGGAGTTCAGATCCACAGAGACGTTGAAGTTAGAGTTTGGATTGGTCACAGCCTCTTTCAATGTATCAACAATGTCACTGCCCTTGGGGATAGGTACAGTGGAGGTCGCATTGAACTCCAGTTCCAAATCCACCTCTGTGTAAGGATCCTGACCGATACGGGGCACAGGTCTGCAAAGGATCAAAAAGTTCATAGGTCAGGGTCAAGTCAAAAGGTGACTGAAAAAGTAAAGTTTTGCTAAAAATAAGGCTTTTTATGTTCAAAAGACGTTCATGTCTAAATGAAAGAAAATGGTTTAAAAGTAAAATACAATATTACCTGAATTGAGTAACAGTCGTCTGAACGAAACTAAGCCCATATCTTTGTCGGAAGATTGTGTCACACTGTAAGGAGTAGGGGAGAGAAGAGACAACTTTAAAAGACTATCAAATAGTATGAGAGATTTTACAAACAGAATATATATAACATTATTAGGCCTATTTATTTTAACAATCCCTTAATCCCGTAGCTCAACGCTCATTAAGCCTAAAGTCATTGTCACTTGAACCTTAGGTAAAGTCAATAACCGCATCAACAAAGACACAAATGAATGGTCATATCTGGATTTCGAGGACTTACAAATGTGGTAATGGTTTCTGATAGTGTTTTGAATTCTGCGGTTTGAGGGTCAGTCAAGGCTGGTACAAAAACTTGCTGCAAGGTGACTTGCAATTCCACCACTGGAGGAGGTGCCGTTGTTATGGAAGTTGTAGCAGGAACAGTTGTTGTAGCAGGGGCATCTGAAATTAATAAAAAATTACACTCTTTTAGAATTTGAAAGGTGCTCCAAATGCAACGTGTGCTTAAACTGTACTGGTGATGTACTAGTGTGTACAACTTGATAACGTGGGATATTGGGGGGAGGACAGTGAAATGTTGCTGATGTAGCCGCAATTGTTTGATCAATTCCGCAGTGTGATTTAACTTCAAAGGTGCCACAACTGAACATTACATGTCAATGGATATTTTTGCAGCACCTATTGTGTGGGTTTGCTTACTTATCACAGTGATGGAGTTCAGATCCACAGAGACGTTGAAGGTAGAGTTTGGATTGGTCACAGCCTCTTTCAATGTATCAACAATGTCACTGCCCTTGGGGATAGGTACAGTGGAGGTCGCATTGAACTCCAGTTCCAAATCCACCTCTGTGTAAGGATCCTGACCGATACGGGGCACAGGTCTGCAAAGGATCAAAAAGTTCATAGGTCAGGGTCAAGTCAAAAGGTGACTGAAAAAGTAAAGTTGTGCTAAAAATAAGGCTTTTTATGTTCAAAAGACGTTCATGTCTAAATTAAAGAAAATTGTTTAAAAGTAAAATACAATATTACCTGAATTGAGTAACAGTCGTCTGAACGAAACTAAGCCCATATCTTTGTCGGAAGATTGTGTCACACTGTAAGGAGTAGGGGAGAGAAGACACAACTTTAAAAGACTATCAAATAGTTTGACATATTTTACAAACAGAATATATATAACATTATTAGGCCTATATATTTTAACAATCCCTTATTCCCGTAGCTCAACGCTCATTAAGCCTAAAGTCATTGTCACTTGAACCTTAGGTAAAGTCAATAACCGCATCAACAAAGACACAAATGAATGGTCATATCTGGATTTCGAGGACTTACAAATGTGGTAATGGTTTCTGATAGTGTTTTGAATTCTGTGCTTTGAGGGTCAGTCAAGGCTGGTACAAAAACTTGCTGCAAGGTGACTTGCAATTCCACCACTGGAGGAGGTGCCGTTGTTATGGCAGTTGTAGCAGGAACAGTTGTTGTAGCAGGGGCATCTGAAATTAATGAAAAATTACACTCTTTTAGAATTTGAAAGGTGCTCCAAATGCAACGTGTGCTTAAACTGTACTGGTGATGTACTAGTGTGTACAACTTGATAACGTGGGATATTGGGGGGAGGACAGTGAAATGTTGCTGATGTAGCCGCAATTGTTTGATCAATTCCGCAGCGTGATTTAACTTCAAAGGTGCCACAACTGAACATTACATGTCAATGGATATTTTTGGAGCACCTATTGTTTGGGTTTGCTTACTTATCACAGTGATGGAGTTCAGATCCACAGAGACGTTGAAGGTAGAGTTTGGATTGGTCACAGCCTCTTTCAATGTATCAACAATGTCACTGCCCTTGGGGATAGGTACAGTGGAGGTCGCATCGAACTCCAGTTCCAAATCCACCTCTGTGTAAGGATCCTGACCGATACGGGGCACAGGTCTGCAAAGGATCAAAAAGTTCATAGGTCAGGGTCAAGTCAAAAGGTGACTGAAAAAGTAAAGTTGTGCTAAAAATAAGGCTTTTTATGTTCAAAAGACGTTCATGTCTAAATTAAAGAAAATGGTTTAAAAGTAAAATACAATATTACCTGAATTCAGTAACAGTCGTCTGAACGAAACTAAGCCCATATCTTTGTCGGAAGATTGTGTCACACTGTAAGGAGTAGGGGAGAGAAGAGACAACTTTAATAGACTATCAAATAGTATGAGATATTTTACAAACAGAATATATATAACATTATTAGACCTATATATTTTAACAATCCCTTATTCCCGTAGCTCAACGCTCATTAAGCCTAAAGTCATTGTCACTTGAACCTTAGGTAAAGTCAATAACCGCATCAACAAAGACACAAATGAATGGTCATATCTGGATTTCGAGGACTTACAAATGTGGTAATGGTTTCTGATAGTGTTTTGAATTCTGTGCTTTGAGGGTCAGTCAAGGCTGGTACAAAAACTTGCTGCAAGGTAACTTGCAATTCCACCACTGGAGGAGGTGCCGTTGTTATGGCAGTTGTAGCAGGAACAGTTGTTGTAGCAGGGGCATCTGAAATTAATAAAAATTACACTCTTTTAGAATTTGAAAGGTGCTCCAAATGCAACATGTGCTTAAACTGTACTGGTGATGTACTAGTGTGTACAACTTGATAACGTGGGATATTGGGGGGAGGACAGTGAAATGTTGCTGATGTAGCCGCAATTGTTTGATCAATTCCGCAGCGTGATTTAACTTCAAAGGTGCCACAACTGAACATTACATGTCAATGGATATTTTTGGAGCACCTATTGTTTGGGTTTGCTTACTTATCACAGTGATGGAGTTCAGATCCACAGAGACGTTGAAGTTAGAGTTTGGATTGGTCACAGCCTCTTTCAATGTATCAACAATGTCACTGCCCTTGGGGATAGGTACAGTGGAGGTCGCATTGAACTCCAGTTCCAAATCCACCTCTGTGTAAGGATCCTGACCGATACGGGGCACAGGTCTGCAAAGGATCAAAAAGTTCATAGGTCAGGGTCAAGTCAAAAGGTGACTGAAAAAGTAAAGTTGTGCTAAAAATAAGGCTTTTTATGTTCAAAAGACGTTCATGTCTAAATTAAAGAAAATGGTTTAAAAGTAAAATACAATATTACCTGAATTGAGTAACAGTCGTCTGAACGAAACTAAGCCCATATCTTTGTCGGAAGATTGTGTCACACTGTAAGGAGTAGGGGAGAGAAGAGACAACTTTAAAAGACTATCAAATAGTATGAGAGATTTTACAAAGAGAATATATATAACATTATTAGGCTTATATATTTTAACAATCCGTTATTCCCGTAGCTCAACGCTCATTAAGCCTAAAGTCATTGTCACTTGAACCTTAGGTAAAGTCAATAACCGCATCAACAAAGACACAAATGAATGGTCATATCTGGATTTCGAGGACTTACAAATGTGGTAATGGTTTCTGATAGTGTTTTGAATACTGTGCTTTGAGGGTCAGTCAAGGCTGGTACAAAAACTTGCTGCAAGGTGACTTGCAATTCCACCACTGGAGGAGGTGCCGTTGTTATGGCAGTTGTAGCAGGAACAGTTGTTGTAGCAGGGGCATCTGAAATTAATAAAAAATTACACTCTTTTAGAATTTGAAAGGTGCTCCAAATGCAATGTGTACTAATGACGTACTTGTGTGTATCTTTAAAGTGCTATTCTCTTATATCAGATTGCACAACATGTCCCTTACCGACTGAGATGGAAGTAGTGGTTGCGGTTCCTCTTGTTGTTGATGTTGCAACAGGAGAAGCTGTTGTGTTTGTCAACAGATCTGTGGCTGTACTTGGGGTCGCTGTGAATACATAATGCCAGGGTGTAGGATTTAAACCCAGAATACATTGTATGGAATTACAATGATTTTGGTGGGCTAGATGATAACGTGTGCTGTTGCTGGCAGGACAGCGAAATGTTGCTGATGTCGCCGCAATTGTTTCATAAATTCCGCAACATGATTTAATTTCAAAGGTTCCACAGCTGTACATTACATGTCAATGGATAATTTTGAAGCATATATTAATTGGGTTTGCTTACTTATCACAGTGATGGAGTTTGTATCCAAATAAAGGTTGAATATTGACTTCAGTATATCTGCAACGTCACTACCCTTAGGGAAAGGTTCATTGGAGGTTCCATTGAACACCAGTTCAACCTCAGCCTCTGTGACTGTTCCCATACCAGAACAGAATCCAGTGTTGACAACAGGTCTGCAAAGAGTCCGAGGTGAAAACAATTGGTGAGTGAACAGTGGCCAGTCCTTCATATGTAGCCTTGGTTAAAACATAGTCACCAAAATATCATAAATAAATATTACAGAAAATGTTAGTTTTTGTATAAAATAGATACATAATTACATATGTAATATATTTAATGAATATTACAATAAACATATTACTAAATATAATGTTTATTAAAATAAGTCAATATTACAGAAATGTTAATTGCGGTATAAAAGTTAATTGTTCTATTTTTGTGTAACAAAATACTTTCCCAAAGTGATTGGTAAATTAAAAAAGAGCTTAGCATAGACTAGAATATTACTTGAATGCAACAACAACCGTCTGGGTGAAAAGAGTCCCATATCTGGCTTTGTAGATCAAGTCGCACTGTAAAAAATAAAGGAAAAAGGAAACAAAATGAACAATTTGTAGAACTTGCGTTTAAAGCAGAATCTGGGACATTTCCTTCTTTTCAATTGACCAATTCTGCCCTCAGTTACTGCTGCGAGGTTGGACAATTTTCCCCTGTGAACCAGCCAGTTTGATGTTAGCTGCATTTATACTACTTCATGAAGTTAACTGCTATCCACCCATGCTAATCTAGAGATCTCAGTTACGTTCTTGTGGATTGACATTTTAATCACTTCAAGGGAACTGGTTAAAATTAATCTTGTAGTATGGCTAGCTGCTGGATGAGTCTGAATGCTCATAATATAGCTAACTTAACATTTGATGGAAACAAAGTAACATTTTCGGGTTAGCTAGCTAGTTAGCGTATGCTACTTGTTCTATGCCTGGCAATGCAAGCAAGCTAACTAGTCAACAAACAAAGCAACACATGTATAATTTCAACTGGCTCCGCATTTCAGGATTCAGTCACAAGTTCCTCCACGGGTGCACTATTAAATATTTTAGCCATTTTAAACAATTCATTTTTAATGTAAACTATTTTTTTCCCACAGCCCTCATAGGCTTCCTTGCATTTGAAATGAGACCAGGTCTGGTTAGCGACAGTTGCTATACACGGAACTCTGCGGCTGGATAGTTAGCTTGCCAATCAATAACTCAACATTCTTTATAACTAAATGGTACACTGTTATTTCAATTTGACAAATATTCATTGATTCTTGACAAATGTAACTTAAGAATGCCTTTTGAGCTTTCCTCTTACCTTATCATATCTAAAATGTTTATGATAAAATAAGACACAAACTGGCAGCGGATTTGCGCTCTACAGTTTTAGACTTGATTTTTTGTCTCAAATGAAGCATATAATCTGGGACCATGGTTAAACTACTTTAGATTGCACTGGGTTTTGGATAACATGGGTTCATGGTTGGCCTATCAAATCATTGAATTTCCAAGGGAAATCAACAAGTGCCTTGGTCCCACACAACATTTGGAACTGGGTTTTTCAAATGCCCCAGTGAGGTGTCAGTACGATTGTTAAACTCCATTGTTTTATGTGTTTGTGTTTGTAAACAAACACGATAGCTTCAAAATATGTTAAAACTATCCTGTTGCTCTCATGGATTTTCAGTCCATCTGTCGCTCTGTCTTTGAATCAGAAAGTGGTTACATTCCCTAGCCCCATCTATTGGGCTGAAACACAAGCTGAGAATTGTCACCTGAACCTTACAACTGATAGTATCAACTATCATCACACAATGTCCATGGTCATACATAAAATAACAAGCTGTTCAGAGACAAGTCAATGGTCACAGCTGGATTTCTATGACCTACCATTTTAACAATGTTTGCGGCAAGTACTTGAAATTCTTTGCTTAGAGGATTACTCAAAGCTTTTACAAACACTTGTTGTATGGTGACATGTAAAGCCACAAGTGGAGGTGCAGTTGTTCTGGTAGTTGTAGTATGAACAGAAGTTGTTGCAGGAGCACCTGGAATTCAAAAAGAAAAAAGTGTTAAGATATTTTATCAAGGTTTAAGATAAATTATTAAATAATTCTACACAGAACCTTAACCATTAGGATTAGAGGATATGTAGCATGTACGGGGGAAGAAAATAATGTGTGTGTGTGAGCCTAAAGAAAACTAAGTGGATCATTAACCTATGTTTGAACCGACTAAGCTATAACTCTGTGGAGATAAGGGAAGACAGTAAAAGCCCCTCTAGGGGGGGCTGGAACTGTCAGCTAAGTGGTAATAAACTGTGGTGAGATTTCAGGAGATAATCCAGATAATAGTGTGTAAATGTATGTGCGTTAGTGTGTTGGAA
This sequence comes from Salvelinus fontinalis, assembly GCF_029448725.1. NCBI lineage: Eukaryota > Metazoa > Chordata > Actinopteri > Salmoniformes > Salmonidae > Salvelinus > Salvelinus fontinalis. The sequence continues at coordinate 18,775,269 of NC_074686.1, forward strand.
TTAACTTTTGGTCAGCTTGGTCCTAGTCGGAGAAGAGGCAGGACCTTTTGAAAGCTATGACGCTGTGTATGGTACATAGACTAATGTACATGGTTTTTTGAGAAGAGATCTCTCGAGAATAAACGCTATTGATTAATTTGGACACTGGTCTTTATCTATTTTATGCAAATATGGATCTTACACATTCTTAGAAATGGACAGAGTGTCTGCTTTGTATAATTAAATTGGTTAACGAACATATAGGAATCAAATTCCTACATCAGTCTGACACTAAAATCTCTAGATACCGTTGAAGTCGGAAGTTTGCATACACCTTTGCCAACTACATTTCAACTCAGTTTTTCACAATTCCTGACATTTAATCCTAGTAACAATTCCCTGTCTTAGGTCAGTTAGGATCACCACTTTATTTTAAGAATGTGCAATGTCAGAATAATGATGATTTATTTCAGCTTTTATTTATTTCATCACATTCCCAGTGGGTCAGAAGTTTACATACACTCAATTATTATTTGTTAGCATTGCCTTTAAATTGTTAACTTGGGTCAAACGTTTCGGGTAGCCTTCCACAAGCTTCCCACAATAAGTTGGGTGAATTTCGGCCCATTCCTCCTGTCAGAGCTGGTGTAACTGAGTCAGGTTGTAATGGTTTCTCTCCTCCTCTTCGTCTGAAGAGGAGGAGTAGGGATCAGACCAAAATGCAGCAGGTTGTGAAGATATAATGAATATTTATTAACAGACCGACGAAACACGAAAACTCTTTAACACACTACAAAACAAATAAACGACGTAGACTGATCTAAAACATGAGAACTTACAAATACACTAAGAACGCACAAACAGGTACAGACTACAAACAAACGCTACAGTCCCGTGTGGTACGAACATACATATAGACACGGAAGACAATCACCCACAAACAAACAGTGAGAACAACCTACCTTAATATGGTTCTCAATCAGAGGAAACGTCAAACACCTGCCTCTAATTGAGAACCATATCAGGCAACACATTAAACCCAACATAGAAACACAACACATAGAATGCCCACCCCAACTCACACCCTGACCAATCAAACACACACAAAAACAATGGAAAACAGGTCAGGAACTTGACACAGGTTTGTAGGCCTCCTTGCTCGCACACGATTTTTCAGTTCTACCCACACATTTTCTATAGCATTGAGGTCAGGGCTTTGTGATGGCCATTCCAATACCTTGACTTTCTTGTCTTTAAGCCATTTTGCCACAACTTTGGAAGTATGCTTGGGGTCATTGTCCATTTGGAAGACCCATTTGCGACCAAGCTTTAACTTCCTGACTGATGTCTTGTGATGTTGCTTCAATATGATGCCATCTATTTTGTGAAGTGCATCAGTCCCTCTTGCAGCAAAGCACCCCCGCAACATGATGCTGCCACCCCCGTGCTTCACAGTTGGGATGGTGTACTTCAGCTTGCAAGCGTCCCCCTTTTTCCTCCAACCATAACGATGGTCATTATGGCCAAACAGGTCTATTTTTGTTTCATCAGACCAAAGGACATTTCTCAAAAAATGTGATCTTTGTCTCCATGTGCAGCAAACAGTAGTCTGGGTTTTTTATGTCGGTTTTGGAGCAGTGGCTTATTCCTTGCTGAGCGTCCTTTCAGGTTATGTTGATATAAGACTCGTTTTACTTTGGATATAGATACTTTGTAGCCGTTTCCTCCAGCATCTTCACAAGGTCCTTTGCTGTTGTTCTGGGATTGATTTGCACTTTTCGTACCAAAGTATGTTCATCTCTAGGAGACAGAACGCGTCTCCTTCCTGAGCGGTATGACGGCTGTGTGGTCCCATGGTGTTTACACTTGCGCACTATTGTTTGTACAGATGAACGTGGTACCTTCAGGCATTTGGAAATTGCTCCCAAGGAAGAACAATTGTTTTTCTGAGGTCTTGGCGGATCAACTTAGTCAACTTAGTGTATGTACATTTCTGACCCACTGGAATTGTGATACAGTGAATTATAAGTGAAATAATCTGTCTATTAACAATTGTTGGGAAAATTACTTGTGTCATCCACAAAGTAGATGTCCTAACCGAATTGCCAAAACTATAGTTTGTTAACAAGAAATTTGTGGAGTGGTTGAAAAACGAGTTTAAATGACTCCAACCTAAGTGTATGTAATCTTCCGACTTCAACTTTATGTTGTACTTTTGTGTACTTTTAAAAGTATTTTTTTTTAAATATTTGCAGATTGGACAAGATATCACCTACCAACTGTGGTGGATGGAGTGGTTGCGATTCCTGTTGTGGGTTTGACTGTAACAGTTCTTCGTACATTGGTCACAGTTGTAGTCAATGCTTCTGTAGTTCTCATTGCATCACTGACAGTCACAGTGGATGAGACAGCTCCAGTTGTTTCTGGGAGTTGTGTTGTAGTCATTGCGATTTTAATGGCCGCTATTTCACAGCAAAAACAAAAGCATCTTTATTTGATTAAAACAAGAACCATAACATCACAGACACACATTCCAATATTATGGTTTTATTTCTGTTGGAAATGACAAAAGATCACTGATCCGAATGAGTCTTTGCAGCAAACATCTAATAAAGTGAGCTACAAAAGTATTGGGACAGTGTCACATGTTTTGATGTTTTGGCTCTGTACTCCAGCACTTTTGGATTTGAATCATGAATAATGATGAGTGAGAAATGACCGACGCACCGCCCCAAAATGCTAACCTCATCTGTTATTGTAATGGTGAGAAGTTAGCATGTCCTGGGGGTATGATATTTGTGCGTCTGTAACTTTCTCACTTATCACTATTCACAATTAATTCAGGACTATCCGTAATCATGGTAGCATCCACAATGATGTAGAAGTGTTTAGAAATATATTATATTATTATTTGAAATAAAAGTGACTCCAAAAATGATACATTATTTACCATTAATTTCTATTGGCCACAAAATAATCTGAAAACAACCAAAACAAACAGGAAATGCATCCAACAAGTTTGTAGAGTCACACGCTTGATGTAATCATTGTGATCAAGGAATATGGGACCAAATGCTAAACTTTTGACTACTTTAATACACACAAGTGAATTTGTCCCAATACTTTTGGTCCCCCAAAATGGGGGAGTATGTCCATAAAGTGGTTCACCCGATATGGATGAAAACTCCCTTCGATTAAAGCTTACAGTCTGCACTTTGACCTCATAGTCATTGTATCATTTCAAAACTGCTGGAGTACAGCGCCAAAACAACAAAACATGTCTCACTGTCCCAATACCTTTGGAGCTCACTGTATATCCAAGTTTCCACTGCTGTAATCCCAAATATTGTTCAACTTTAATCCTCAAAATTGAAAAGCGCATGCATAAACAAGATATTTTCCCTTTAAAAAATATTGTGTAGATTTCCTGTTGGATTTTGTGATTTGATAGCGTGTATTATGCATCTATTAAATGTTGCACTTTATGTGATGTTCCATATGGCCTCCTGGGTGGCGCAGTGGTCTAGGGCACTGGTCTAGGGCACTGCATCTGCGCCACCAGAGTCTCTGGGTTCGCGCCCAGGCTGGGCTGGGTTCGCGCCCAGGCTCTGTCGCAGCCGGCCGCAACCGGGAGGTCCGTGGGGCGATGCACAATTGGCATAGCGTCGTCCGGGTTAGGGAGGGTTTGGCCGGTAGGGATATCCATGTCTCAGTATGTATGCACTCTACTGTAAGTTGCTCTGGATAAGAGCGTCTGCTATATGACTAAAATGTAAATTAGTCAATTTATGAGGAGGTTGATCAGTGGTTGACATTGTACATGCAATTCCAGAGACTTTTTTAACAATATACAATTTCTGAGTTTGATATTTTAAATTTTGGGGAACTTGTAATGATAGTTTGTAAACTTGATACACCGACAATAAATGCAAGTTTTATCATATTAATTGAATATTGAATATTCAATTAAATTGAAATTAGATTTGAAAACTGAATGCAATATTCAGTCAATACGGTATCAAATCATAAGATATAAATTCAAGTTATGAATTCAATGATTCAATTTGTGCATTACAAATTCAATATCTAAATACCAAAAAAATAAATTGAATTCAAAGACAGTTTCTGTTGGCATTGAAATCACTCCATACACCCGTGTCTACAAGGCTGATTGTTTCCATCAGGCCTGTCGAGAGTTTTTTTTATGTGTCAGGTAATTCATCCACAGTAAATGGTTGGAAGGAAACACGGTTACATTCTGTGAAATTATGCATCTTAGATATAGTTTTGCCATACTAACTTTATACACTGAGTTTGCCAAACATTAGGAACCCCCCCTGCTCTTTTGCCTTCAGAACAGCCTCAATTTGTCCAGGTGTGGACTCTACAAGGTGTCGAAAGCGTTCCACAGGGATGCTTGGCCATTGTTGAAGAAACGAACAACATTTAAATAGAAAACGTTTAAATCTAACTATTATATTAGGTACGGGCCGTGTTCCTATTGGTCAGTCACCAGGAACAGCTCATAAGACCAGCCACACTACACAACAAAGGCTCAACATTTCTGACACGACCAGAACTTTGTCTACATTTTGGAGATTAAACCCAGAAATTTCAAAGAAGCCACTTACCAATTAGAAGGAGGACTGTTGATGTCATTTGCCTAACACTCATCTTGTGTGCTCTTTCAAAACGATCATCTAAAGAAACATACAATACAATTAATGCAGGAACATGAGAGGAATGTTAAAAATGGTAGAAATAAGCATGGAGATATAATGACCACAACCAGTTCCCTCGCCGTTTTAGCTACAGGACATTTTTGCATTTCCCAACATCTTTGCTGGAAGTAGTCATTTCTAAGCGACACTGCCACATGTTGAAGAAGATGACAGCGTGTCACACGGCGGGATACAAACAACACACATACGTAGGTCTGTAGCAGTTTGGGTCTAGAGTGTCCCCCTTTGAAGAGGGGGATAACCACAGCAGCTTTCCAATCTTTAGGGATCTCAGATGATACAAAAGAGAGGTTGAACAGACTAGCAATAGAGGTTGGTAACCATTGCGATGGATAAGTTTAGAAAGAGATGGTCCAGATTGTCTAGCCCAGCTGATTTGTAGGTGTTCAGATTTTTCAGAACATCAGCTATCTGGATTTGGGTGAAGGAGAAGTGGGGAGGTGCTGTTGACTGGGGTAGGGGTAGCCAGGTGGAAAGCATGGCCAGCCGTATAAAAATGTTTATTGAAATTCTGGATTATCGTAGATTTATCGGTGGTGACTGTGTTTCCTAGCCTCAGTGCAGTGGGCAGCTGGGAGGAGGTGCCTTAATCTCCATGGATTTGGAGTTTATGCTACAGGATGCACATTTCTGTTTGAAGCTAGCCTTTGCTTTCCTAACTGCTGTTTATGTTGGTTTCTAACTTCCCTGAAAAGTAACATATCAAGGGGCTATTCGATGCTAATGCAGTACACGCCACAGGATGTTTTTGTGCTGGTCAAGGGCAGTCAGGTCTGGAGTGAACCAAGGGCTATATCTATTCTTAGTTTAAAAGAATAACCAGGAATCCTCTACAGACGGAATGAGGTCAATATCCTTCCTTCGATTAGAAAGGCCTGCTCGTGTTTTAGGGAGCTTTTGACAGTGATGAGGCGTATGTACTGTATGTATGTTTGTGTTGTGTTGGTATGCGTGTGTGTTATGTGTGTGTGTGTGTGCGTGTGTGCGTATGTAGTGTATGTACATGTGTGTGGACTTTGTGTGGGAGTGTCAATGTTGTATGTGAGTGAGTATGTATATAGTGTGTATATACAGTATACAAACTTAGAAAAAAGTGTTCCAAAAGTGTTCTTCTACTGATCCTATCTTGCGCTGACCCAACGCACAATCACTAGACTACACACCCTTTTTGGTTCCAAGTGTAACTCTTTTGGGTTCCATGTAGAGCCCTCTGTGGAAAGGGATCTATATGGAACCGAAAGGGTTTTACCTGGAACCAAAAAGGATTCTTCAAATGGTTCTCCTATGCGGACAGCCGAAGAACCCTTTTAGGTTTTAGATAGCATTGTTTTTTCAACAACTAATTGACCGACATCTGTTCAATTATTTGAAATCTATTTCGTAAAAAAACAATTCTGCGCCCCGTTTGCATTTTCTGTGTGATGTAGTAGTAGGGAGTTGTAGTTTCCAACAGGCCAATATTGTACATACTGTAGTTTAGCGCAGGAAACATGGTAATTAACTACAATGATCATAATCCATTGCACGCCTGCTTAAACTTGTCCAGTCTGTGGAGAGCAGACATAGAGACTGAAAGAAGAGAGAATGCGGGTTCAAGAGGGAGTTGCTTCACGAGCCTCAAAATACACTGCTCAAAAAAATAAAGGGAACACTAAAATAACACATCCTAGATCTGAATGAATGAAATATTCGTAATAAATACTTTTTTCTTTACATAGTTGAATGTGCTAACAACAAAATCACACAAAAATTATCAATGGAAATCAAATTTATCAACCCATGGAGGTCTGGATTTGGAGTCACACTCAAAATTAAAGTGGAAAACCACACTACAGGCTGATCCAACTTTGATGTAATGTCCTTAAAACAAGTCAAAATGAGGCTCAGTAGTGTGTGTGGCCTCCACGTGCCTGTATGACCTCCCTACAATGCCTGGGCATGCTCCTGATTAGGTGGCGGATGGTCTCCTGAGGGATCTTCTCCCAGACCATGACTAAAGCATCCGCCAACTCCTGGACAGTCTGTGGTGCAACGTGACTTTGGTGGATGGAGCGAGACATGATGTCCCAGATGTGCTCAATTGGAATCAGGTCTGGGGAACGGGCGGGCCAGTCCATAGCATCAATGCCTTCCTCTTGCAGGAACTGCTGACACACTCCAGCAACATGAGATGTAGCATTGTCTTGCATTAGGAGGAACCCAGGGCCAACCGCACCAGCATATGGTCTCACAAGGGGTCTGAGGATCTCATCTCGGTACCTAATGGCAGTCAGGCTACCTCTGGCGAGCACATGGAGGGCTGTGCGGCCCCCCAAAGAAATGCCACCCCACACCATGACTGACCCACCGCCAAACCGGTCATGCTGGAGGATGTTGCAGGCAGCAGAACGTTCTCTGTCACATGTGCTTAGTGTGAACCTGCTTTCATCTGTGAAGAGCACAGGGCGCCAGTGGCGAATTTGCCAATCTTGGTATTTTCTGGCAAATGCCAAACGTCCTGCACGGTGTTGGGCTGTAAGCACAACCCCCACCTGTGGACGTCGGGCCCTCATACCACCCTCATGGAGTCTGTTTCTGACTGTTTGAGCAGACACATGCACATTTGTGGCCTGCTGGAGGTCATTTTGCAGGGCTCTGGCAGTGCTCCTCCTGCTCCTCCTTGCACAAAGGCAACTCGGCTGCTGGGTTGTTGCCCTCCTACAGCCTCCTCCACGTCTCCTGATGTACTGGCCTGTCTCCTGGTAGCGCCTCCATGCTCTGGACACTACGCTGACAGACACAGCAAACCTTCTTGCCACAGCTCGCATTGATGTGCCATCCTAGATGAGCTGCACTACCTGAGCCACTTGTGTGGGTTGTAGACTCCGTCTCATGCTACCATTAGAGTGAAAGCACCGCCAGCATTCAAAAGTGACCAAAACATCAGCCAGGAAGCATAGGAACTGAGAAGTGGTCTGTGGTCACCACCTGCAGAACCACTCCTTTATTGGGGGTGTCTTGCTAATTGACTATAATTTCCACCTGTTGTCTATTCCATTTGCACAACAGCATGTGACATTTATTGTCAATCAGTGTTGCTTCCTAAGTGGACAGTTTGATTTCACAGAAGTGTGATTGACTTGGAGTTACATAGTGTTGTTTAAGTGAACCCTTTATTTTTTTGAGCAGTGTACATAATGTAAGTGATTGATAGTTGGTATTCAGCAGTCATTAAAGTAGCTCTATAGAGATGAGATGATGACTTGCAATGAAATAATAATGTCATCAAATAAAATACATATTTTATTAAAGTAGAGTAATGTGAATAAATGATAGTTAACATGTGATAAGCAGTAATGGGCAGTCACTATCATCATGGGACCTTTCAGTGTTGTTACAGAGTTCAATCCACATAATTCATAGTGCATTTAATGTCTAAAAATAATTAATCAAAACTGAAATCGGTTCATAATCGAACCGAAACCAAACCGACCATTTGTCATGGATTACCATAAATAACTAACCACTTTCAAGCAATCAGCATTCAGGATTCAAATTGACGTTTTATAAAATTAAACAAAGCAGAATTTTTCAAAATAATTGCAGTAAATGAAACATGTCTAAATTACAGCACGATTCTGCAACAGGAAGCCATGAAAAATTACATTTATATTACCATTTGCCAAACATGTAATGCACACAATTCTAGATGAACTAGTTTGGAAACATTTGTTTGGATGTTGAAACACTCCACACTAATTTTAACTATGTCAGGGAAAGCAGGAAACCTCCATTGCCTTTAAAACTGCAGTAATCTGAATATAAGCCTACCTCCTTCTAGGTTTAGTACTTAGACATGGACTAGGACTGGACTAGCTAAAATAAAAAATAAAAATTAAATCATGTTTGTGAAATAAAATGTTCATTGATTAAATTTAAAAGTGTAATTTAGTCCAAGACTAGGCTTTATCTCCGTCCAGGAACCCGCCTCTAAATGTTTTACAGAAAACAAGTCTAAAGAAAACATTTTGGAAAATATTGTTAAAATGTCTTAGAAATAGATTAATATACTTACCCAGTGTTATGAACTTTAACATCTTGATACTGTGTGGTGCATGACTCTAAAGAGCTGTCACCTTGACTGTCATCACTTTTATAAGATGATGTGACACCAAAGACAGCGTGACACATATGCTAAAGAGAAAAACACGTTAATCATCAGTCAGCTTGTCCCATGATTCATGCCGAGTAAGATGGGGCGGTACTCAGTTTTTCTTACCTCCTCAAACCAGTAGGGTTGGGTTGGGCAGGATTCAAAATAGTTCACAGCCTAAGGGTATGCTGCATTCATAACATCTCATAAATTCATAAATCTGAGGGTACAACCAAGAAAAATCAACTTGAACGCCCCTCCAACCCGTAATTACTAGTGAGAAACTAATCCATCATCCCTGAGCTCTGACTTCTCCCACATGAAGAACTCTGATGTTACCGGAAAGGACCTTTGCAAAAGATTTTCAGGAGTTAAATGCATCAAGAAAACATTATTTATACAGTGCCAGTCAAAAGTTTGAAGACACCCCCCCCCCCCATTAGCTGTTGCATAAGCAGCAGCTACTCTTCCTGGGGTCCACACAAAACAAGAAACATAATACAGAATGACATACAGAATAGACAAGAACAGCTCAAGGACATAAAAAAAATGTAAAAGGCACACGTAGCCTACATATCAACGCATACACACAAACTATCTTGGTCAAATAGAGGAGATGAGTTGTGCCGTGAGGTGTTGCTTCATCTGTTTTTTGAAACCAGGTTTGCTGTTTATTTGAGCAATATGAAATGGAAGGAAGTTCCATACAATAAGGGCTCTATATAATACTGTACGCTTTCTTGAATTTGTTCTGGATTTGGGGACTGTGAAAAAAAACCTGGTGGCATGTCTGGTGTGATAAGTGCATGTGTCAGAGCTGTGTTTTTTTAGTTGACTATACAAACAATTTGGGATTTTCAACACATGAATGTTTCTTTTAAAAAGAAGAAGTGATGCAGTCAGACTCTCCTCAACTCTTAGCCAAGAGAGACTGGCTGCATAGTTTTTATATCAGCCCTCTGATTACAATGAAGAGCAAAACGTGCCGCTCTGTTCTGGGACAGCTGCAGCTTAACTAGGTTTTACCTTGCAGCACTGGACCACACGATGGGACAATAATCAAGATTAGACAAAACTAGAGCCTGCAGAACTTGCTTTTTGGAGTGTGGTGTCAAAAAAGCAGAGCATCTCTTTATTACGGCCAGACCTCTCCCCATCTTTACAACCACTGAATCTATATGTTTGACCATGACAGTTTACAATCTAAGGTAACGCCAAGTAATTTAGTCCCCTCAACTTGTTCAACAGCCACACCATTCTTTACCAGATTCAGATGAGGTCTAGTATTTAAGGAATGATTTGTACCAAATACAATGCTCTTATTTTTGGTTTTAGTTTTAGTTTTAGAGATGTTCAGGACCCGTTTATTACTGGCCACCCATTCCAAAACAGACTGCAACTCTTTGTTAAGGGTTTCAGTGACTTCATTAGCTGTGGTTGCTGATGCGTAAATGGTTGAATCATCACCATACACTGACACACATGCTTTGTTTAATGCAAGTGGCAGGTCACTGGTAAGAATAAAAAAGAGTAGAGGGCCTAGAGAGCTGCCCTGCGCTACACCACACTTTACATGTTTGACATTAGAGAAGCTTCCATTCAAGAAAACCAGTTGAGTTCTATTAGATAGATAGCTCTGAATCCACGATATAGCAGAGGTTGGAAAGCCATAACACATATTGTACGTTTTTTCAACAACAGCTTATGGTCAATAATATCAAAGGCTGCACTGAAATCTAACAGTACAGCTCCCACAATCTTTAATGGCTTCAGTGTGTTGGTTACTGTATATTTTTTGTATATTTATGTGAAGTTCTTCTAGGTAGGTCAACATTGTATATGGAACACTGTAACTGGAAGGCATGGGACAGGGCACATTAAGTATGTTAACATGACACACATATAATTCAATATTAATATTAAGCTGTTCATGGCAATACTCTGAGTTTGGTAATAGTCATGTAAACACCTTACTCTGATTATCTTAAAGTACCACTCCAGCTAAAGGTCATGAGGTCATCAGTGAAGTAATCTGAATTTCATGCAGTGCATTTGATCAGCGTATGTGCTATCACGAGCAGAGCAAGCCTTCCTCTTTGGCGTGAGTGAAGCAAGTTCGGTAAAGGTATCTAAGAAATAGTTTTCACATGCAAACGTTATATGTCCATACTCAGAATCCCCAAAATTATATGACCGCTGTGATGGAAGGTATATTTTATAAGGATTATCAGAATTTTCTCAAAGTCCCATCAGGTAGGCTGATTATGAGCTGTCCATGGAAACCGGATTGTAATGGAAATTGTTCTTCTTGGTAAAGCATGTCAATATTTTAATCAAACTATTAGATTAAACAGAGTATTCACAATAATTGTGTTATTGAATGCATGTAAACATACCCATTGCTTGGGGCTGTTGATGTGTGCTTGATGTTGTGTGTTGATGGCTTCCTATGTTTTGACATCAACTACCCCAGACCTTGTGTCAATGCAGGAATTCATAAGACGTAAGTCTATCAGCAGCAGGAGAAGAGATTGTTGACTCAAATTACAACTCATTTTAAGAATTCATAGAATGTTGTCTACCTGGAAAAGGTGCTTGTCATCCATCAACCTCAGTACAGGTGTGACCTTAAAGCATATTTTAGAATGTGAGATGTGAATCTAGTTTATCTGGGTAGGCTGGGCCTATCTCGGAACACTCCATATTGTGGGAGATGAGTCACTGATGTAGTTCCTGATCGGTATTAACCATTCCTCACTGCATCTTGTGGGGGATATTAACATGAACCAGTTGTGTCTGTTTTGTAATCATCTGTTTTGTAACCAGGCTGCCTCCCAGGTGTGAGCCAGGTGCCAGCTACAAGCCATTGAATAATATTGCTTAATCTTTCTCCCAAATTCAAACTAGATTTAGATTTTGAACATGTGGATAAGACATGTTGTATGTTTCAGTCAAAAGTCTATATACAGTGCATTCAGAAAGTATTCAGACTTTTTCCACATATTCTTACATTACAGCCTTATTCCAAAATTGATTGAATAGCTTTTTTCCCTCATCAATCTACACACAATACCCCATAATGACAAAGCAAAACAATTTTTGGGGGGGAAAATGATTTTCCCCAAATCACATTTACATAAGCTTCAGAACCTCTACTCAGTAATTTGTTGAAGCACCTTTGGCAGCGATTACAGCCTTGAGTCTTCTTGGGTATGACACTACAACCTTGACACAACTGTATTTGGGGAGTTTCTTCCACTCTCAAGCTCTGTCAGGTTGGATGGGGAGCGTCGGTGCACAGCTATTTTCAGGTCTCTCCAGAGATCAGGTACAAGTCCAGGCTCTGGCTGGGCCACTCAAGGACATTCAGAGACTTGTCCCGAAGCCACTCCTGTGTTGTCTTGAATGTGTGCTTAGGGCCATTGTCCTGCCCAGTCTGAGGTACTGAGCACTCTTGAGCAGGTTTTCATCAAGGATCTCTCTGTACTTTGCTCTGTTCATCTTTCCCTCGATCCTGACTAGTCTCCCAGTAACTGTCGCTGATAAAAATTCCCACAGCATGGTGCTGCCACCACCATGCTTCACTGTAGGGTTAGTGTCAGGTTTCCTCCAGATGTGCCGCTTGGCATTCAGGCCAAAGAGTTCAATCTTGGTTTCATCAGATCCGAGAATCTTGTTTCTCATGGTCTGAGAGTCCTTTAGGTGCCTTTTGGCAAACTCCAAGTTGGCTGTCATGTGCATTTTACTGAGGAGTGGCTTCCGTCTGGCCACTCTACCATAAAGATCCGATTAGTGGAGTGCTGCAGAGATGGTTGTCCTTCTGGAAGGTTCTCCCATCTCCACAAATGAACTCTGGAGGTCTGTCAGTGGCCCGGGATCCACGGGTCCAGGGCCGGTTGTTATCCCAGAACGTAATGGAAGGGAGTCAGGCGGGTGGAGGAGGGATGAAGTGAGTTCTGGGCGTACTCCACCCAGGGAAGAAAGCGGGCCAACTCCCCCTGCTGGTTCTGGCAGTGACTCCTAAGGAACCTCCCCAGATCCGGGTTGGTCTTCTCCACCTGCCCGTTGGACTGAGGCCGGTACCCGGATGTGAGGCTGACCGTGGTCTCCAGATTCTCCAAGAAGGCTCTCCATACCGGCGAAGTGAATTGGGGGCCACAGTCAGAGACAATGTCCTCCGGAAGGCCATTGTGCCGGACGACCTGCCGGAACAGGGCCTCAGCGACCTGGAGGGTGGTAGGGCGACCAGAGGAATACAACGGCAGGATTTAGAGAATATGTCCACAACAATCATAATAGTGTTGAAACTAACTAAAAAGCAGCATTCCCCAAGAGAGGATGGCTTTCACTTCAGCAGTAATAAATTCATGAACTTCTTTGAGGAAAAGATCATGATCATTAGAAAGCAAATTATGGACTTCTCATTAAATCTGCGTATTCCTCCAAAGCTCAGTTGTCCTGAGTCTGCACAACTCTGCCAGGACCTAGGATCAAGGGAAACACTCAATTGTTTTAGTACTCTCTTGACACAATGATGAAAATAATCATGGCCTCTAAACCTTCAAGCTGCATACTGGACCCTATTCCAACTAAACTACTGAACGAGCTGCTTCCTGTGCTTGGCCCTCCTATGTTGAACATAATAAACGGCTCTCTATCCACCGGATGTGTACCAAACTCATTAAAAGTGGCAGTAATAAAGCCTCTCTTGAAAAAGCCAAACCTTGACTCAGAAAATATAAAAAACTATCGGCCTATATCGAATCTTCCATTCCTCTCAAAAGGAGTTAGTTTTAGACCCCATCATAGCACTGAGACTGCACTTGTGAAGGTGGTAAATTACCTTTTAATGGCGTCAGACCGAGGCTCTGCATCTGTCCTTGTGCTCCTAGACCTTAATGCTGCTTTTGATACCATCGATCACCACATTCTTTTGGAGAGATTGGAAACCCAAATTGGTCTACACGGACAGGTTCTGGCCTGGTTTAGATCTTATCTGCCAGAGAGATATCAGTTTGTCTCTGTGAATGGTTTGTCCTCTGACAAATCAACTGTACATTTCGGTGTTCCTCAAGGTTCTGTTTTAGGACCACTATTGTTTTCACTATATATTTGACCTCTTGGTGATGTCATTCGGAAACATAATGTTCATTTTCACTGCTATGCAGATGAGACAGCTGTGCATTTTGATGAAACATTGTGAAGCCCCAAAATTGCCCTCCCTGGAAGCCTGTGTTTCAGACATAAGGAAGTGGATGGCTGCAAACTTTCTACTTTTAAACTTGGACAAAACATAGATGCTTGTTCTAGGTCCCAGGAAACAAAGAGATCTTCTGTTGAATCTGACAATTAATCTTGATGGTTGTACAGTCGTCTCAAATAAAACTGTGAAGGACCTCGGCGTTACTCTGGACCCTGATCTCTCTTTTGGCGAACATATCAAGACTGTTTCAACGGCCGATTTTTTCCATCTATGTAACATTGCAAAAGTCTGAAACTTTCTGTCCAAAAATGATGCAGAAAAATTAATCCATGCTTTTGTTACTTCTAGGTTAGACTACTGCAATGCTCTACTTTCCGGCTACCTGGATAACGCACTAAATCAATTCCAGTTAGTGCTAAATACGGCTGCTAGAATCTTGACTAGAACCCCAACATTTGATTATATTACTCCAGTGCTAGCCTCCCTACACTGGCTTCCTGTTAACCTCTTTGGGCTGCAGGGGCAGTATTGAGTAGCCTGGATAAAAGGTGCCCATTTCAAACGGCCTCGTACTCAATTCTTGCTCGTACAATATGCATATTATTATTACTATTGGATAGAAAACACTCTCTAGTTTCTAAAACCGTTTGAATTATATCTGTGAGTAAAACAGAACTCCTTTTGCAGCAAACTTCCTGACAGGAAGTGGAAAATCTGAAATCGATGCTCTGTTCTAGGGCCTGCCTATAAATGTCCTTGATATTTATTAGTATACATGCAGTTCATACGTCTTCCACTAGATGTCGACAGGCAGTGAGAGAAGAAATGGAGTGTATAACTTGATCTGGGGTTGAATAAAAGCTCTTTGTATGACGTGTTACCAGTTTCCTGTTTTCTGGAGCGTGCGAGAAGGTACCTGGTATTGCCTTCTGAAAAGCTGTCGTTATAGACGACTAATATCTCCGGCTTTGATTTTATTTGATACATGTGACAATATCATCGTAAAGTATGTTTTTTCAATATAGTTTTATTAGATTATTGAATTTTTTTCGGGACGTTGGGCGTGTTGCTTTGTCTGCGTTTGTTCACGAAGGAGAACTTCGCACCACTTTGCTAGCTTTCCGTGCTAATTGACTGGAGAAGAGGACATTCTAAATCCAAACAACGATTGTTGTGGACAAAGGACCCCTTGTACAACATTCTGATGGAAGATCATCAAAAGTAGGACCCATTTTTTGATGTTATTTCATATATCTGTCGAACATGTTGTACTAGTAGTTTGCGCCCAGATTTTGGGCACTCTCTCGCTATAACTAAGCTGGATGTCGTAATGGTTATTTTTAGAATTCTAACACGGCGATTGCATTAAGAACTAGTGTATCTATCATTTCCTATACAACATGTATTTTTTTGTAACGTTTATGTATAGTTATTTGGTCAGAATAGTTGGGTGTCATAAAAATATCTGCACATTCTGGGAAAAAGATGCTACGTTAGCACAATGTATAACCACTGATTTCAGCTCTAAATATGCACATTTTCGAACAAAACATAAGTGTATGTATAACCTGATGTTATAGGACTGTCATCTGATGAAGCTTATCAAGGTTAGTCAAAAATTATATATCTTTTGCTGGTTTGTTACGATCGCTAACTTTTGCTGCTGGGGAATGGCTTGTGTTTCTGGCTATTGTGGTAAGCTATAAATCAGTTTTACATTGCAGCTACCATCACAGCTACCGTCAGAAATTGCACCGAAAGCAGCCAGAATAATTACAGACACCAACGTCAAATACCTAATTACTCATCATAAAACATTTCTGAAAAATACATAGTGTACAGCAAATGAAAGACAGGCATCTTGTGATTCCAGCCAATATTTCCGATTTATTAAGTGTTTTACAGGGAAAACACAATATAGCGTTATATTAGCTTACCACAATAGCCAGAAAGACAAGCCAAAAGTTAGCGAAAAGTTAGCGTAGCAAAAGTTAGCGATCGTAACAAAACAGTAAACGATATATATTTTTTGACTAACCTTGATATTCTTCATCAGATGACAGTCCTATAACATCAGGTCATACATACACTTATGTTTTGTTCGAAAATGTGCATATTTAGAGCTGAAATCAGTGGTTACACATTGTGCTAACTTAGCTACTTTTTCTCACAACATCCGGATATTTTTCTGACACTTTTTATGACACACATATTCTGACCAAATAGCTATTCATAAACATAACTAAAAAATACATGTTGTATAGGAAATGATAGGAATCCGCCGTTGTAGTGGAGAGACAGTCCGATACTGGTAGGCTGGCGAGTATTATCCAGGCCCAAAAAAAAGGGCTGGTATCTGTGCAGAAGGTAAAGGCCGCTAGCAGTGGCTAACAATGACTAAATAGCTAGTAGCTAATTAGCTGGTCAGCTTCTGATGGCTAGGTGGTTCTTGCTATAAGGTCAACATTTATTTTAAATAGTGGTTTCGTATCACATTGGGTGAGGCAGGTTACCGGAAGGTATAATTGAATTAAAATGGAAAAGAGATTGAAAACAAAATTGAATTATATACAAAAAAAAAGAAAAATACAAAAGTACACGAGAGGACGAACAAAACACATCTGCACTGCTATGCCATCTCTGGTTCCACACCCACCCCACCATCTAGATGTGTGAAAGTTAGTGTATAAGCTAATGATGCATCATGTATGACATTCCTGGGAGTGTGTAAACTTACATTTTTATTACCATAGTATTTTTGTATGTTCTCTATAGTTATGCACTTGAAAATGTATAAATTGACCAATTTGGCACATTTGGGCTAACTCCTGGAAGACTTGATACAAAATATTGTGCTGTAATGTCATTCTTCACTGGATCATTCTGAAACTTTGCACACACACTGCTGTCATCTGGTGGACAAAATCTAAATTACACCTAGACTCCTAATTGAAAGTATGGCCTTTCTCCTGCATTTCAAAGATGATGAAAAAAACATGAATTTTTTTGTTTGTATTATCTTTTACTAGATTTAATGTGTTATATTCTCCTACATTATTTTCACATTTTCACAAATTTCAAAATGTTTCCTTTCAAATGGTATCAAGAATATGCATACCTGTAACGGCTGTCGTCTTCCTCCTCGTCTGAGGAGGAGAAGTTTGAAGGATCGGAGGACCAATGCGCAGCGTGGTAATTGTTCATCTTATTTAATGAAAGTGAACAACTGAAAAACAAAAACAACAAAGTGAAAACCGAAACAGTTCTATCTGGTGCAGACACACAAAGACTGAAAACAACTATCCACAAAACCCAACAGAAAACAGGCTACCTAAATATGGCTCCCAATCAGGGACAACGATTGACAACTGCCTCTGATTGAGAACCATATCAGGCCAAACACAGAAAACCAACACAGAAATAAAAAACATAGATTACCCACCCAACTCACGCCCTGACCACACTAAAACAAAGAAAATACAAAATAACTATGGTCAGAACGTGACAGTAACCCCACCAGTCCCCCCCCCCCCAAGGTGCGGACTCCGGCCGCAAAACCTGAACCTATAGGGGAGTGTCTGGGTGGGCATATGTCCGCGGTGGCGGCTCTGGCGCTGGACGTGGACCCCACTCAAACATAGTCTTTGTCCGCTTTAGTGGCCTTCTAGGAACGGCGACCCTCGCCGCCGACCCAACTAAAGGGCCCCACTGGACTGAGGGGCGCCTCTGGACTGAGGGGCAGCACCGGACTGAGGGGCAACTCCGGACTGAGGGGCAACTCAGGACTGAGGTGCAGCTCCGGACTGAAAGGCAGCTCTGGACTGAGGGGCGGCTCTGGCAGCTCCCGACTGGCGGGCGGCTCTGGCAGCTCCTGACTGGCGGACGGCTCTGGCAGCTCCTGGCTGGAGGACGGCTCTGGCAGCTCCTGACTGGCGGACGGCTCTGGCGGCTCCTGACTGGCGGATGGCTCTGGCGGCTCAGGACAGACGGGCGGCTCTGACGGCTCAGGACAGACGGGCAGCTCTGACGGCTCCTGACTGACGGGCTGCTCTGACGGCTCAGGACAGACGGGCGGCTCAGGCGGCGCTGGACAGACGGGCAGCTCAGGCGGCGCTGGACAGACGGGCAGCTCAGGCGGCGCTGGACAGACGGGAGACTCTGGCCTGCTGAGGCACACAGTAGGCCTGGTGCGTGGTGCCGGAACTGGTGGTACCGGGCTGGGGACACGCACCTCTGGGCGAGTGCGGGGAGCAGGAACAGGGAGTACTGGACCCTGGAGACGCACTGGATGCCTGGTGCGTGGTACCGGCACTGGTGGTACCGGGCTGGGGACACGCACCTCAGGGCGAGTGCGGGGAGGAGGAACAGGGCGTACAGGGCTCTGGAGACGCACAGGAAGCCTGGTGCGTGGTGTTGTCACTGGTGGTACTGGGCTGGTGTGAGGGACTGCCACAGGCAGACTGGTGCGTGGAGAAGGCACCGGATAGACCGGACCGTGGAGGCGCACTACAGGTCTCGAGCACCGAGCCTGCCCAACCCTACCTGGCTGAATGCTCCCCGTAGCCAGCCCAGTGCGGCGAGGTGGAATAACCCGCACTGGGCTGTGCTGGCGAACCGGGGACACCATGCGTAGGGCTGGTGCCAACTACACCGGGCCGAGGAGACGCACTGGAGACCAGATGCGTAGAGCCTGCTTCATGGCACCTGGCTCGATGCCCACTCTAGCCCGGCCGATATGAGGTGCTGCTATGTACCGCACCGGGCTATGCCTGCCTACCAGGGACACCGTGCGCATCTCTGCACAATACTGTGCCTGCCCGGTTGCTCTCTCTCCATGGTAAGCACGGGGAGTTGGCTCAGGTCTCCTATCTGACTTAGCCACACTCCCTGTGGACCCCCCCCAATACATTTTTGGGGCTGCCTCTCTGGCTTCCAGCCGCACTTTTGTGCAGCCTCCTCATACCACCGCCTCTCCGCTTTCGCTGCCTTCAGCTCAGCTTTGGGGCGGCGATACTCACCAGCCTGTACCCAGGGTCCCTTGCTGTCCAGAATTTCCTCCCAAGTCCATTTCTCCAGGTATCGCTGGTTCTCCTGCTGCTGCCCGTTACCACGCTGCTTGGTCCTTTTTTGGTGGGTGGTTCTGTAATGATTGTTGTAATGTGGAAGAGAGGAGGACCAAAGCGCAGCGTGGTAAGTGTTCATGTCTTTAATATAAATCCAAAAACTGAACACAGGAACAAAAACAATAAACGATGATCAAACGAAACAGTACCGTGTGGCGACAAACACTGACACGGAAACAACCACCCACAAAACCCAACAGAAAACAGGCTACCTAAATATGGTTCCCAATCAGGGAGAACGATTGACAGCTGCCTCTGATTGAGAACCATATCAGGCCAAACACAGAAAACCAACACAGAAATAGAAAACATAGATTACCCACCCAACTCATGCCCTGACCACACTAAAACAAAGACAATACAAAAGAACTATGGTCAGAACGTGACAATATCCTTGCTTCAGGTCCTGAGATAGAGGCAGTTAAGATTTGGGTATGTCATTTTAGGCGAAAATTGAAAAATAGGTATGATCCTTAACACGCTTAAATGTCTTACTCACGTCGGCCCCGGAGAAGGAGAGCCCACAGTCCTTGGTAGTGGTCCATGTCGGTGGCACTGTGTTATCCTCAAAGCGGGCGAAGAAGGTGTTTAGCTTGTCCGGAAGCAAAACGTCGGTGTCCTCGACGTGGCTGGTTTTCCTTTTGTAGTCCGTGATTGTCTGTAGACCCTGCCACATACGTCCCGTGTTTGAGCCATTGAATTGCGGCTACGTCCATCCTAGCTCGCTCATTAATGTCTTAAACCAAATGTCTTAATCGAAATTACGGATTGCCTCTTATGTGCTTGGCGTACCCTTATGCCATAGTTTGTACATCTCAATTGTCAGTAGAAACCACATTTGTTTAAGCAAGTCAGCCATATCAGCTATGTTTTTTTAAAGGCAGTAAAGGAGGCTGAATGAACTGTTTCGCTGCCAGCGAAGGCTCCGCTGATAGCCAGGTGTATCAGTGGTAAGGTGTTGGGGCTGCTGTTGGGACTCCTTTATATAGGCCCTAACAGTTTGTGGGCACCGTTTTTCACCATTATCGTGTAATTCATGTATTGTTTAGTGTTATGTTGTGTAGTGGCTTTGCTGGCAAGCATCCCACATTTTTTTCCCCCATCAAGATTTACATGCTACAATCGCCACTGGACAATAATTTCTTGCCATATCGACACAATTTTGATTCATGATTTATGCATTGACAGTTTGGAGTGGATCACACACTACCACCACGTTGGGCCTGGACCATGATGGACCGTCACTGATGACCCAATCTGTACCCATCGCATCCATCATCCATAACAAACAGGGCATGCAGGGGTATTGAGGGTGTGCAAATTTTATGTTCCTTTAAATAAATAAAATTCATTTTTAGCAAAGATTGGCCTACGTTTGTCACATCTGCTCCTACTACGCCCTCTGGTGTTCATCCAGGGTGTCGTCTTAACCTGCAGTTCTCCCCCTGTACTCTCTCTCTCTCTCTCTCTTGGTGCGATTGTGTGGTTGGAGACAGGGGTGCTGGAGTCAGAGCAGATCCCTACCAGTTGCAAATCGTTCCATAAATCAAGACCTCTTCATTCCTGCTACTTCCACTCTGCCAGATTGTAATCTCTGCTCAGTCAGTTGTTATCCTAGCCTGTTGTTAGTGCTCAATATCCTATTGCTCTACTGTGCTTGTTTCCCTGCCTTACACCGTTTTTTCCTCTCGTTGCAGTTACCGCTCTGTCTCTGGCTCCTGTCTCCTGTTCCACAATTCACCATTCAACCACCTTGCTCTGGACTTCACTCACCACCACTACCTTGGATTCCCCTCAGGACCTGTTTCCCTGTTCACCTCAGTCAACTCCAACCTCACTCTACATCTTCTGGTTTTTCTGCAACTCATCTGAGCTACCCCGGATCTGCACTCCACATCTCTCTGTGTACAATAAACATTTTGGTTCATTCATCCCTGCTTCCGCATCTGAGTCCACTCTTGGGTTCCAAGGTGTTCGCTCCGTGTGACAGTACGATCTGGCCAAGAGATGAACCCAGCAGACTCTACTACTCTTCACTGAATTCTTGTTGGTCAAGGCACCCTTCTTGAGCAACATGACCAAACCCTGCTGGAGAACATCAAGGAGTTTTCACAGAGCCTGTCTGACCTACAGGTCCGAACCTCCGTCCAGAATTCACAACCTTCTCCACCCCAGGAGCCTTTTGTTCCGACTCCTGAGCGCTATGATGGCAATCTTGGGGTTTGCAGAGCCTTTCTTGTACGATGTTCATTAGTGTTTAAGCAACAGCCCTACTCTTATGCTAGTGAAATAGCCAAAAAATGTTTGTTGTTGATTGACTGCCTTCGGGGAGCTGCGCTCTCCTGGGCAACTGCAGTTTGGGAGAAACAGTCATCTATCTGCTTCTCCTACAGTGGATTCACAGATGAGATGAGGAAGGTCTTCGACCACCCGGTCTGTGGAAAGGATTCTACCAAATGACTTCTGTCCCTTCGTCAAGGTTCTCAGAGTGTGGATGAGATGGCATGTGAGTTCCGCACCCTCGCTGCAGAGCGGCTGGAATGACGAGGCCCTTC
This sequence comes from Salvelinus fontinalis, assembly GCF_029448725.1. NCBI lineage: Eukaryota > Metazoa > Chordata > Actinopteri > Salmoniformes > Salmonidae > Salvelinus > Salvelinus fontinalis. The sequence continues at coordinate 18,797,003 of NC_074686.1, forward strand.
AGGGAGCATTCTGGAACGCACTCACTGAGACCCTCAAGGACAAGTTGGTGTCCAGAGAGGAGCCTGATGAACTAATTTCTCTCACTATCTGCATTGACAACCGTCTCCGTGAGCGTCGGAGGGAGAGGGGAGGTAGGGTTGCATGTCCCATAACGTCTGCTTCTGTGCCTTGCTCAATTTCTCCGACTGCATCACATCACCAGGCAGGTTCTAATCCTGAATCCATGCAGCTCGGTCGGGCCCGTCTATCTCCAAATGAGAGGCAGCGGCGTATCAGTACTAGGAGCTGTCTGTATTGTGGCCAGGTTGGTCACCTGGTCTCCACTTGTACCCTGTGTCCAGCAAAGGAGGGCTCAGCAGTAGTGAGGGACATACTGTGAAGCCAAATCCCCTGCCCATCATCTCCCAGACCCCTGCTTGAGGCCAACTTTGTGTTGCAGAGCAAGGCTTTTCCTCTGCCTGCTCTCGTTGATTCAGGCACCGACGAGAGTTTCCTGGACCGAAGGGTTAAGTAGTTGGGCCTGGACACTGTTTTGCTTGATTTACCCCTGGAAGCCAACACTCTCAATGGAAAGCTACTCTTCCCTGTTTTGGAGAGAACTGTTCCTGTTATCCTGCATCTCTCTGGTAATCACCAGGAAAAGATCAGTTTCCACATAATCGACTGTTCTCACTCACCTCTGGTTCTGGGTCATCCATGGTTAAAGCTACACAACCCACAGATTGACTGGTCTACCGGAAGGATTACTACTTGGAGTACATTTTGCCATTCTAATTGTCTACATTCTGCCCTTCCTTCTGCCTTGTCTGCACCCCAGTCCATTCCAGAACACCCTGACCTGTCTTCTGTTCCTCCAGAATATCACGGTCTAGCTCCTGTATTCAACAAGCACCACACCCCATCTCGGCCACCTCATCGGCCATATGACTGTGCTATCGAGCTTCAGCCTGGAGCTCCTCTCCCTAGTAGCAGGTTGTATAACCTCTCTCTCCCCGAGCAAGAAGCCATGGAAGAATACATCCAGGGCTCCCTGGCTGTCGGACATATCAGGCCTTCTTCCTCTCCAGTGGGAGCTGGATTTTTCTTTGTCAAGAAGGATGGGTCACTGAGGCCATGTATAGACTTCTGTGGGTTGAATAGTATCACTGTCAGGAACAAGTATCAATTGCCACTTATAAGTTCTGCTTTTGCCCCCTCCATGGTGCCACAGTATTTACTAAACTGGACCTCTGGAATGCCTACCACCTTTTCCGCATCAGAGAGGGGGACGAGTGGAAAACGACGTTCAACACACCACTTGGACATTTCGAGTACCTCGTTATGCCTTTTGGCCTAACGCCCTGGCTGTTTTTCAGAGCCTGGTTAATGTTATCCTGAGGGATGTCATTGGGTGTTTTGTTATTGTCTATGTGGATGACATTCTTATTTTTTTCGAAGGACATTGAGGCTCACAAGCAACACGTCCACCAAGTTCTCCAAAGGCTATTGGAGAATAAGCTATTTGTCAAGGCTGAGAAATGTGAGTTATATGTTTCCTCTGTGTCCTTCTTGGGTTACATTATTGCTCAAGGACAGCTACGAATTGACCCTGCCAAGGTTAGGTCAGTCACAGTGGCCTGTGCCTTCGAATCTGAAGCAGTTACAGCGTTTCCTCGGGTTTGCCAATATTTTTTATAGACGATTAATCCGTGACTACAGTCGTTTGGCAGCTCCTCTCACCACCACCTCCACTCCATTCCACTGTTCCCCTGAGGCAGAGGCAGTGTTACGGGAACTCAAGCACCGCTTCACTTCTGCTCCAATCCTTACCCAGCCAGACCCAGAACTCTAGTTCGTCCTCGAGGTGGACGCTTCCGAAACCGGGGTAGGCGCAGTCCTGTCTCAACGTTCCCCCTCGGATCAGAAGCTCCATCCTTGTGCCTTCTTGTCCCGGAAGCTCTCACCTGCAGATAAATTTTGACGTAGGCAACCGGGAACTCTTAGCTGTTAAGCTGGCTCTTGAGGAGTGGCATAACTGGTTAGAGGGTTCAGTCCTTCCCTTCATTGTGTGGACACATCATAAAAATCTAGCCTACATCCAGACCGCCAAACGTCTCAACTCTCGGCAGGCCAGGTGGGCATTGTTTTTTGGAAGATTCAACTTCACACTCGCTTATCGCCCCGGATCTAAGAATACCAAGCCTGATGTCCTCATCAGTTCACCGCAGACAACAAAGTTCCGAGCCTGAGACCATTATGCCATCCTCCTGCATCGTTGATTCTGTCTCCTGGGAGATTGAGTCCCGTGTTCGCCAGGCTCAGCTAAACCAGCCTGATCATAGAAACGACCCTTGTAAGGCTCTGTTTGTGCCAGCTTCAGTTCGTTCTGATCTTCAATGGGCCCATTCTACTCACCTCACCTGTCACCCTGGCATGAACTGGACAGTCGCCTTCCAGCGATTTTGGTGGCCCACCATGGAGAGAGACGCTCGGGAATTCATCTCAGCCTGCTCAGTCTGTGCCCGGAATAAAACCTCCACCAAGCCTACATCTGGTCTGCTTCGTCCTCTTCCCATACCTAGTCGCCCCTGGTCACACATAGCTTTGGACTTCGTCACTGGACTTCCCCCATCAAATGTTAACTCAGTCATCCTCACTATTATTGACCGATTTTCCAAAGTGGCTCACTTCATTCCCCTCTCCAAGCTTCCGTCCTCCAGGGAGACTGTGGACCTGCTGGTATCCCATGTTTTGCAGCTGAATGGCATCCCTAGTGACATTGTTTCTGACAGAGGACCCCAGTTCACATCCCAGGTATGGAGAGCCTTCTGCACAGCTCTGGGTATTAAAGTCAGCCTTTCATCTGGATATCACCCCCAGACCAACGGTCAGACTGAGCGGGCCAACCAGGAGTTGGAAACTGCAATACGCTGTGTGACTTCAGCTAACCCTTCCTCCTGGAGTGCCCAGCTACCCTGGGTGGAATATGCCCACAACACCCTCATCAATGCCTCATCATGTATGTCTCCCTTTGCGTGTGCTCTGGGTTACAAGCCTCCTTTGTTTCCTGCCCAAGAGGTTGAAGTAGAGGTGCCCTCAGTCCAGGACAACATGCGCCGCTGTCGTCGCACCTGGAGGATGGCCCGGGCTGCCCTTCTTCGTGCCTCCGCCAGGACCCAATCCAAAGCTAACCGTTGTCGTGCTGCAGCTCCAATCTACACTCCAGGCCAAAGGGTATGGCTTTCTTCTAAGGACTTGCCTCTGAAAGGGGTTTCTAAAATAAAAACTAGCTCCCCTTCGAGATTGATCATGTCATAAACCCCTCTGCTGCTCATCTGAAACTCCCAGACTCTCAAATTCACCCCACCTTCCATGTATCCTTAATCAAACCAGTCTGCTCCAGTCCCTTGTCCCCTCCTGTAGCTGCTCCTCCACCCCCTCGGCTCATCGACGACCATCCTGCATATACGGGCCGGCGGCTTTTGGATGTGCGCAGTCGGGGCCACGGTTGGCAGTATCTGGTAGACTGGGAAGGATACGGGCCTGAGTAGCATTGCTGGGTGCCCCGTCACATTCTGGATACCTCCCTCTTACAGGATTTTTACACCTCACACCCAGACAAGCCGGGTCGTGCGCCAGGTGGCGTCCGTAGAGGGGGGGTACTGTCACATCTGCTCCTACTTCGCCCTCTGGTGTTCATCCGGTGTCGTCTTAACCTGCAGTTCTCCCTCTGTACTCTCTCTCTCTCTTGGTGTGGTTGGAGACAGGTGTGCTGGAGTCAGAGCAGATCCCTACCAGCTGCAAATCGTTCCATAAATCAAGATCTCTACAAATACTCATTCCTGCCACTTCCACTCTGCCAGATCGTAATCTCTGCTCAGTCAGTTGTTATCCTAGCCTTTTGTTAGTTCTCAAGATCCTATTGCTCTGCTGTTCTTGTTTCCCTGGCTTACACCGTTTTTTCCTCTCGTTGCAGTTATCGCTCTGTCTCTGGCTCCTGTCTCCTGTACCACAACTCACCATTCCAGCACCTTGCTCTGGACTTCACTCACCACCACTACCTTGGATTCCCCTCAGGACCTGTTTCCCTGTTCACTTCAGTCAACTCCAACCTCAATCTACACTTCTGTTTTTTCTGCAACTCATCTGAGTTACCCCGGTTCTGCACTCCACATCTCTGTGTACAATAAACATTTTGGTTCATTCATCCCTGCTTCCGCATCTGAGTCCACTCTTGGGTTCCCCTGTGTTCGCTCCGCGTAACAACGTTTGCATCTTTGTAGAAAACCTGTGTTGTGATTGGAGCTCTTTGAAATAGCAACTTGGATTAAGTATGACAATGTTTGCCTCTCTGTGCCTTGTAGCTTACTACTGAATACGGTGCAAATGCTTGTTCAGATAAGTCACCTTCAGGTGAAGAAGGACAAGGATTTTCTGCACCTGAACAGGTAAAGAAATTTGGGCACTGGACATTGATCATGTGTAGGATTTACCCCCTTTTCTATCAGACATACGAGGATGAATAATTACATATCATGTAAGGATATCTATTGACATTATGCATTTTTTGAGAAATAAGAACACAAATGATCAGGTAATGACTACAGATATGAGACATTTCTGAAAATATGTGAATTGGTTCATGCCTAAGTATAAAGGCTTAGATTTGTCAGCATGTTGACACACACCCTTTCCTGTAACGATCTTCATCTTCATCGGATGAGGAGTAGGAAGGATCGGACCAAAATGCAGCGTTGTAAGTGTCCATGATAATTTATTATATCAGAACAGGAAAAATACATAATAACAAAGTGAAGGAAAGAAATGAAAATCAAAACAATTCTGTATGGTGAAAACACAGACACAGAAAACAACCACCCACAAACAAAAGTGGGAAAACAGGCTACCTAAGTATGGTTCTCAATCAGAGACAACGATTGACAGCTGCCTCTGATTTGGAACCATACCAGGCCTAAACAATGAAAACAACACCTAGACATACAACATAGAATACCCACCCACATCACACCATGACCAAACAAAAAATAGAAACATACAAAGCAATCTACGGTCAGGGCGTGACATTTCCGGAGTTTGAATATTCTACAAATACGCATTTGTTGAGTGTCTTGAACGTATCTCACCCCAGATATCTCCATGGACTCATTCAGTTGCAGGGAGATTTCTGAGGTGCTGATTTGTATTCAGACATTTTCAGATGTACAACATGTTTTAGCTGTTAAAGTGGCATGAAGGTAATCTTGTTATGCAACATTATAACTTTTTGGCACCTGCCCATATCAATAAATGCTGAGACATTCCAGATGTCATTAAGACACTGCCTTCCCTAAGGGCACTTGGCACCGATGAAGGGTACACTAATTGTATTTGATTGGAATATATTCGCTCTTACTACATATCCTGCACATTACCCATTTCTCTCATTCTTCCAAAGGGTTGGATACATTTTGTCACCACCAGAAAAATTCTGTCAACACTTTGTGAAAATCTTTTAGGAGTCATCACAGCGTCCCAGCATGTCACCAAACACCTGCCAATAAGAAACAACATCAATGTTATTCTTAGTTATCCCACTGTATACACAGGTTTCTGCAATGAGCATAGATGTTGCCATTTATGGGAGGGAATAACTTGGCATTAATATCCTACCCTGTAATATCCTTGCATTGGTAAAGTTAGCAAAAATGTATCAGATCATAAACTATTTTGGTACATAATTATTACGGATCAAATGTGGTAACATTGCCTTTAAAATACACATTGTCAACAGCTGTCTACGGATTGAATCCTGGACTCCGCCTATGCAGTAACATACAGTAAACTCGCAAATATGGAATTATGTTCTTTATACAAGGAAAATTCATATCCAAATGTATCTTAAGACCTGACACAATCAATCAATAAATTATTTTTATGGTACTTATTTAGGTTGATAATACAGTAAATGTGTAGGCTGGAGGTGAGGTCAGACAGTGTTTTCTCAGTACTAATAGGAAGGCTGATAGGAAGGCTGATTGTGCTAGGTTTAAAGGGGGCAAAGGCAAAAACAATAAAGGCAATCAGTCATAAAGAATAAATATTTACTACACACATATTTTCAGTGCTTGAATATATAATATTATGTATGAATATAATACTTTTTGTGAGTTGACACAGCCACGTTTGCTGGGAAAAAAACTGCACTGCATGCAGACTCAAACTTACCAAAAGTGGAATGGAACTAAAGTGGAATGTGTATGATTGATGTCAGAGATTTGTGTAAGTGTCCTTGCTAGATGACTCCAAGTGCATCAGTGTTTTGCAATAACTATACAAATTTGGAGGGTACTCATAACATTTGACTCATAACATTTGGACATGTAGGCCAACTACATTCCAAGTTTGGTTATTTTCCAGTAAACTAAACTTTGCAAGTTCTTTCCAATAATAATGAATCCAGCAAAGCAGGGGTTCAGGGAACAGAAAACCGAAAAGAACAACATTTTTAGAATAACAGAATCAGAGCAAAAATGATCTATACTGTTCTGGAACAGAGCCGTTATTTTAAAAGTAACGGGTTAATAATGTTATTTCAGTCCAACAAAAACACAACAAAGCACCTTTGCTAAGCCTTCACTCTGTTATTTTTTCACTTTTATTCTTGTAAATCCCACACAGATTTTTCACTTAAAAGGTATGCCAAACTAAAAACATTGATTTCAAAGTTTAACAAACCATATCAACTCTATGCAAAATGACTACTTTTAACAATTTTAACAGAACATTTCACAAAAACATATTTACTGGAAGAACTGTGAAGATGCAGTGTTTGGTAACATATTTTCGGTAAAATCTCCCTCCGTTTTTACGTGACTAAGTTTTCCAAAAACTATGTTTGCTCTGAATTATGATTCAAAGATCTCTTCAGAAAGAATGGGATATCAGCTATGACATGGCACCTTGAGTTTGAAAGAATCTTTTGGTTATTGAACTAAATTCATAGACGTCTATGTTTCACAAGTTTTGGCATCAAAGTACAGCCTGTTAGAGCTCAGTAGAGTACAGTAGATTACAGTACAGTATAGCACAAAATAGTAGAGTTCAGTAGAGTATAGTTCAGTAGAGTGTAGTTCAGTGCAGTACTGTACATTATAGTGTACTCAACTCCAATGTGCTCTACTGTGTACTGAACTCTACTGAACTCTATTCTACTCTACTCTACTGTACTGAACTACAGTATACTCTACTTTTCTTTACTGCACTGCACTGTACTCTACTGTACTGTGCTGAACTATACTCTACTTTTCTTTACTTTATCAAGTTTTTATTATTAGTTTGAGCTAAAAGCTGAATTGCAGTATACAAACAAAAATAGGACATCACAGTTAGTTGAAGAAAAAAAATATGCAGAGCAAAGTCTCTAGTATTGGTATTTTATTAGGATCCCCATTAGCTGTTGCTAAAGCAGCAGCTACTCTTCCTGGGTTCCACACAAAACAAGAAACATTACATAATATAGAACTTTAATAGACAGCTCAAGGACAGAACTACATAAAAAAAGTTAACGGCACATGTAGCCTACATATCAATGCATAGAGAAACCATCTAGGTCAAGTAGGGGAGAGGCGTTGTGCCGTGAGGTGTTGCTTTATCTGTTTTTTGAAAGCAGGTTTGTTGTTTATTTGAAAAATATGAGATGGAATGGAGTTCCATGCAACAATGGCTCTATATAATACTGTTAGCTTTCTTGAATTTGCTCTGGATTTGGGGACTGTGAAAGGTGACAGGTCTGGTGGGATAAGTGTGTGTGTCAGAGCTGTGTGTAAGTTGGCTATGCAAACAATTTGGGATTTTCAACATTTTCAATTATGTTTCTTATAAAAAGAAGAGGTGATGCAGTCAGTCTCTCCTCAACTCTTAGCCAAGAGAGACTGGCAAGCATAGTATTTATATCAGCCCTCTGATTACAATGAAGAGCAAGGTGTGGCGCTCTGTTCTGGGCCAGCTGCAGCTTAACCTCTTTGGGCTGCAGGGGCAGTATTGAGTAGCCTGGATTAAAGGTGCCCATTTCAAACGGCCTCGTACTCAATTCTTGCTCGTACAATATGCATATTATTATTACTATTGGATAGAAAACACTCTCTAGTTTCTAAAACCGTTTGAATTATATCTGTGAGTAAAACAGAACTCATTTTGCAGCAAACTTCCTGACAGGAAGTGGAAAATCTGAAATCAATGCTCTGTTCTAGGGCCTGCCTATAAATGTCCTTGATATTTATTAGTATACATGCACTTCATACGTCTTCCACTAGATGTCGACAGGCAGTGAGAGAAGAAATGGAGTGTATAACTTGATCTGGGGTCAAATAAAAGCTCTTTGTATGACGTGTCACCAGTTTCCTGTTTTCTGGAGAGCGCGAGAAGGGACCTGGTATTGCCTTCTGAAAAGCTGTCGTTATAGATGACTAATATCTCCGGCTTTTATTTTATTTGATACATGTGACAATTTCATCGTAAAGTATGTTTTTTCAATATAGTTTTATTAGATTATTGACATTTTTTCGGGACGTTAGGCGTGTTGCTTTGTCTGCGTATGTTCAGGAAGGAGAGCTTCGCACCACTTTGCTAGCTTTCCGTGCTAATTGACTGGAGAAGAGGACATTCTAAATCCAAACAACGGTTGTTCTGGACAAAGGACCCCTTGTACAACATTCTGATGGAAGATAATCAAAAGTAGGACCCATTTTATGATGCTATTTCATATATCTGTCGAACATGTTGTACTAGTAGTTTGCGCCCAGAGTTTGGGCACTCTCTCGCTATAACTAAGCTGGATGTCGTAATGAAGTTATTTTTAGAATTCTAACACGACGATTGCATTAAGAACTAGTGTATCTATCATTATTTTTTAGTAACGTGTATGTATAGTTATTTGGTCAGAATAGTTGAGTGTCATAAAAATATCTGCACATTCTGGGAAAAAGATGCTACGTTAGCACAATGTATAACCACTGATTTCAGCTCTAAATATGCACATTTTCGAACAAAACATAAGTGTATGTATAACCTGATGTTATAGGACTGTCATCTGATGAGGCTTATCAAGGTTAGTCAAAAATTATATATCTTTTGCTGGTTTATTCGCTATCGCTAACGTGCCTATTGCTATCGCTAATGTGCCTTGATGAATGAATGCGATAGTTTGGTAGGCTATTGTAGTAAGCTAATATAATGCTATATTGTGTTTTCGCTGTAAAACACTTAAAAAATCAGAAATATTGTCTGGATTCACAAGATGTTTGTCTTTAATTTGCTGTACACCATCAATTTTTCAGAAATGTTTTATGATGAGTATTTAGGTATTTGACGTTGGTGTCTGTAATTACTCTGGCTGCTTCGGTCCTATTTGTGACGGTAGCTGTGATGGTAGCTGCAATGTAAAACTGATTTATACCTCAAATATGCACATTTTTCGAACAAAACATAGATTTATTGTATAACATGTTATAAGACTGTCATCTGATGAAGTTGTTTCTTGGTTAGTTTGGTTGGTGCTTGGTTAGTTAGGTTGGCTTTGTGCATGCTACCTGTGCTGTGAAAAATGTCTGTACTTTTTTGTATTTGGCGGTGAGCTAACATAAATATATGTGGTGTTTTCGCTGTAAAACATTTTGAAAATCGGACATGTTGGCTGGATTCACAAGATGTTTATCTTTCATATGCTTTATTGGACTTGTTAATGTGTGAAAGTTAAATATTTCTAAAAAATATATTTTGAATTTCGCGCCCTGCACTTGAAGTGGCTGTTGTCATATTGTGCCCGGCTTCGGGCTTGCAGCCCAAAGAAGTTAACCTGTTAAGGCTGGGGGCGCTGTTGTCACTATTTATGGTAATCGTGTAATTTTTGAAACGGCTTCCTACAAAATTCTTGATCGTACAATATGCATATTATTATTATTATTGGATAGAAAACAGTCTATAGTTTCTATAGGAGTTGAAATTTTGTCTCTAAGTGGAACAGAACCCATTCTACAGCAATTTCCCTGACATGGAGTCAGATTTCAGAAATTTTGGCCACTGTTCTGGAGTCAGTTTTAAGGCCAATGTTATTCCTATGTGTATACGGACACTGCTTACGTCTTCCCCTGGATGCCTTTACGTGATGACGATTTGAATGGGGTCGATTGCGCAATCACAGGCACCATAAATTAAAAAACCCTGTAGCTAGGAACTCTTTTCTTGCTGCGTCATGCGCCTGGAGGACACTGACCCGCACTTGTTCCAAGCATTAGTGTTGGGAGTAATCTTTCTCCGGTCATGTTAAGACTCGTTATAGGAGTTAAAAACATCATAAGGTAGTTAATTTAAAGCGTTTTATACCAATTTATATCCGTTTAGTGCGATTTTGGGACATTTATTTCTGAAACGCTGTGAATCGCTGGGCACGCTTCCAGTTCATCCCGAACGCAGTTGGCATTTCCACATGGCAAGAGGACAGCTTTCCACCAAAAGACGATTAGACCCAAGAAAGGATCCTTTGCCCAAGATACTGATGGAAGAACAGCTCAAAGTAGGACATTTTTATTATGATAAATCGTGTTTCTGTCGAAAAATGTTAGTGGCTTAGGACGCCATGTTTTTTGACGTAGCTTCGCTTGGCGCAAACTGTATTGAAAAGTAAGGATAATTTAAAACAATTAAATTGTCTATCAATCGCTGTCCACCCTATATTTTTTAGTCACGTTTATGAGTATTTATGTATACGAGTAGATCACTGTCTAATATGGCGCACGGACATTTTCTCACCAGCTGGGCTACTTTTGTCATTGTGTAACCATGATTTTGGTGGCTAAATATGCAAATTTTCGAACAAACTGTATATGTATGTTGTAATGTGATGTTACAGGGGTGTCATCTGAAGAATTCTGAGAAGGTTAGTGAAAAAAATAATATATTTTGGCGATGTTTACGTTATCGCTCTCTTTGGCTAGAATCAATGCTGGGGTAATGTTTGCACATGTGCTATGCTAATATAACGATTTATTGTGTTTTCGCTGTAAGACACTTAGAAAATTTGAAATATTGTCTGTATTCACAGGATCTGTGTCTTTCGATTAGTGTATGCTGTGTATTTTTACGAAATGTTTGATGATTAGTAGTTAGGTAAACACGTTGCTCATTGTAATTATTCTAGTCCATTTGTGACGGTGGGTGCAATTGTAAACTATGCCATCTACCTGAAATATGCACATTTTTCTAACAAAACCTATCCCATACCATAAATATGTTATCAGACTGTCATCTGATGAGTTTTTTTCTTGGTTAGGGGCTATAAATATCTTAGTTTAGCCGAATTGGTGATAGCTACTGGTGTTGGTGGACAAATAAAAGATGGTGGATTATGCTAATGTGTTTTTAGCTAATAGATTTACATCTTTACATATTGTGTCTTCCCTGTAAAACATTTAAAAAATCGGACATGTTGGCTGGATTCACAAGATCTGTGTCTTTCATTAGCTGTATTGGACTTTAATGTGTGAAAGTTAAATATTTTAAAAAAATATTTTTTTGAATTTCGCGGCTCTGCCTTTTCAGTGGGGGTGGGGGGGGTGTGCCTCTAGCGGCACCCCAGTCCTAGACAGGTTAAAGACAGGTTCATAAGACATTCATAACCCACATAGGCTTCAGGTTGAATTTAGAGGTGCACTCAATGCATTCCAATGGGGAGACATGTCATTGTAAACTGTTTGATGTAAACACCTTCTTTTAACTGTCAAGGGTTAATGCCACAGGGTCAAGGTTAGGCTTGCACGGATCGGGAGGACCTTAAGAACATTCCTGAGGTGAAATTGTGTTTCTAACCTTAACGGTTCTCTCTCTGGGTCCCAAAAGCAAATAAAATTGACATTGAGGTCAAAGGGTCATTTGGGTCCGTTCTCCTGTAACGGTCGCTGCGCTCAGACCGAGCGAGCTACGGTCAAGCGGGGCGTCTCGTTGAACTCGGCACGGCCTGGAGATAATAGTAATGCCATTGCAGGCTTGGTGTGTCGTTAAGCACCGTACTTTTTCACTCCATCATTGCTTTGTGTGTGTGTTTTTGTGTGAGAGAGAGCCTTCCTTTGACATCTGCTTAGAGAAATGACTGATTTACAGTTCATGAGGGTTGTCTAATCACACAAATGAAGTTTTGAAAAGTTCTGACCTTTTTAACCCTTCGAAACAGCACCATGACACCATTTTAAGGCACTTCCGGTTGGCAAAGGAAGCTATAGGTAAACAAATATCTTGACTGGGGTATGCTGTTACAGAATCCTGAGTTTTTTAGTCTATACGTTAAGAATTGACTGATCTACATAGGGTTGAATGCAGTGATTTTCAAAATTGCAAGTCATGTATATCTGGACACATTTTAGGGTGATTTTAACCACTTCCGGTTGCTCCAGGTAGCTTAAAATCAACACAGGTAGACCTCATAGTGGCCTGATGGATTGTCATTGAAGACAGGTTCATAAGACATTCATAACCCACATTGGCTTCAGGTTGAATTTAGAGGTGCACTCAATGCATTCCAATGGGGAGACATGTCATTGTAAACTGTTTGATGTAAACGCCTACTTTTAACTGTGAAGGGTTAATGCCTCAAGGTCAAGGTTAGGCTTGCACAGATCGGGAGGACCTTAGGATTGTTCCTGAGGTGAAATTGTGCTTCTAACCTTAACGGTTCTCCCTCTGTCTCCCAAAATCAAAGAAAATTGACATTGAGGTCAAAAGGTCATTTGTGTCCGTTCTACGGTCAAGCGGGGCATCTCGTTGAACTCGGCACGGCCTAGAGATAATAGTAATGCCATTGTGGGCTTTGTGTGTCTTTAAGCACCGTACTTTTTCACTCCATCCTTCCTTTTTGTGTGTGTGTGTTTGTGTGAGAGAGACCCACTTTAAAAATGTAAGTCTGAACACACTGCAACCGGATCTGTGATTTTTTTGAGAAAAAAAAATCCTCTTTGTGAACATCACCAAACGGTCAATGTACGATTTCTCTTAAATTACGATAGATAAATGGCTGGTTCTTTTTTTCCTGACACCGTATGCTTATGTACTTTGACATGAAGCGGTCAAATTAGCACCCTACTTGCGTTTTAACCCTTTAATCCCAGAAAAATGGCCATAACTCAAAAAGCGCTGAGGTCTCGACGCCATCTTGTTCGGGGCCAACTACCCATTACTCCAAACCTACGCTCGCCGAGTTTCGTCTTCGAAATATTTTCAGTTTAGGAGAAAAGGCCGCGCTCGTTTGCCACGTGCTCGTGCGCCTGCAATATGATTTATTTTCCCTCTTGTGGGGATTTTCGAGAATGCAGAAAAAAGTCAAAAATTTGTCATTTTTATAAAACGGAAACCGAAATTCCGAAACGTTTTTTTGAGTGACTTCCTGAAAGAGCTCTCCGCCGCCCACGGCCCGACGCCGTCCGCGATTTTCTGCGACGTCGCAAGACGTCAGGTGAGGGACCGTACATTTGCAATGGGACTTTCTTCACTAACCATACGGCTCCCGTCTCAGAGTTCCCTTAAGGTATGTAAGGACTGTGTATGAACCAGTAGAGTCACTTGTGTGTGTGAAGGCACTCCCTGGTGACGTGCAATGGCCTCCACCCATCTGGTGACATGCTAGAGCCTCGAACCAGTTTATGAAGTCTGACAACATTTCTCTCAACAGTTTAAATCGTACATGGTGACAGTACTTGTCACTCTGGTTATTGGCCTAAAGTGAACTCTTTATTTGGATAGTCAAATCAAATCTAATCTAATCCTATTTGTCACATGCCGAATACAACAGGTGTAGACGTTACTGTGAAATTCTTACTTATGAGCCCTTTCCCAATAATGCTGAGTTAAAAAGTAAGGAAATTAGCAAACAAAAAAGAAATAGAAACACAATAAGTAACAAAAGGGAGCCTATATACAAGGAGTACCTGTACCGAGTCAATGTGCTGTGGTACGAGGTAGCTGAGGTAATATGTATACTACCGGTCAAAAGTTTTACTCATTCAAGGGTTTTTCTTTATTTGAACTATTTTCTAAATTGTAGAATGATAGTGAAGACATCAAAACTATGAAATAACACATATGGAATCATGTAGTAACCAAAAAAGTGTTAATCAAATAAAAATATATTTTATATTTGAGATTCTTCAAGTAGTCACCCTTTGCCTTGATGACAGCTTTGCACACTTTTGGCATTCTCTCAACCAGCTTCATGAGGTAGTCACCTGGAATGCATTTCATTTAACAGGTTTGCCTTCTTAAAAATTAATTTGTGGAATTCTTAATGCATTTGAGCCAATCAGTTGTGTTGTGACGAGGTAGTGTAAGGTTCTGTATTTATTTTCTTAGTCAACCTTGTGTTCTGTTTCGTTGTGTTCTTGAACGTAGCCCTGTGTCTTTGTGTTCTTGAATGTTCATTGATTTCAACTGTGTTAGTTACTCCTGGTCACCTGGTCTCACCAGCACCTTATTTAGTTCAGTTCATTGTGTTTGTGCCTTTGTGAGGTATTGTTCATTTTGACTCAATCAAGCCTTTTCCTAGCTCGTTTGTGAGAACCAGTTATAGCCTTCAGTCCTAGTTTTGATTCACCTTCCTGTTTGCCTACCTGTGTAGGAGGGCTCAACAGGGTACTTCAGGCGGAGCCGGCCTATAGAAGTGACCTTCAGGATTTAAATCAATACATTCATATGTCCAACTCCATCGACCACCTCGTCGCCGACTGCCGAAGAACTCTGCCACCCAGGAACCCAAAACCTTCTCTTTCCATGATTCCGTCATCCCGTCCGAGTCTTTCAGAGCCCATGCTGCTGGGCCATGCTCCTCTCCCGTGTAATGAACGTCAAAGGCGGATACTCATTCATTGCCCTGTTCGCCCCCCATGGAGAGATGAGAAGATGAGATGAGAAGGGTCACTCCGCTGCCATGCATTTAGGCGTGTCCTTATTTCTAAATATCCTGTAAATATTTTTTGGTGATAAAAGTTATATTTATCGAACAAAAAGAACATTTGTTGTGTAACTGGGAGTCTCTGAGTGGAAACATCCGAAGATTATCAAAGGTAAGCGATTCATTTTATTGCTTTTCTGAATTTCGTGACTAAGCTAACCAAGCTAATATAAGGCTAGCTGTTGTAGCATTGAAAGCTACACTCACAAAAGCTTGGATTTCTTTCGCTGTAAAGTATATTTTTAAAATCTGACACGACAGGTGGATTAACAACAAGCTAAGCCTTGTTTTGGTATATTTCACTTGTGATTGCATGATTATAAATATTTTTAGCCATATTTTTGCATTTGGCGCCCTGCAATTCTAGCGGTTGTTTAGGAAGTGATCCCGTAAAGGGATCCGTAGCGCAGAGAAGTTAAGAGAATGAGGTGCAAATAACCCTATTATTATAATTGTCTGTAGACGTAAACTCCAGCACAGAGACAATTCCCCAAAAATAGCCCTAATTTAAAGGTCCAAGCGTTTCCCCAGCGACGATTCTCATTAATCTTGCTCTCGTTGCCTCTGCCTCTCTCTTTTTCTCCCGATTGTCGCGCCTGACCTTCCCCTTAGTTGAATTACAATCTCGGTGGTTGTGTCCTACTCGGTCACAATGTTTGCAGGGAGTATTACACTCCCGGGCGAAATGTCCTGTCTCCTTGCAATTGAAACATTTGGTATCGTCTTATCCTGTCCAATTTTTCCCTTCTCTCTTAGGTCCTTTCCCCTTAAGGCCTCCTTTGTGCTTGTCTAGAATTACCCCGTGTCACGCCCTGGCCTTAGTGTTTTTTGTTTCCTTTATTATTTTAGTTAGGTCAGGGTGTGACATGGGGAAGGTATGTGTTTTTGTTTTGTCTAGTGGTTTGTAGGTTTAATGGGGCAATATCTTGTCTAGGTGTTTGTATGTCTATGGCTGCCTAGATTGGTTCTCAATTAGATACAGCTGTGGTTTATTGTCTCTGATTGGGAGCCATATTTAAGGCAGCCATGGGCATCATGTGTTTGTGGGTAATTGTCTATGTGTAGTGTCTGTGTCTATGTTCTATGTTGCATGTGTGCACTTAGTTCATTTTATATAGCTTCACGTTCGTCTATTTGTTGTTTTGTTTCGTTTTTCTTCTTAAAAATAAAGAGAAGATGTATTTTTCACACGCTGCGCCTTGGTCCACTCTCTCACCCTTAGACAGCCGTGACAGAATTACCCACCTAAATCGGACCAAGCGGCGTGTCAAACGGCAACATGACCCACCTACACAGGATTTCTGGACATGGGAGGACGAATTGGATGGTAAGGGACCTTGGGCTCAACCAGGAGAATATCGCCGCCCCAAAGCTGAGCTGGAGGCAGCGAAAGCCGAGAGGAGGCGATATGAGGAGGCAGCACGGAGGCAAGGCTGGAAGCCCGTGAGTACTACCCAAAAATTTCTTGGAGGGTGGCTTAAAGGGAGTGTGGCGAAGTCAGGTAGGAGACCTGCGCATACTCCCTGTACTTACCGTGGAGAGCGAGAGTACGGGCAGACACCGTGTTACGCAGTAGAGCGCATGGTGTCTCCTGTACGCGTGCATAGCCCGGTTCGGTACATTCCAGCTCCAAGTATCGGCCGGGCTAGATTGAGCGTTGAGCCGGATGTCATGAAGCCGGCCCAACGCATCTGGCCACCAGTGCGTCTCCTCGGGCCGGCTTACATGGCACCAGCCTTATGCATGGTGTCCCCGGTTCGCCTACATAGCCCGGTGCGGGTTATTCCACCTCCCCGCACTGGTCAGGCGACGGGGAGCATACAACCAGGTAAGGTTAGGCAGGCTCAGTGCTCAAGGGAGCCAGTACGCCTGCACGGTCCGGTATTTCCGGCGCCACCTCCCCGCTCCAGCCCAGTACCACCAGTGCCTACACCACGCACAAGGCTTCCGTGTGTCTCCAGAGCCCTGTTCCTCCTCCACGCACTCGCCCTATGGTGCGTGTCTCCAGCCCGGTACCACCAGTTCCGGCACCACGCTCCAAGCCTCCTGTGTGTCCCCAGAGTCCTGTGCGTCCTGTTGTTGTTCCCTGCACTAGCCTGAAGGTGTGTGTCCTTAACCCGGTACCTCCAGTTCCGGCACCACGCACCAGGCCTACAGTGCGTCTCAGCCGGCCAGAGTCTGCCGTCTGCCCAGCAGTGCCTGAACTGCCCGTCTGCCCAACGGCGCCTGAACTGCCCGTCTGCCCAACGGCGCCTGAACTGCCCGTCTGCCCAACGGCGCCTGAACTGCCCGTCTGCCCAACGCTGTCTGAACTGTCTGTCTGCCAAGCGTCGTATGAACTGCCCGTCTGTACTGAGTCTTCAAAGCCGCCCGTCTGTACTGAGCCTTCAGAGCCGCCCGTCTGCCATGAGCCTTCAGAGCCGTCCGCCATGAGCCTTCAGAGCCGTCCGCCAGACAGGAGCCGCCAGAGTCTTCCGCCAGACAGGAGCAGCCAGGAGCAGCCAGAGCCTTCCGCCAGACAGGAGCAGCCAGAGCCTTCCGCCAGACAGGATCAGCCAGAGCCTTCCGCCAGACAGGATCAGCCAGAGCCTTCCGCCAGACAGGATCAGCCAGAGCCTTCCGCCAGCCATGAGCAGCCAGATCCGTCCGCCAGCCATGAGCAGCCAGATCCGTCAGCCAGCCATGAGCAGCCAGATCCGTCAGCCAGCCATGAGCAGCCAGATCCGTCAGCCAGCCATGAGCAGCCAGATCCGACAGCCAGCCATGAGCAGCCAGATCCGACAGCCAGCCATGAGCTGCCGTTCCTCAGTCCGGAGCTGCCGTCCCTCAGTCCGGAGCTGCAGTCCCTCAGTCCGGAGCTACCCCCCCTCAGTCCGGAGCTACCCCCCCTCAGTCCGGAGCTACCCCCCCTCAGTCCGGAGCTACCCCCCCTCAGTCCGGAGCTACCCCCCCTCAGTCCGGAGCTACCTCTCAGTCCGGAGCTACCCATCCGTCCGGTGGCGCCCTCTGGGCTGGTTTTCAGTCCGGGGCTTTCTACAAGGACCGCCGCTCCAGAGGCGCCACCAAAGCGGGTATTGACAATGGTGGAGTGGGGGCCTCGTCCCGCGCCCGAGCCGCCGCCATGATGGGGGGCCACCCCGGACCCTCCCCTTCTGTTTCAGGTTCTGTGGCCGGAGTCCGCATCTTTGGGGGGGGGGTACTGTCACGCCCTGGCCTTAGTATTCTTTGTTTCCTTTATTATTTTAGTTAGGTCAGGGTGTGACATGGGGAAGGTATGTGTTTTTTGGTTTGTCTAGTGGTTTGTAGGTTTATTGGGGCAATGTCATGTCTAGGTGTTTGTATGTCTATGGCTGCCTAGATTGGTTCTCAATTAGAGACAGCTGTGGTTTATTGTCTCTGATTGGGAGCCATATTTAAGGCAGCCACGGGCATCATGTGTTTGTGGGTAATTGTCTATGTGTAGTGTCTGTGTCTATGTTCTATGTTGCATGTGTGCACTTAGTTCATTTTATATAGCTTCACGTTCGTCTATTTGTTGTTTTGTTTCGTTTTTCTTCTTAAAAATAAAGAGAAGATGTATTTTTCACACGCTGCGCCTTGGTCCACTCTCTCACCCTTAGACAGCCGTGACACCCCGATAGTTATGGTCAGATGCTTTGACTCAACCTGTTCTCTCTATTTATAGTCTCAGTGATTGTGGCCTATTTTATTGCAGTGTTTACACGGAGCCTCACAATCTCTAGCAAAATAAAGCATCTATCCCCCCTATCTTCTGACTGTCTATCCACTTTTCTCGACTTTCTCAATAAGTTTGCTAAATCCTGTCCTAGTTCGGTTAAATCTTTCCTGACTTTCCCTAGGGCAGCTAGCCCTATCCTTTCCTCCTCATGCTCTACCCCTCCCTCGGTTCCAGGAGGTTCCCCATTCGGGAGTGGTGGGGGTGGGACGGGTAGCCCTGGCTGCCGTCGTCTCACCACCACCGTTTCATCATCGGGATTCTCTCTCCACGCCTGATCTATCAGGGTTGGGTATAATTTAGGCTTATGAGAGACCTCCAGAGGAGCCGTGGGAGTTATGGTTCCTATTTTTTCCCCTGCATCCTGTCGCTTGTTCATCCTACGTCCTAGTTCCTGGCTACTTACCTTTCCCTCTTTTTTGCTTCCTTTTTCTTTCCTAGTTTCTGGCTACTTACATCTTCCCTCTTTTTTACTTCCTTTTTCTTTTCTCTTTCTGCTCCCTTTCTCGCTTCGGCTAACCATACTCTCGCTGTGTCTAGCCCCTCTGCCTGCTGCTTATCTGCCTTGTCTCCACATGCCTTACGTATTCGCCGTATCGTCAGTTCCAACTCTTCTACGTCCAAACTCCCATCAAATTCATACTCCTTCCACTTTAAACAGAAGTAGACATATCTTTTATCTTTCAAATGCATATCCCGCTCATCTCCGGTTAATTCCGGAACCTCCATTGAGGATTTACTACTCATGTTTAGTAATGCTTATTCTCGAACTCACTCTAGGTGTATCTATTTCTATGATCTATGTATGTGCTTTTTACCGTTGTCCAATACTATAGGAGCTCTCCTGAACCTATGTTGTGAAATACCCCGTTAATCTTTCCTAGAATTTTACAATAATTATTTGTATGAATCCTGATACATTATTTAGATCTCACACTTTATACAATTATAAGTTCTACTTATTTTTAGTTTCTCCTTATGACTTTTGACTGAAAAATATATCTATCTCACACGCAAAAAATTATCTTCTTATTCTATGTGTGTGCTTAAAACTCTGATCTCTTATGTCACTATTCCCTATGTGTGTGCGCTTTTCGTGGAATGGTCGAACCTATTTTGCGCGCCTCCGGTAGTTCTTGCCTCCCTTCCTACTAATATACTTTAGATCAATTACTTCAACCAGTTTTACTTTTAGGTCTTACTGTTAGATCTTAGTATGTTAGATCGGTTAATGTATATTGGCCAATTTAATTTAGGTGTTACTGTTAGATAGTTTTCATCGGTAGTGCGTGCACATACATTCGTGCCATTCCGGAAAATCTATGCTCTCTTTGCTGTCTCACTTCTGTGTTTTTCCTTTCCTGAAACTTTATCTATAGAGGTGTCTTTCGATTGGACATTAAGTCTCATCCGTATACAACTATAAGCTATTTTCCAGGGGTCGTAAATCCCTAGTCAGCAGCCTATTTTTCTGTTGTTGGTTGTTCTTTTGACGTTAATATCTCGTATCTCACTCCGCTATATTAGGTTTCCCTTCTCTCTTCTTTAGTTTATATTGGTAGTGTAGTGTCCACTGATAGTCTTGGTGTCACTGATACCTCGAGTCCTTTACGGACCTTGTAATATATTCTTTAGTTTAGTGTGGTACTGCAGATACCTGGTGTCAATCACGGACTCCCTAATACTGTTGCCTAGGTGGCTCTACACCCAATTCCTACCTTCCATTTGCATAGAATACTTTGTTGCCTTTAAAACTTTTCTCTACACAAAATTCTAAAGATAGGTCACCGGGTAAGAATGCCCTACGGGAATTTAAAAACACCTCAACTACGCCAAAAACAATCAAATATATTTCTGAATGTAGCCCAAGCGTCACTTCCCCAAATGCGTGAATAAAGATTTACTGACCTTCGTCTCGTAGACTGGGAAAAGCAATGTTGGTTAGATTCCGTCACCGTCTCTGCTGACCTTAGATATATATACCGGCCTGTTATAGAGCCCCAATGTCAAGGGACAGGTCTTTATCTTACGGGTCAATGACCCGCCCGTGCACGGTTTTCGGTGTGGTACCTTCGGACGGCAGTGAGAGATGTTGGAATCCGGCTCGAAGGACCAATTGATATGAGAATTAAGTTCTCCTGTTCATTAACCAATCCAATTTGTTTAATTACTTAGTCTGCGCTATCAGGATTTGTATGATACTGACAGAATTGAAACAGACAGAGGCCCAGTCTACCATAGTTAACCTGTCTAGGATGAGGGTGCCGCTAGCGGCACTCCCCCCCCACCCCCACTGAAAAGGCAGAGCCGCGAAATTCAAAATAAATATTTTTTTTAAATATTTAACTTTCACACATTAAAGTCCAATACAGCTAATGAAAGACACAGATCTTGTGTAGTACAAAGACCATCAATTTATAGTGACACACTTCCATACAAACCATCAAATCCGCCCGCCAATAGAGTTTAGGGGAGTCCGTGAGAATAGCGTCTTCCTGCCCTCCCCTAAGATAGGGAGAGACCTGGGACTGGGAAGTTCTCAGTGTCCCAGCCAAGGTCGCCCCGAATCTGGCTCAGACAGTCAGTCTGTTATCAAAATACTAGACACATTGTCCCCAAAACATTGAATCTGACTAGGAACTACACTCCAGGATATATTATTATTCCCCTGACTAAAACCATCACACAGTATTATAATAATCAAATGATTCTAACACTTACATAAATGCTTTATAATAGTCTAATGGTTCAAATCAATTTCATACAATCATATGGCTAATCAATTTCATACAATCACATGGTTTCAGACTTAGGGTTTCAGGAGTGTGATATTCGAATAATTTATTACCACACATTTCCTTATCAATTTGCGATTGTGTATATGGTTTGCCCAATGTTAATAAGTTGCCATTCATTTTTGTCCATTTCATGGGGGTCTTCCCTTACTTGCCTGTGACCACGATTCCTGCCTTCTGCGAATGCGTAATAAAGACCTGCCGAGCTCTGCGCATGAATCTACACCGTTTTCTCCCTGAGTATTCAGTACAGGTAGGGTAGGTATACAGATGATAGTCCTATCTGGTAAAAGACAAAGTCCATATTATGGCAAGAACAGCTCAAATAAGCAAAGAGAAACAACAGTTCATCATTACTTTATGACATGAAGGTCAGTCAATTCAGAACATTTCAAGAACTTTGAAAGTTTCTTCAAGTGCAGTCACTAAAACCATTAAGTGCTATGATGAAACTAGCTCTCATGAGGACCATCACAGGAATGGAAGACCCAGAGTTACTTCTGCTGCAGAGGATAAGTTCATTAGAGTTACCAGCCTCAGAAATTGCAGCCCAAATAAATGCTTCAGAGTTTAAGTAACAGACACATCTCAACATCAACTGTTCAGAGGAGACTGTGTCGAATTGCTGCAGAGAAACCACAACTAAAGGACACCAATAATAAGAAGAGACTTGCTTGGGCGAAGAAACACGAGCAAGGGACATTAAACTGGTGGAAATTTGTCCTTTGGTCTGGAGTCCAAATTTGAGATTTTTAGTTCCAACCGCCGTGTCTTCATGAGTGTGTGTGTTTACACGGTGTGGGTAAACGGATGATATCTGCATGTTTATTTCCCACTGTAGAGCATGGAGGAGGAGGTGTTATGGTGTGGGGGTGTTTTGCTGGTGATACTGTCTGTGATTTACTTAGAATTCAAGTCACACTTAACTTCTTTTGTGCTGCAAGCCCGAAGCCGGGCACAATATGATAACAGCCACTTCAAGTGCAGGGCGCGAAATTCAAAATATATTTTTTTGAAATATTTAACTTTCACACATTAACCCTTTCATGCGTGAGTTCCAAATATTTCTAACGGTCGCCCCAGCGTGAGTTTTTTATGCACGTGATGTTAGAACGTTCTCTCCATTCAAGAATGTGATTGTTATGTAACAGTACATTTAATCTGCGCTGCCCTCAAAACAAAGCACGCAGCCTGTTTTATTTGTCAATTTTAAATTATTTTCTAACAAGTTTTTTATTTTCTAATAACAGTTTGAAATGAGGTGTGTTCCGCCTCATTCATTCACATAAAAGTAGTCATTTTTACTTTTGCGGACCAATTAATTTTTTTGACATTTCTGACCCGGACAAAATTCCCCAAACACTTCTCAATTGTTTGTGCAGGACATTTACTCATATGCCGTCCTGCATACACGTGTTCATATTTTCCACCTGTCGCCTGCATCAAAATCAAAGTTGTTTTCGTTACCAATAATACCTTTGGAAATGTGTGCGTTTCTATCAAAGTGCCTTAATACGTTATAATAGTTTCTGCATGTCGTGTTATGTCGTTTCTACTGTAACGTCATGTTTTTGTGTATATTCCTTATAACCGCGGACACGCGATGTAACGTTACTCATTTCATAACATTTATGGTGTTATACTCAATGCTTAGGTATCTAGCTACATTCTCCTATTAGCTCTGGAAAACAATGCTAATTGCGTCAGGGAAGTATTAGCATGTGTTGTATTTCGAAGCTACCCTGGCCTTATGACTCCCAAGTGGCACAGCGTCTCAGTGCTAGAAGCGTCACTACAGACCCATCTTCAAATCAAGACTGCGTTTCTATCAAAGTGCCTAATTACATTATAATAGTTTCTGTGTCGTGTTATACCGTTTCTACTGTAGCTTACTGTGTGTATGGAGCATAATGTTTTGTGTATATTCCTTATAACCGCGGACACGCTAGGTAACGTTACTCATGTTACTCACCTTTTATGGTTTTATATTCAATCGTGCTTATGTAGCTAGTTACATTATTCTATTAGTTCTGTAAAACAATGCTAAATGCGTCAGAAGTATTGGCATGTTGTATTTTGACGCTACCCTGGAAAAATATGTTATACCACTTGGTCGTTTTCTGAGTGCATTCCACAAAGCTGTTTATCATGTCAGCCTTATCCACTGCCCCCATTTTGAGGTAATAGTCAAGCACGCAGTCTGGTTTGATGGTTCTCTGTCTGGTTTGTTTCTCTCTCCCGTCAGGTGGTCCACCTTCCCTGTGGCCGACATAGTTGCTGTATGGACAGTGGAGAGGACATGGACGTCTGGTTTGTCATGCCACTTTACTGCCAGCTGTTAACATTTCTTGTTTTGTATAACTGGTCATTTAGGATGGTAGTAGCGTTGATGAAATGCAGTCATAGCAGCAGAACTAGAAAGCAGTCTTTACTGTCACCAGGAATGTATACATTTCACTAATTGTGGTTGTCCCCCACTCCTGGCTCTTTCTTATCCTGTAGCTCCAAGGCATAGCGATTGGTCTCTACTATGTCTCCCACCAGCTCCTCTGTCAGAAACAACTTGAAGCACTCTGCCTCAGTTGGAAATGGCAAGGGGCGTTCCACTCCAGACTGGGACTCGCCAAAGCAAACAGCAGGGCCAGGAGGGGTGAAATGACTGGTGGCCTTCCAGCTACCACAGAACTCCTGTACTTCATCCACTGTTGGTATGCCTCCATCACCACCAGTATCTTCAAAGGGACCTGGGACTTCGTCAGTGGACAAGGGAAATTCAGATTCAGGGTTCTCAATGGTTACAAGGTTCGGGGGCAGCTCCTCACTCAGTCAGAATCTGATTCCTGACTTTCATACTCTGACTCATTGTCAGAATTTTAAAAAAAATCTCCAGAATTTCTACATTTGTTTGTTGTCTCCTTTTGAAAGACATTGCTAATGCTTCAGCTTAGCTCACTAGCTACATACATAAACAACAACACTGAATGGTTTACAGTGAGAGGGTACGTGGTTGACTGCCGACACGCGCCACTTGTATCAATAAATCACTATCAGAAAATGTTGTGTGGCAATTATTTGTGTATTTACGGTTTTATTCACATGTTTTCAAATCTAGGTGACAAATCATGCATTCCGATTCTTGCACAGATTGTAATGGGCACATATTATGTGTGTAAAATACTTTTTTGAAGGTTGTACTGATTATGATGAGCTAAGCTAATTCCAGTTGTGTAGCCATGTTTGTTGACATTCAATGCATTCTGGGTTCACGTAATCGTCTGTTTGACCAAAGATGTCATAACAAAATGAGGTGAGTAAGAGTTCACTCATTTTTTGAGGACTTCCGGAAATGAATGGTGGGATGTGAACGACGGTAGATGACACACCCCTTCAACATGCATACTATAAACAGACCAAACTCATCTCGTCTTTTCTTATTGTCTTCGATTTCTGTGAGGACAAATTGCATGGGTGCGCGCTGAAACTAATCGTCGGATTACTTTCGATTTCTAAAAAGTGCTTTACCTAATTATTTCGATCAATGGTGAGCTCACCCGTGATGTGATTAATTATACATAGTAATTGCTATTAGCTAATTCATATTGTAGTTCGTCAGACGAGAGTTAGAAAATATGACTGCGTGTGTTGGGTCAATCTTTCCTCAGCGCTAGGACAAATGTAGCCTACATTTTTCCGGTTAGGATGATTGTGTTATGGTATATATACTTCTGTGAATATCTGAACATTGAATCCAAAAATAAACTGCTCACATTCTGGACATAACTTTGTAAGGACTGTTTGTGTAAATAGTTTCTGAAAAAAGTGTGGCCAACTCAAACGCTGATTGTTGCGTCATTCGAAACTGGCCGTTCTAAACGAGCGTTCTAAATGAGTGTTCTAATCACACGGGTGTGATCGTACGCTTCAGGGACCACTGTAGAACGATCACACCCGTGTGATGGTACGTGTGAAGGGGTTAACAAGTCCAATATAGCATATGAAAGATTAACATCTTGTGAATCTAGCCAACATGTCCGATTTTTAAAATGTTTTTTTTACAGCGAAAACACCACATATATTTATGTTAGATCATCACCAAATACAAAAAAGGACAGACATTTTTCACAGCACAGGTAGCATGCACAAAGCCAACCTAACTAACCAAGAACCAACCAAACTAACCAAGAAACAACTTCATCAGATGACAGTCTTATAAGATGTTATACAATAAATCTATGTTTTGTTCGAAAAATTTGCATATTTGAGGTATCAATCAGTTTTACATTGCAGCTACCATCACAGCTACAGTCACAAATAGAACCGAAGCAGCCAGAGTAATTACAGACACCAACGTCAAATACCTAAATACTCATCATAAAACATTTCTGAAAAATTGATGGTGTACAGCAAATTAAAGACAAACATCTTGTGAATCCAGACAATATTTCCGATTTTTTAAGTGTTTTACAGCGAAAACACAATATAGCATTATATTAGCTTACTACAATAGCCTACCACACTACCGCATTCATTCATCAAGGCACATTAGCGATAGCAATAGGCACGTTAGCGATAGCGAATAAACCAGCAAAAGATATATAATTTTTGACTAACCTTGATAAGCTTCATCAGATGACAGTCCTATAACATCAGGTCATACATACACTTATGTTTTGTTCGAAGATGTGCATATTTAGAGCTGAAATCAATGGTTATACATTGTGCTAACGTAGCATCTTTTTCCCAGAATGTGCGGATATTTTATGACACTCAACTATTCTGACCAAATAACTATACATAAACGTTACTAAAAAATAATGATAGATACACTAGTTCTTAATGCAATCGCCGTGTTAGAATTCTAAAAATAACTTCATTACGACATCCAGCTTAGTAATAGCGAGAGAGTGCCCAAACTCTGGGCGAAAACTACTAGTACAACATGTTCAACAGATATATGAAATAGCATCATAAAATGGGTCCTACTTTTGACGATCTTCCATCAGAATGTTGTACAAGGGGTCCTTTGTCCAGACCAATCGTTGTTTGGATTTAGAATGTCCTCTTCTCCAGTCAATTAGCACGGAAAGCTAGCAAAGTGGCGCAAAGCTCTCCTTCCTGAACATACGCAGACAAAGCAACACGCCTAACGTCCCGAAAAAATTTCAATAATCTAATGAAACTATATTGAAAAAACATACTTTACGATGATATTGTCACATGTATCAAATAAAATCAAAGCCAGAGATATTAGTCGTCTATAACGACAGCTTTTCAGAAGGCAATACCAGGTCCCTTCTCGCGCTCTCCAGAAAACAGGAAACTGGTGACACGTCATACAAAGAGCTTTTATTTGACCCCAGATCAAGTTATACACTCCATTTCTTCTCTCACTGCCTGTCGACATCTAGTGGAAGACGTATGAAGTGCATGTATACTAATAAATATCAAGGACATTTATAGGCAGGCCCTAGAACAGAGCATCGATTTCAGATTTTCCACTTCCTGTCAGGAAGTTTGCTGCAAAATGAGTTCTGTTTTACTCACAGATATAATTCAAACGGTTTTAGAAACTAGAGAGTGTTTTCTATCCAATACTAATAATAATATGCATATTGTACGAGCAAGAATTGAGTACGAGGCCGTTTGAAATGGGCACCTTTTATCCAGGCTACTCAATATTGCCCCTGCAGCCCAAAGAGGTTATCCTGTCTCCTCTTCATCTATACTGATTGAAGTGGATTTAACAAGTGACATCAATAAGGGATCATAGCTTTCACCTGGATTCACCTGGTCAGTCTATGTCAGGGAAACAGCAGGTGTCCTTAATGTGTTATGCACTCAGTGTTAACAGAGTTGGGCCAATGGCCAGCCGTAGCTGTAGCTGCTAAGTGATAAGTAACGCTTCCACATTGTGCTGTTTATTTCTAATAGTTTTCAAAACGTATGAAGATGTCCAGTGAAATTAGATATGCAATTTGTTGACACTACAACACAGTGAAGACTTTTATCCCGATTGTTAATCAATAAAAATGTCTGTTAAATTCACTGCTCTGTTTCGCTTGTTTACAGCGGGTCATTTCATAGGGAACTGTCAGAGGCACACTCATATTGTTACATCACCAACATTTCAAGAATAAAGTTCTATATGGGCGCTTACATCTTAAACCTAGCCTGATTCTCTATTTACTGTACAGTATATGGCTCTGATCTTATCTAATGCAAATGGTGTCTCATTCCGGTGAAAATTGTGGTTTAATCATTGGGAATTCCTATTAGACAATAGACTGTGACATTCCTTTGCTGAAGGATGAACTTTGCATTGATATTGCATGGTGTCACTAGATTAGAGAGGAACTATAGACATAATGTTGAATATTGAACAGTAAACAGGCCTTCAAATCCTATATATTACCATTTTGTTTTTGCTGAGTTTAGAGATGTGTGTGAAGCTTGTATCTAAAGCTATCGTCAGCTCAGATCCTTTCTTTGGTGAGTTAATGTGACGTGGAATATTTTATATCATGGATTATGGTTGTGAAGTAAAAATGGAAAGTCATTGATATTGATATATTTGTGATTAAATCTAGCACAAGCAGTTCATCTCTCATAAACCCTCATTCAGGAAAGACTGGCATGCATGTTGTTGTTAGTTCTGTATGTGCAGTTAACGGCAAGGTGTGATGCTCTGTTTTGAGCCAGCTGCAGCTTTGCATTGGACCATATTACTGGACAGTAAGTAAAGATGGGACAAGACCAGAGCCGGAACAACTAGAACAGTTGATTTTTGTGTCCCAATACCCCCCCCCCCCCAGACATACCTCTCCCCATCTTCACAACAACTTTGTCAATATGACTGATCATGTCAACAGGTAGGCCAAAACTCCATCTCACCGAAACAGGCTGGAATTCCAGGTGGTCTTTTCAAACAGATCTTACACTAAAATATCATTATTGTCATCATCACAATTTCACAGTATTATTCCAACCTCATAGTGTGGCAATATATACTGAATAAAATGATAAACGCAACATGTAAAATGTTGGTCCCTTGTTTAGTTCGTCGTCGTAACCAACTTCAGTGGGCAAATGCTCCCCTTCGATGGCCACTGGCATGCTGGAGAAGTGTGCTCTTCATGGATGAAACACGGTTTTAACTGTATCGGGCAGACGGCGTGGATGGCGTCATGTGGGCGAATGGTTTGCTGATGTCAACGTTGTGAACAGGGTGCCCCATGGTGGTGGTGGGGTTATGGCATGGGCAGTCATAAGCTACAGACAACGAACACAATTGCATTTTATTGATGGCAATTTGAATGCAAAGAGATTGGGGCGGCAGGGTAGCCTAGTGGTTAGAGCATTGGGCTAGTAACCGAAAGGTTGAAAGTTCGTAATACCCGAGCTGACAAGGTACAAATCTGTCGTTCTGCCCCTGAACAAGGCAGTTAACCCACTGTTCCTAGGCCGTCATTGAAAATACGATTTATTTCTTATCTGACTTGCCTAGTGAAATAAAGGTAAAATAAAAAATTTAAATAACGATACTTTGAAAAGATCCTTAAGGCCATTGTCTTGCCATTCATCCGTCGCCATCACCTCATGTTTCAGCATGATAATGCACAACGCCATGTCGTAAGGATCTGTGCACAATTCCTGGAAGCTGAAAATGTCCCAGTTCTTCCATGGCTTACATACTCACCAGACATGTCACCCATTGAACATGTTTGGGATGGTCTGGATCGACGTGTACGACAGCATTTCCCGGCAACTTCGCACAGCCATTGAAGAGGGGTGTGACAACATTCCACATGCCACAATTAACTCTATATGAAGGAGATGTGTCACACTGCATGAGATACTGACTGGTTTTCTAATACACGCCCACAATTTTTTTTAAGGTACTGTATCTGTGACCAAAAGATGTATATTTGTATTTCCAGTCGTGAAATCCATAGATTTGGGCCTTATTTATTTATTTCAATTGACTGATTTCTTTATGATATAAACTGTAACTCAGTCAAATCTTTGAAATTGTTGTTTGTTGCGTTTAATATTTTGGTTCAGTGTATATAAAACACAGAAAATCTAATTTTTAACTGTACCGGGCCTTTAATAGTTGAACAGAGCTTTGTAAATATACTGTATGTACAATTATAGAAGGTTTCATTTTTCACACTGACTTTTTATGTACCTATGGATTTTATACTATTATAAACTGACTATTCAAGTTCAAACAAAAACATTACATATTATTGCAGTTTTAATCCACATATTTGTATGTTAATTATTTAACATTTTGGTTTACTTTTCTTCTGACCAACTGTTGTCTTAATGTTGGAAATTAATTTATTGAGATTAATAACATTTCTTTCTATTGTTTTATTGTCACCTAATCATTGCCCTCTTGTGGTCATCTACACAATTGTCATACATTAGAATCCAAGTGTATTTAAAAGGGCTACAAGTTTGTAATCTGACAATTGGTCTTAGTTCATTTTTATGTAACCATTTGTATTATTTTACACTTATAAGGAGGGGGTGGGGTTGGCATGTCCAAAGAAGATTTGCATTCTGTTTGATATGATGCTGTACTTGGAATGGATAATTGCTGTGAAAATCAGTAAAGAATAATTAAAATGAAAGTCAAGGCTAGGACATAGAGACTACTTATGAACGCTTTCTACAGACTATTGCACAGGTTTCTCGGTTTTCCCAAAGAAGTTGTGGCCATCGATGGGTGAAAAACAAAAATATTCCAACTACAGCCTAATAACTTTCATACAGAAGGATAAAAGAACATTACAGTGGTGAATGATGCAGTTACAGATAAGCTTCTCCCAGGTAAACTAAACATCTTCATCTTTGTGGAAACCATGTGCAGGCTACCTACAAATGTATCAAACTGACTGTCCCCTGGTCCCATCCATGACAGCAGATTGAGTTGACTCGTTGACTAATGTCATGAGCAGAGTCCTCATGAAAAAAAAAAAAATGTGACAGAGACACTAAGAGACCCCCTAAACTCTCAAAAAGTGCCTTCATACTAAGACTCAGCTGAAAAGCTCACAACGAACATACAATTTAGTCCTAAAGTTAGCTGGATGGATACAGTCCATTCAGAAAGTATTCACACCGCTTGACTTTTCCACATTTTGTTGCGTTACAGCCTGAATTTGAAATGTATTAAACACAATACCCCATAATGTCAAAGTGGAATTATGTTATTAGACATTTTTACAAATTAATAAAACATTTAAAACTAAGATGTCTTTAGTCAATAAGTATTCAACCCCTTAATTATGACAAGCCGAAATAAGTTTAGGAGTGAAAATTTGCTTAACAACTCATTGCATGGACTCACTCTGTGCGCAATAATAGTGTTTAACATGATTTTTGAATGACTACCTCATCTCTGTACTTCACACATACAATGATCTGTAATGTCCCTCAGTCGAGCAGTGGATTTCAAACACAGATTCAACCACAAAGACCAGGGAGGTTTTCCAATGCCTCGCAAAGAAGGGCACCAATTGGTAGATTCGTTTAAAAAAAAAAGTAGACACTGAATATCCCTTTGAGCATGGTGAAGTTTTTAATGACACTTTGGATCGTGTCACTACAAAGATACAGGCGTCCTTCCTAACTCAGTTGCCGGAGAAGAAGGAATCCGCTCAGTGATTTCACCATGAGACCAATGTTGACTTCAAACAGTTATAGAGTTTAATGGCTGTGATAGGAGAAAACCGAAGATGTATAAACAACATTGTAGTTACTCCACAATACTAACCTCATTGACAGAGTGAAAAGAAGGAATCCTGTACATAATAAAATATTACAAAACATGCACCTGTTTGCAAAAAGGCACTAAAGTAAAACAACAAAAAATGTGGCAAAGCAATTAACTTTATGTCCTGAATACAAAGTGTTATGTTTGAGGCAAATCAAATACAACACCTTACTGAGTACCACTCTCCATATTTTCAAGCATTTCCAGCATTTTGGAGGCTGCTTCATGTTATGGGTATCCTTCTAATCCTTAAGGACTGGGGAGTTGTTCAAGATAGAAAAAGACTAAGATTACCTGGGGTACCAATGTAAGAAATTACACGTAAAAAAACAAAATACTGCATAGTTTCCTAGGAACGCGAAGCGAGGCGGCCATCTCTGTCGACACCGGAACTACACCTTCTGTTCTTACCTTAGGTTCACCCTTTACTGATGCATGAGCGTTGCTCAGGCTCTCAGCGCAGTGAGCGCACCAAGCTGCTCCGAAGGACAGTCAGTGTGCCGGTGGAGGGGAGAAATCAGCACCCCGAGATAATATTGTAGAACCCATACCGAAAAGATTTGTACTGGATTGTAAAGTGCAAACTATGTAAGTGCATTTCAGTTCAATAGCACCAATTCAAATGCATTTTATTTAATTCTTTTCTGGATATCTGCAAGCTCTGGTTTGGTACATGCATCCTTGCAGTTCCCAAGCCATTGTATTTGTTGGAGACAAATGAAATACAGCGCTATGAAAGCATACTGTTGGTTACCCTTCTTTTTTGCACTCCTTCTCTGTGCCTTTTGTGTCAGTGAAATCAAATGAAATATCATAAACCCTCAGTAGCACACATTCAAGGTCACATCTCGAATACAGTAAATAAGAAGTGCCCACTTGCAGTTTAAGTATTGTAGTCTTTTGTTGTTTAAGTGATGCATTGACGTGATGCGCTATGTCAAACAACACTTTGACCGTATTGGTATTTGTCAGCTTCAAAATATTATAAGTATTTTTCATTATACTACTATGCTGGAAGCATAGAATAGTTTAATTATTTAAATAGATTTGTACTTAAACTGCACCATGAAACAAGCTAAGGGGGCAGTGTTCCCTGATGGCTGGCACGTATTCCATACTCATGTACAGAGATGAAGACGTGTATGGATAACAATCATTTAATGATTTTCATGAATAGAATTAAGTAACTATGATTGTGTCTCTAAGAATATATCTATTGCCTTTGTTGATACATTTGTTAATACAAGGCAGTTAACCCACAGTTAACCCACTGTTCCTAGGCCGTCATTGAAAATAAGAATGTATTCTTAATCTTAACTGACTTGCCTAGTTAAATAAAATAAAAAAAATTAAATACTCTTACCTGTACATTAGTTGGTGGGTCGTTGCACCAATTCGGTGCCTTTTGACATGTGTAACTTGGTGAGAAAAAAATGATTTCATCTCATTTTAACATTCTGTCATAAAAGAGCACATGTTCAGCTTCATAAAAAACATGTTTACCATCTCAAAAAGATCATGATAGTAAGTGCCTATTAAGTGCCAAATAAAGTAACAGGGTTGACAATTTCATCTTAAATCAGCTATAAATTCCCTTGTGACAGGGAAAATAGAAGTTTGTTGTGTGCAACAGGGAGGGGCAATTGAATGCAAGCTTATATATTTTTTTTATTGTTAAAAGATTTCTAGCCTGTCTATCTATGCTGACTGTCTACGGGAAACATGGTTGACATGTTATGCTTGACCCATTCAGTTTTCTACCACAAAACACCAAAAAACTGCCAAAAAAGAGTGAGACCAGCTCACCTGCTTTTACACGATGATCTGCCAATTAGATGTTCAATGCTTCTTTTGAATTTTTTTTAAAATTAATAGTTTAATCATATTAAAATGAGAGTTCAGTTCACATAACAGGGTTGACCTTAAAATGAGGGACAGACGTAATTGAATCACTAATCACATTGTAACGGTGTTCCTCCTCCTCTTCAACCGAAGAGGAGGAGTAGTGATTCGACCAAGGCGCAGCGGGTTGTGAATACATATTGATTTATTTACAAGACAAACTAAACACACGAAGAACACTTGATATATTACAAAACAACAAAACGATGTAGACAGACCTGGACGACGAACTTACATGAAACACGAAGAAATCACAAACAGGAAAAATGACTACACAAAATGACGAACGCACGAAACAGTCCCGTATGGTGTAACATAGACACAGACACAGGAGACAACCACCCACAACAAACAGTGTGAAAACACCTACCTTAATATGACTCTCAATCAGAGGAAATGAAAAACACCTGCCTCTAATTGAGAGCCATATTAGGTCACCCTTTAAACCAACATAGAAACAGAAAACATAGACTGCCCACCCAAACTCACGTCCTGACCAACGAACACATAAAAAACGAACAGAAAACAGGTCAGGAACGTGACACACATGAAATAAATAATAATCTTCAGAAATTACTTGGTCAAAGCAATACAATAAGTAGGGCTTTACAATGATGGTGAAAACTTGGAGAAATGTCAGGATTAAGCATGTTAAATCTTCCTGGCAGTCACAGAGGGTGCATTGAGGCACATTTCAAAATGCTAAACTTTTGCATTTTAGCAAATCTGATTTATTGAATTATCCATGTGATCTATATTAAAAGGGCACTTAATTGAATATAAAGGCTATGAAAATTCAATATTGGTGCACAATTTCTACTTAAAATATCATAGGGACACAAAAGGCACTCATTTCATGGAACGACACTGGTACATTTGTATATTCTGAATTGGAGATATTTGTAAAAAGGTTTTCAGATTTGTCTATAGTGCCCCATGGAATTTGCTGATGGTGGTATTGTGCAATTATGATCATTAACACTTTTTCTAATTCAACAGTACTTTCGAGTGGATTTCACAGTGGGACTGCAATATGTGATCATATAATTACTGATGAAGGGAATAAGTCATTTTCCCACATCAACATTTAATGCTGGCTACTTTATTAGTGCTTGACAAATTATTTGACATATTCTTCACTTTTAATTGTCCTATTATTCTATGTCGTTGAAATGCATTTGTCTGTCAGCTAAAGGTTTTTTGTTAAAAACACAGCTTCTGAAATGACCTAACACGATCTGTATCCAGAGAACCAAGTAAACAAACTAAGACGTGACACGGGAACCACGTCCATGCATGTTATTCCAATGTGACTACAGTGTGCCAACATTTTACCCATCTTTAAAACACAACGCAATTACATGTTTCAAAGTTTTGCTGATTTCACAATGAGTTGACGTTCACCAACAACAAACTAAGCATTGGACAGGTCAGTGCCCAGTAGGAGGACATTCAGTTCTGCCTTAAATGGAGCTTAGCAGTTGGTGATGGAGTGAAAAGTGTACATGTTGCATTGTGATGTTGTGACGTCATGGTCAGCTTGTACAGTATGTTATCTTTTGT
This sequence comes from Salvelinus fontinalis, assembly GCF_029448725.1. Classification (NCBI taxonomy): domain Eukaryota; kingdom Metazoa; phylum Chordata; class Actinopteri; order Salmoniformes; family Salmonidae; genus Salvelinus; species Salvelinus fontinalis. Next base: position 18,831,752 of record NC_074686.1, read on the forward strand.
CACGATCGTGTGGAGGATTGATGGACCAAAACGCAGCTTTAGGAAAATAAGCCATCTTCTTTTATTTTAAAAGATGACGAAAAATAAACACGAAACACTTAATACAAACTATACAAAACAACAAACGACCGTGAAGCTAAATAACGTTGTGCACATACACACACAGGCTACAAACGTTCTACATAGACAATTACTCACAACCAATGAGAGCCTATGGCTACCCTAAATAAGGCTCCCAATCAGAGACAACCGAAATCAGCTGTCTCTAATTGGGAACTCATTCAGGCAACCATAGACTCTCCTAGACAACTAAACATACATAGACAACACTAGACACATGTACTCCACACAAACCCATATACTATACAACAACCCCTTTACCATAAAAAACACCCAAAACCAACAAAACACAAACATTCCCCATGTCACACCCTGACCTAACTAAAATAATAAAGAAAACAAAGAATACTAAGGCCAGGGCGTGACATCTTTAAGTTTTGTAAATGCCTTTTTAGCAATACATGTATTTATCTGGTTGTAATTTGGTTAAATAATCTGGTTATCTGACCAGATAACTGAAATAAGAAGTCTTTCCAAATACGTCTTGATGTTATAAAGAAAAAATAAGTATTTGTCTGGTTATGGTCACCAGAATAGAAGTTTACGACAATTATGACATCGAATGCCACATTTTGCCAACTGGGTACTGACTACTAACTGCTAGGTTGATGCTGCAGGTACTGTTGAAATCGGAAATTGAAATACACTTAGGTTGGAGTCATTAAAACTCGTTTTGCAACCGGCCCACAAATTTCTTGTGAACAAACTATAGTTTTGGCAAGTCGGTTAGGACATCTACTGTGTGCATGACACAAGTAATTTTTCCAACAATTGTTGACAGACAGATTATTTCACTTATAATTCACTGTATCACAATTCCAGTGGGTCAGAAGTTTACATACACTTAGTTGTCTGTGCCTTTAAAACTGCTTGGAAAATTCCAGATAATGATGTCATGGCTTTAGAAGCTTCTGATAGGCTAATTTACATAATTTGAGTCAATTGGAGATGTACTTGTGGGTGTATTTCAAGGCCTACTTTCAAACTCTGTGCCTCTTTGCTTGACATCATGGGAAAATCAAAAGAAATCAGCCAAGACCTTAGACCTCCACAAGACCTCCACAAGTCTGGTTCATCCTTGGGAGCAATTTCCAAATGCCTGCAATTTCCAAATGCCTGCAAGTATAAACACCATGGAACCACACAGCTGTCATACCGCTCAGGAAGGAGACGCTCTCTGTCTTCTGGAGATGAACGTACTTTGGTATGAAAAGTGCAAATCAATCCAGAACAACAGCAAAGGACATTGTGAAGATGCTGGAGGCAAAAGGAACAAAAGTATCTATATCCACAGTAAAACGAGTCCTATATCGACATAACCTGAAAGGCCGCTCAGCAAGGAAGAAGCCACTGCTCCAAAACCTCCATAAAAAAGCCAGACTACGGTTTGCAACTGCACATGGGGACAAAGATTGTACTTTTTGGAGAAATGTCCTCAGGTCTGATGAAACAAATATAGAACTGTTTGGCCATAATGACCATCGTTATGTTTGCAGGGAAAAAGTGGGAGGCTTACAAGCTGAAGAACACCATCCCAACCGTGAAGCACGGTGGTGGCATCATCATGTTGTGGGGGTGCTTTGCTGCAGGAGGGACTGGTGCACTTCACAAAATAGATGGCTTCATGAGGGAGGAAAAGTATGGGCATATATTGAAGCAACATCACAAGACATCAGTCAGGAAGTTAAAGCTTGGTCGCAAATGGGTCTTCCAAATGGACAATGACCCCAAGCATACTTCCAAAGTTGTGGCAAAATGGCTTAAGGACAAGACAGTCAAGGTATTGGAGTGGCCATCACAAAGCCCTGACCTCAATCCTATAGATCATTTGTGGTCAGAACTGAAAAAGGTTGTGCGAGCAAGGAGGCCTACAAACCTGACTCAGGTACACCAGCTCTGTCAGGAGGAATGGGCCAAAATTCACCCAACTTATTGTGGGAAGCTTGTGGAAGGCTACCCAAAACGTTTGACCCAAGTTAAACAATTTAAAGTCAATGCTACCAAATACTAATTGAGTGTATGTAAACTTCTGACCCACTAGGAATGTGATGAAGAAACAAAAGCTGAAATAAATCATTCTCTCTACTATTATTCTGACATTTCACATTATTAAACTAAAGTGGTGATCCTAACTGACCTAAGACAGGGAATTTTTACAAGGATTAAATGTCAGGAATTGTGAAAAACTGAGTTTAAATGTATTTGGCTAAGCTGTATGTAAAGTTCCGACTTCAACTGTATGTATATGAGCAGTAGATGAGAATGTAGTATCAGTAGACAAAACATGAACCTGATCTAATAAGTTACTGTTCTCTCTTTTCAGCTATGTGACAGCCTCAAAAATGATACTCCTGTGTAAGCGAATCACACCCAGCCGCCAGAGAGAAGCAAATGTAACCACAGGACATGTGACAGAGTTGGACACCCTATGTTCATCAATGGACAGAAAGTTCCACAGAATGGAATATAATCACGTGCTATCAGAAACCGCTGCACTTGACCCCAGGTTTAAGAAGTTAGCCTTCAGTGATGCTAGAGCGATTGATGAGGCTCCTCAAAGAATAACCTCAGCAGCAGGGAGGGACAGCCCCAGGTATACTTTCAATGCACATGTGTAATAGCATCCTTTTTTACATTTATTTAAATTTGTCAACCTGCTGCAGATTTGCAAATTGTTATTTATTTTTTATTTGATATGGTGCACTTTTCTTTTATGCTGTTCAGATTGTATTATTGTTGAATGGTTAGATTTATATGCACTTTGTTTACATGAAAAAGTTATACTTTAAATGCAAATGTTTAATAGCATTTTTTTCAGAACAAACCAATGCATTTTTAAATACATTGTGGTTAAGGTAGAGTATGACTTCATCTAATAATTTAATTAGAATTGCTTTAACACCAATCATAGTCAAACTATCGCAAAATGTTTGACTTAAAGAGCCGTTTGGGAGCCAAAAGAGCCGGCTCTTTTTGGTGAGCTGAGCCGAACGAGCGAGCTCATTGAAAAGAGCCAGGATTGCCCATCACTAGAGGGAAAGAGGAGGGAGAGTGAGTCGGCTGAGAGGCAGCCTCACTGCTGCTCCTCTCCCTCCCTCCCCTCAGACTGACCATCAGATGCAACAACATTGCCAGGGCAAATTGAAGCATAGCCAATATACACTGATAATGCCTACCGCACAAACCTCATTGCTACAGAACTGTTTTTAATTGTTTAATGTTGCGTAGATTTAATATGTTTTTTAAGTAATGTTTAAAAAAAGGTCTGAGGGGAGATCTGGGCTTGCATTTTGAGTCATTAAATTGTATGCATGTGCAGTGGCGACTCATGATTAAGGGCCTGTGTTGCAGTGAAACTGTATCAGGGCTTATCGGCCATTGGACATGAACATTACACAACAGGTTGGAAATCGCAAATTCAACTGTAAGTGGTTTGGAAGGAATCGTGGCTGACTGCAAGCATTGCAAAGCAATTACTAGCCTGCTACTCAGTGGAGTAGGTGTGTGGTCCCAAGTGTGGGTTTAAGGGTCTGTTTTCCAAGCTTAAAAGGATAAACATTCAAAATTGGCCATGGTGTCAATCCAGCGTGACTTCTGCCTCGCTCAAAACAACAGAAAACTCAGAACTGGGAAATCTGTTTTCAGTGGGTTCAAGACAACTGGGAACTCTGAAAAAAAACTAGCTCAGACTGGAAGAATACATTTTGAACGTATCTTCAGAGCTCCGACCTGATGATCACTGACATCATCATGATTCAACCTTGTTTTTTTTCAGAGTTCCCTGTTGTCTTGAAAGCACCATAAATCCAGAGAAGGCCAGACTTTGATGACAAAGTTTGATGAAAATGTTTTCCCACAAAGGACCGCTGCGTCACCTTCCTGTTCAAGTGAGCACAGCATAACAAGTTGAGTCCAAAAATATATTGTATGCTGCTGCATAAATTATGTAATATGGGGAAAGGAGGATACCTAGTCAGTTGTCCAACTGAAATGTATCTTCCGTATTTAACCCAACCCCTCTGAATTAAAGAGGTGCGGGGGGCTGCCTTAATCAACATCCACGGTGCCAGGGGAACAGTGGAATAACTGCCTTGCTCAGGGGCAGAACAACAAATCCCCAAGCTTGTCAGCTTGGGGATTTGATCCAGCAACCTTCCGGTTCCTGGCCCAATGCTCTAAACACTAGGTTATGCCAGGGAGATATGTATACTGTAGCTAAGAAAATAATACTACGTGTATGTTGTGTAGTAAGCTGTTAGTAGCCCATGTGCCTCACCCTAATAATTTGGTCCAGTTTCTCCTTCTAATTTTGCCTACTGTTCTGACTTGGTGGTGCACATGTAGCCTATAACCTGTTTTAGAGAAAGGTAATCATTGAATATTGCAAGAGCTTTCATTATCTGCTTATATGCCCCCTCTATTTATTCTATGGTTCTGACTTGGTGTACTGGGAGAATACTGTAAGAACGGCCCATGTTCTGAATTCTGTTGCTGTACATTTCAAAAGTGCTGAACAAATTGTTATATTGACTATGTCCTTCCTAGCGCTCTCATTAATGTCATAATCAAAATTACGGATTGCCTCTTATCCACTCGTCGTCCCCTTAGTTTGTACATCTGAATTGTCAGTAGAAACCACATTTGTTTAAGCAAGTCAGCCATATCAGCTATGTTTTTTTGAAATGCAGTAAATGAGGCTGAATGATCTGTTTCGCTGCCAGACAAGGCTCCGCCGATAGCCAGGTGTAGCAGTGGTAAGGTGTTGGGACTGCTGTTGGGACTCTGCTGTTGGGACAGTTTTATGTAGCCCCTAACAGTGTGTGGGCACCGTTTGTCACCGTTACAGTGCAAGTCATGTATTGTTTAGTGTTGTGTAGTGTAGTGGGTTTGCTGGTAAGCATCTACATTTTTTTGTTGCCCCACTATAATTTACATAATAAAATCGCCACTGTGCATGTGACATCATTAGACAGTTATAAAACGCATAATGTACAATATGCAGAACAACCAAAGAATATCTGATCATTGAAGAACATCAACTCTTACATTTCAATACATTTTCTGCCACTGATGAGTACAAATGAGTACAAAATGACTGAGATGCACTTCTAAATCAATAAAGACATTAAATTATAATCTGCTAATCCTGATTTTGTTGGAAATAAAACTTTTCAATGTAATGTAAGACAAAGTAAATGTACCACAGTAATAAGCTCCAATTGATTAGAATATGTTTATTTCAATTTGAATAATGAGTATAATAACTATAACTATAATGAGAATCAATTTAGGTTAACACATACAGATTAAATATGTTGCCATTATATATTATGGGAATGGGGGGCATTGGGTAAATACATTTTCAAAGTTAATATATTTCATACTGCTGCTTGCTGCTGAGACTAGCTTGACAGCAGCAGCGACAACACCACCAGACAGGAGGCAGTGAAGAGACTGGTCTTGCTGCTTATTCCACTTGAGGTCACGACTGCATAGATAAAGAGAGAGAAAGTGAACATGAAAGAGAAATATGTATTTGCCAACCTGCTACATGATTATTGTGAATAAGACATGTACATATTTACTGTTAAATATTTACACACTCATACACATGGATTTAGTACTGTAGATATGTGGTAGTGGTGGAGTAGGGGCCTGAGGACACACAGTGTGTTGTGAAATCTGTGAATGTATTGTAATGTTTTAAAAATTGTATAAACTGCCTTAATTTTGCTGGACACCAGGAAG